>NC_079315.1:85910383-86216119 GCF_029931775.1 Euleptes europaea | reverse complement strand
GGATTTTTCAAGGACTGTTTTTCATAATGCCCAAGAGTCCTGGATTTGTGTTACCATTTGATATAATCATGGTAACAACCCCAAAACAGCTTTTAATGTACATTTTGGCTTGGTAATTTTGGAATGGACACCCCTAATGGCTGCTCTCTAGTGCTGAAAATAAAGTCTCTTTTAATACTTTCTGGGCTGTGTTGGGCAATATCATTTGTTCCCACATGAATGAGCAAGAAAGGGTAATAATCTGTGGTCTTGATGAGTCTTCCTACCCTTTCTGTCACATCCTGGATCCATGCACCTGGCTCTCGAAATGTGCCTCATCGCTGGAAATCATGAAGATTTAGCTTGTGGACAGTGAAATCTTAAAAGCAGCCACAAATTGCAATGCATATTGGTAACTAATCACCAAGACTCAACCTGGCTCTCTAGCACAAGTGGCTACTGCAGAGGCACAAAACATCTTAGCTTTATGCTTGAGATGAACATCAAGGAAATCTGATCTGGACTCTGGAGCACACTTTGCCTGGAATTGAGTTTATGTTGAAATTATTAGTATTTCTATGGTTGTCCACAAGTTATACTAAATTCAAGGAGAAATAGAGACAGGCCAGAAGATGCAATCCAATTCTCCCTACATGCATTCACTTTCTCCAGATAGAAGATTCTGAACTTTATTTGTTTGATATCTTCTCGGGAATAGTTGCTGGATTAACAATGAATTAACAAAATGGCGCTGTTAAAAAATCTTAACTACTGCTAATAAAGTCAGTTAGACCACCCAATTAAAACACAGCTTCAGATACATTTGTTGTAGCCCTCCTTGATCAGATGGTTCAAGCTGGGTAACTGTAAGTTAAGTGAAATTGGGGTGTATCAAATTTAAAACATATAAGAACATGGCAAATGGTAAAATGCTGTCCCAACCAACTTAGATCCATCAAAATATTTATATTTGTGCTATGCTGGATGTGCCCTTGAGAACTTTATAATTGTGCATGTACCCATACGTTAGGAAACACTGGAAATTTCATTGCTTTTAATGTTCATAAATTCCACTTTGCTAGACAAGGCGTGGGAATATCAGAGTTTACTTGACATTTTAAACTAGCAGCCAGTGACTCAAATATGAGTCCTTACAATGTCCTTCCAGAGTCCAGTTCTGTATGATGAGAACTGACCTCTGCATGAGCATTCTCCATTTTCTCACTCCTCAGTTCTGTTCCTCTAGGCAAAAAACAACAATACCCCCATGTAAAACTGCAATTGTACGCATATTTTGAAGCAAGAGAGAAGACAACTGAGCTATCATCCTATTTGCTGTTCTGAGAATTTCTTCCCTGAACAATATATATGTTTGTAAATTTAATATAAAATGCACTTATTGTTGCATGGTGACCTCTGATCACTGCAACACTTAAACTCTTGTGGGTTTTTTAAAAAAACTCATTGACTGCCTGGTAGATAGCTCTCAACAAGAACTTCACTTTTCAACTGATGAAATAGGTAACACTACCATTCATGGAGTTTATTACTGGGGTCAAAAATACATTACACTCGGAGCCACCATTCAACTGATCTCCAGCCGATAGAGATCAGATCACCTGGAGAAAAACGGCCGCTTTGGCAATTGAACTCTATGGCATTAAAGTCCCTCCCCTCCCCAAACCCTGCCCTCTTCAGGCTCCGCTCCCAAAATCTCCTGCCTGTTGCGAATAGGGACCTGGTAACCCTAGATAAACTCCCTGAGCAGCCCTGATCCAAGTTGGCTTGTGCATGCTTGTAGTTTGTCTTCTATAACTGAACACAGATCCATTAGATCCAGGAACATTAGACAGGTGTGCAGTAGAAACAGATCTGCCATATATGAGGTTCTGGCCTACAGTCAGGTCACACCAAATGTTGAGCTGTAGCAATAGCTCACAACTGGATTGCCCAGGCATAAAAATCATGTTGTCAATGATGGTTATAGTACAATGATAGCATGATATCCAGTGATGTTTATTTTATTTAAAATATTATTAAGCTGTCTTTCCTCCCAATTTAGGTGGCAAACAATAACTATGTTAAAAAAAGATTAAGATTAAAACACATATAAATATATAAAAATAATTTTATATATATTTAGAACACGTACACAAACATATGGATTAGAGGAAGGGTAAAAGAGAATCAGTGAAGTATTGCCAAACAAAACAAAAAGGATTTCACCTACTGGTGGAAGATAATTATAGAAAGGGGTCAGATTAATCTCCCTGGGGGTAGAATTTCTTAACTTAGTGCTGAGAAGGCCCTTTCCTAGGTTGCTAACTATATAATCTTAGATGGTGGGGTACCTGAAACAGGGTGTCTGAAGATATAGTGGTCAGGGAGGTACATAAGGCAGTAGCCGGGCCTTAAGGTAGATGTGTAGATGTTGATCTACAGTAAAAGAACATTTTTGTCTTTTACAACATGGCAAAAATACACATAGACAATGGTTGGATAATATAAAGTGGAAATATATATTTCCTTATGGAACTACCTTTACCGTTTGTCTTTCCTTTACAGAAAATTTGATGAAAATGATTTATATGTGGCATTTAAATCATTTAAGGTTGGTGAAGATCTATGGTACAGTGAGTAGTAAGTATGGTTTTGTGGAGTAGATAAGTAGGGTAGCCAGGTCCCTCTTCACCACTGGTGGGAGGTTTTTGGAGTGGATCCTGAGGAGGGCGTGGTTTAGGAAGGGGAGGGACTTCAATGCCATAGAGTCCAATTGCCAAAGCGGCCATTGGAGGTTGGCAACCCTATAGATAAGGCAGATTTCATTCATATGAGAGCCAGTGTGGTGCAGTGGTAAAGAGTTGTGGTTTGGAGTAGTGGACTCTGATCTGGAAAACCAGGTTTGATTCCTCCACAGGAGCGGCGGACGCTAATCTGGTGAACTGGATTTGTTTCCCCAGCTGGGTGACCTTGGGCTAGTCACAGTTCTCTGAACTCTCTCAGCCTCACCTACCTCACAGGGTAGAGGAAGGGAAGGAGATTGTAAGCCGGTTTGATTCTTTCTTAAGTGGTAGAGAAAGTCAGCATATAAAAACCAACTCTTCTTCTTCTTCTTCTTCTTCTTCTTCTTCGTGGTGGACATGCAAATGTGCCTCCAGTTATTGGAAGAAAGTGGTGAGGATTACCGTATATCAACCAAGCTGGAAAAACAAATTCCATACAATTCAGAGACATTTTTGCTAAAATATGTACCTGATATCCATTACATATTATTACTGTGGCCAGACTGGTCTTTGCCAGGAAATGGAAACAAAAAAAATATATGCCCAAGATTCAAGGTTGGCTGTTAAAAGAAAATTAGATCCACATTATGGTAAAATTAACAGTTTGCTAGAAAGCAGTGATGTATCCAGATCTGGCTCAGTATGGTAAGGAGCTCTGCAAAGGATGGAGCTGACAACAGAACAGCTAGAAGTAAGAAGGGAGACTCAAACCGGCTTACAATCGCCTTCCCTTCCCCTCCCCACAACCGACACTCTGTGAGGTAGGTGAGGCTGAGAGAGAATGACTTGCCCAAGGTCACCCAGCTGGCTTCGTGTGTAGGAGTGGGGATACAAATCCAGTTCACCAGATTAGCCTCCGCTACTCATGTGGAGGAGTGGGGAATCAAACCCGGTTCTCCAGATCAGAGTCCACCTCTCCAAACCACCGCTCTTAACCACTACACCACGCTGGCTCAATCAATCATGATTACTTAATGCTAGTATTTTTCATGCTTATGTGGATAGTAGATAATGGGTACAGTTCTGACAATGTACTTGGTATGTTTTTTGTTCCTTTTCTACTTTTTCTTGTAATAGATTTTAATTAAAATAACCCTCTTTAGTCTATAGAAGATAAAAGGGCTACAGTTTCTGATTGCTACATTTTATTATATTATCTTTGAGCAAGGCTGTCAAAGATAGCACATTTTGGAGGACTTTCATTCATAGGGTCGCCATGAGTCGGAAGTGACTTGAAGGCACTTAACACACACACACACACACACACACACACACACACACACACATTATATTCATGTCATGAATCCTGAGGAAAGGTTGCTCTTAAAATATGCATCGTTGTTTCCTGAGGGGTGAATGCTAATTTTTAAAAAAGAACATAAGAACATCCATGTTAGATCAGACCAATAGACTTCCTAGGCTGGTATCCTGTTTTACACAATGGCCAACCAGATGCCCCTGGAAGGCACCAAAGCAGAGTGTGGAGGTCAAAGTCTCCTCTGGCTGTTACTCCCCAGAACTAGTATTGAGATGATTATTACCTCTAAACATGGAGATCCCATTTAGTCAGTGTGGCTAGTAGTCACTGTATATCCCCTGCCTTTAAAACCCACTAAGCTGGTGGTCATCATTACATCATGTTGGCAGTGAACCCCTCGTGTTAATTATTCTTTGTGAAGTACTTCCTTTGGTCTGCCATGAATCTGCTGCCCATAGACTTTACTGGGAGCCTGTGAATTCTGGTTCACTATATCCATTTCTCCTGTACCACGGACAATTTTATAAGCCCTATCATGTCCCCCTTTAATTGTCTTCTTCCTAAACTACAAATCTTCCCTGAAACATGTAGAAGATAAATTCAAAGGACAGTGGATTCATGAAACTCAGCCTTTCATCTAGGACATCATGCAAAAGCATCGGGGTGGTCTGTAACTTTCTTGGACATCGCAACTTCAAGGATGCCAATGAAAGAACAATTTTTCTACTAGAACTAATAAATGAATGCCAATACAAACAACATAAAGCTTGCAGCCTCTAGTCTGTTTATAACGATCTATTTTGGAACTTGCCCACAGCTTTCTAACTTTGTTTCTGGCAGACTCTCTAAACTGAAGACCGGGCAGAAAGTCTGACTGGTTCACCTGTGTCACGCCAACATACACAGCATGTCAGAAATGATGGTGCTGTCCAATACCTGAGGAAAACTGGAATCCAGATTTTGAACTTCTGTGGTAAAAGGCAGAATACCCTTGCTTTTAAAAAAAACAAAAACATTTCCAGCATCTAACCACCTCTTTCAGAGGAATCTTACAGAAGCCCTTGCTGAACCCCACCCCATTGCCAGGCTGGGCTTCTGTGCCTTTATCAGCAGCAGAAATTTTTCAAATGAAGCTTTAGCCTTCACTTATTCTCCTTGAACTAGTGTGGTGTAGTGGTCAGAGTGTCACACTAAGCGTCACACACATTTGAATCTGGGGGACCCAGGTTCAAATCCCCTCTATGCCATGGAGGAGGCTTGCCGAGTGACCTTGGGCCAGTCACACACTCTTAGCCTAACCTACCTCACAGGAGAGGGGGAAATGGAGGAGAATATTGTAAGCCATTTCGGGTCCCGACTGAGGAGAAAGGCAGAGTAGAGTAATTAAATGAAGTAAATAAAGTGATGAAAAAACTGCACCTTGAATTTTTGTCTAGTATGCGTGACTTTAAGTCCTGGAACTGCTATCAGGTCAAGAGGAGGTAACTCCAACTGAGCCAAAATCAGGAATTACCAGAGATTACACTGCCACCAAAGAGCCCCGTGGCACAGAGTGGTAAACTGCAGTACTGCAGTCCAAGCTGTGCTCACGACCTGAGTTTGATCCCAACAGAAGTTGATTACAGGTAGCCGGCTCAAGGTTGACTCAGCCTACCATCCTTACGAGGTCGGTCAAATGAATACCCAGTTTGCTGGGGGTAAAGGGAAGATGACTGGGGAAGGTACTGGCAAACCACCCCGTAAACAAAAGTCTGCCTAGTAAACATCGGGATGTGACGTCACTGGGTCAGGAATGACCCAGTCTTGCACAGGGGACCTTTACCTTTACCTTTACACTGCCACCAAGAGAAGAAATGATGGCATTCCTTAGGGGGAAAACATCATATCTTTCTAGATTACCAGCAATACAAATGATCATAGTTAACCACTAAATAACCCCACTGTGGCTGTGAATCAAATGAGTAAAAGGAGCAAAAAGCAGATTAAAAATACTTTCTTCATATTTTCATTTAGATTTACTTTTTAGTGAAATAATGTGCTTCTAGTGGGACTATTTCAATGGTGAAACACCACTTCCTATAAATGCCTGCACTCCATCTGTGTTGTGTTAGAAAGGAAGAAACGGTTTCCATCTGTCTCCTGCTAGCAACTCTTTCAACAGTAGACCTTACAATTTAATAATTATTCTTGCTCCACATGTTCCAGTAAAATATTCTAGCTGTTCAGTAGTGTGCATGTATTTAAGACTATTCCTCCATGAAAACAGAGGCAGAAAAGCTTCCTGCATTGTTACACTGAGAGCTGTGGCATCTGAGGGCTGGAGTGTTCAGTGATGGACATTTGGTCTATGATCCTGCTTGCCACCAAACAACTACAAAGCAGTGTGGGAAAAGGTGCATCTGCAGCTGAGAACTGGCAGATGGGCAAGTGACCATTTGTCCCCCCACTACTTTACCTGGTGATATGAAAAACATGGGTATGGAATGTGGCAGGATGGAAAGTGACTGGGCAAAGGGAAAGAGGCCAGTAGGGAAATGGGCTAATCTACTGCAAATGTGCTGTCTCTCAACACTTCTTAGCTGGCACAGTCAGACTGCTTCTTTCCCTCACAAAATCAAGTTGTCTCCTATTGAAAAGGTATGCTTCAGACTGCAGGCTGGCAAACAGGATTCCAAAGGCAAAGATCTCCTGCTATTACAAGTTATCTCCAGCAGATAGAGATCAGTTCACCTGGAGAAAACGGCTGCATTGGCAATTGGACTCTATGGCATTGAAGTCCCTCCCCCCTACACAGTGCCTGAGGAGGGTGGGATTGGGGGAGGGGAGGGACTTCAGTGCTATAGAGTCCAATTGCCAAAGCAGCATCTTTCTCCAGGGGAACTGATTTCTATCGGCGGGGGATCAATTGTAATAGCGGGAGATCTCCAGCTAGCACCTGGAGGTTGGCAACCCTAAAAATCTTAGAGAAAAATTGTTTCTTAATGGTACAGGCATTGCTTTTACTATTTGAGGGGGTTAACCCATCAGTTTATTTTTTTTTTAGATTTAAGATTTTTCTGCAGTCCTTCAGATTTGAAGAAAGATCTGTCTTGATTGTTCATGGTTCCACTCTCCAGATTTAATTATCCAAGGATGGTTTGATTGACTGTATTAATAAATTTGATTGGATTTGATCCGAGGATGGGACCATGTTGAGATATATATTGATGGGATTGTGGAGTAAATAGGTAAGTAACTATTCCTATTGTGCTATGGTGTCAAGTTTTTGGATTTCCTGGCCCACTTTTACATGGAATGCAAAGGAGGCTATCTGCTTGAGCTTTATTTAAAAACAACAACAACCCTGTGTGGGCCTTGAACTTTGCCGGTTTTTATCTCTTTTATTGCTTATTTGATTTCAGGTCCTGTAATGGGAGCTGAAGATTTTTTTTTTCTGTGCAGCCTTAGAGAGTCATTGCATTGCAGCCTAGTTTGCTAATAGTGTCTTTATGAGACTTAATATCACCTTTGTGGAGTTAAAAATAAAATTCCTGAAACTGTTTATTAATAGCTTTTGTCTCCCTTTGGATTTCTCTCTTGGCTGTCAGATGCTGAAGATGATGGATCTTTTTATTTGTTTTAATCCATAGTCCAGTAGCTTCTTCTTTGTCTCTCTTCCAAATCAGAATACAAATGACGACTGCATGTCGACAACAATTCAGCCTGGATTTGATTTTCTTTTATGTCGAGTTTTAAGTCAATTTATATTTTTGGGCTGGAGAATGTGGTTATATCTTATTTCAGCTTGTTTCTAGCTATAAGAGCATTTTTATGCTAAAGCCAGAATTAATGGACAGAGGATGCGAAGTCTGTGCCAAAACCAGAAGTTCCACATTACCTTCTCATATCCTTCTTCATTCTTCCCATAATGTCTAGTAAAGAAAGCATGATGTGTGATACCCCATTCCCACAAGCGGCAGCCAATGAAGTCAAAGACATTTATAGGATGATGACGACACATTGCATGTGTTGCTCTATTAGACATTACAAGTTTAGAGAAGAGAAGATGCTGGGTGGTAGAAGCCCCATAACCTCTATTAGACATTACAAGTTTAGAGAAGAGAAGATGCTGGGTGGTAGAAGCCCCATAACCTCCTGTTCCAGCCTAGTTAGAAACATTCGTGCATTTGGTTTTCATGACTGCAGAACAGACATCTTCTAGGGCATTAGAACAAAACTCTTAGAACATTAGTTAGAACATTAACTCCTGGTTTCATAGCCCTTTATGTTCCTTTTTAAATTCCTGTGTGTTTTATTAAGCTAACCCTAGTTCTTAAAATACAGTGCTTTCAGACTCTTGTCAAAGTTAATTTCTTCTGTTCTTCATGTAAATGTTAATGTTGTTAATAACACAATGCCAGATATAGTACTGAGATTTGCCAGAGATTGAGTACATGTGGTTACAATCTGCCTTTCATTTTGCCTCTGGTTTTCTAGCATTCACCCAAATGGTGGCTTTTAACATCTGCCTGTAGTTTAAGTTGTTAAATAGACTTGGCACTTTTAATTAGAAAAAGGTAAGTTCAACTTGCTTAATTTCAAATCCACCTGAGCATAGTAAGTTTGAAAGTCCAGTTTACTGAAATTGAGTCCCTAAGTTTATTTAGGAGAGCAATGTTTTCAAAAGAGTTAAAGGAAATGACAGAGCTGGGAAATAGTCTTCGCTGTGATTGGCATTTCTGGGACGCATGAAAGATCTTTCTCGTTGTATGCAGATTCCTTGCCATCAAGAGTGTAGAAGTGAATAATCATACAGTGGAGACAATGGTTGTCCTTATGGCATTTGGAGAGAATGGTATGGAGAGAGTAGGCAGGGAGAAGCTTTTCTCCCTCTCTCATAATACCAGAACTTGGGGTCATCTGCTGAAGCTGGAGGGTGAGAGATTCAAAACAGATAAAAGGAAGTATTTCTTTACACAGCACATAGTTAAATTGTGGAACTCCCTGCCCCAGGATGTGGTGATGGCTGCTAACTTGGAAGGTTTTAAGAGGGGAGTGGACATATTCATGGAGTCAAAATGAATACTAGTCATGATGCATATCCACTCTCTCTAGTATCAGAGGAGCATTAGGTGCTGTGGAACACAGGCAGGATGCCGCTGCAGTCGTCTTGTTTGTGGGCTTCCTAGAGGCACCTGGTTGGCCACTTTGTGAACAGACTGTTGGACTTGATGGGTCTTGGTCTGATCCAGCATGGCTTTTCTTATGTTCTTATGTTTCCAATATAGTCGCAAGAATAGAAGTGGGGGGGGGGCACCCTACCAATAAAGAATTATAGGAAGAAATACAAACCACTTTATAGACTTTTTTGAGATGTGTGAATGGAGAAACACACTTTCTGCTTTGTGGAGATGGAAGCCAGGTTTGTCACCAGTTCAGTGTGGTTATAGGTGAAACAGTGTTAATAAAGAGGTTATCTGTTTGAGAAGCATTTTCTGTAGTCCATATTTTGCTGTGAAAAGGATCACTGTCCGCTGGCATGCCGGGCTGAAAGGGGACAGGAAGCTGCCTATCGGCAGCTCCGCCCTCCAGCAAGCCCTGGGAACACCCATGGGATGCTGGCGCAGGCCTTTACAGCCAGTGGGATGCTGGTGGAAGGCCCAGCCGGTGTTCCTGGGAGGATGGCCTCCCTGCTGGTGTTGGGGCCAGTCACCGCAGCATAAGTAGCCTGGGCGCTGGTGTGGGGGCCCCCAATATTGGCGCAGCCCCTTTTTGGGCCTCCTGAGAACTTTTGTCCTTGGAGGTCAGGATGGGCTATAACACCCCCAAAATCTTGTTGGTCTTTAAGGAGCTACTGGACTCAAATCTAACTCTTAGCTCTCCTTAAAAGCATATGGATATCTCTGCATACACATTTCAGTCTTAAATGCATTTCCTTTCTTATATGACTTTCTTATTAGACTGCTATTTTACAAGGTCAAAGAAAGTCAAAACCAATCATAGACTATTCAATGATTTCTGTGTCCTGGGCATTGCATCTGTATAAATTTCACCCATTTCAAAAGGGTTCCCTTTATTCTAACATGACAGGCTTTCTTGTTAAGTTCCATATAAATCCATTTGTTTTAGTCCAGAGCACTGCTGCATTTCAGTGATGCCTTTGAAACCACAACCAGATCATTGCTGAGATTAGGAGCCTGATCATGCCTGGGTGGATGAAAACTTTTGGAATGGTGTATTTAGCAGAGATCAAACAACTTAACAAAAGCACTGGAACAGAATCAAGTGGATCTAAAAATGTGAAAAAGAATGGCAAAATAAGAATCTTCTTTACATATGATATGTGATACTCTTCTGTTTCCATTAAATCTCAGAACCAGTGTGGGGTTTCCCAGTCATTCTCTGGGAGATCTGGGTTTAAATATCCACTCAGCTATGAAGCTTGCTTGATAATTTTGAGCTAGGCACTCATTCCCAATCTAACCTATCTACCAAAGTTTGTTTGTGTGTGTGTGTGTGTGTGTGTGTGTGTGTGTGGAATCTATGCTGTCCTGAGGTCCTAGAAGAATGGTGATAGGATATTTAGAAAATGGTATTGCCGTTCATCCTTGGAGTCCACATTGTGCTTTCTGCTGTCACCCATGATGGTTAAAATTTGCAATGGGGCACGGAGGCAAGCGCGGGTACATAAATGTATCACCCATACAAAAGTTAAAAAGAGAGGAGCCATGCACAAAAACTATTTTATTGTTATCTGGCATGCTTCCATTTAGGCCTGTAGATTTTAAAAAACCCCACAGTAATCAACACACTCTGTGAATAATTACATCAATTGGTACTGGAATGCTTGAGGTTTCATTAATGTGTGTTCATTTATTTTTTGGTGTTCCCATAGCACCAGGTTGCCTCAAGCAACTGTAGAAAAGTACACCTTCATGTTTCATCCCAAGGCTGACGTGTAATTGCATTTGTAAAACTGTCAGCGCAGTCTTTATTTAATCGATCATAACAGATGCAATTGGGCTTATAATTAAATACAAATTCATAATGCATGTTTAATAGTAATTTAAACCAGCGAGAATGTATATTTCTCTTCCTTCAGGAACAACATCTAGAAGAAGAATAGATGATGCAAAAATATCTACATTCACTGTGGTCAGTGATTCCTTTCTGAAATAATTCAAATCTCTCCTAATGTGTTTCTGTTTAAATTCTGCTTTCTGTTTTTATATTACAATTGTTTTTTTCTGTAAAACACTTTGAAGAGAGAAATTTGTATTTATTATAAAATATAGAGTAATAATATAGTAATCCAGCATCAGATAACACAAAGATAATGTCCAACAATCTCCCCACCTGTGTGCCACCTGAAATGTAAGGTCTTTCCCAGACTCTCTTTTCCATTTTCATTGGGGGATTACACATGACAGGGTCTCCTGAAGAGTGGCACCAAAACTGTGCATCTCCCTCCCTAGGGAGGCTTGCTTCATTTCCTCACAAATGGATTTCAGATTGCAGGTGAAAACAAATCAGTTCCACAGGGCATTTGGGGCTTCTCAGCTTTTGCTTTTGTCTTGATTGGTCTTTAAACACACACACACACACACACACACACACACACACACACACACACACACACACACACACACTTTCTCTATGCTCCTAAATTTTGTCACTTTGCTGTCTTTTGTTCCTGCATTGATTGTGCTGCAGGATGATATGTCCTGCTCCTCTTTGATTTGTTTGATAGTTAGTTGCTTCTTAGTTTGATCTTATTATGTTTATTGTAATTGTCGAAGGCTTTCACGGTCAGAGTTCATTGGTTCTTGTAGGTTATCCGGGCTGTGTAACCGTGGTTACACAGCCCGGATAACCTACAAGAACCAATTTATTGTAATTGTAATTACAATTTATTGTAATTACAATTTATTGTAATTGTTTGTAAATGTTACAACCTGCCAGGAAGACCTGGTGAAAGAGGGGATAGAAATATTGTAACTTAACTTCTACTGCTAAATGAAATATATATACTGGGTTGGATTCAACAGAAGAGTTTGTGGAAGGTGCAGGCAGAGCAGATTTATTCCCTCTGTTTTCGCTTTCCTTTTCCAAGCAGCCTGCTTTTTATCCTGAGAATCAAAGGAACCTCATAAGCAAAATGCTCCACAGGATGAGGTGTGGAGTGAACCTGCAAACCGAAGAGGGAGAAAGAACTCTCTGGATACAGCCCCTAGACACAGATAAAATATTTTATGCAGTGGTCTCTGGAACTCACAGCTATTTGCCTCGTGTTCATCTGTTTCTTTCCTATTCACTCATACTTCCTGCTGATTTCGTTCATTTGGTTAATTCAAAAAAGGACTCCAACTTCACAGCTGGCACATAGGGCTGTACAAATGGTTTTAGGTATTTTTTCAAATATATTGGACCTGAAAAAATTGGTATTCCTGATATTCTCGAATTCAGATTTTTTTGGGGGGTCCATTATTTTTGGGTCCATTATTCCCTATGGGGAAACTTTCCAGGTGGCTGGGAGGTCTGTTTTAAAATGTGCAGGCACCAAAATCACAGTGGAGCTGCTGGTGCCAGTCCTTCAGGTAAAGGTAAAGGTAGTCCCCTGTGCAAGCACCGGGTCATTCCTAACCCATGGGGTGATGCCACATCCCGAAGTTTACTATACAGACTTTGTTTGCCATTGCCTTCCCCAGTCATCTTCCCTTTACCCCCACCAAGCTGGGTACTCATTTTACCGACCTTGGAAGGATGGTAGGCTGAGTCAACCTTGAGCCGGCTACCTGAAACTGACTTCCGTCAAGATCGAACTCAGGTCGTGAGCAGAGCTTGGACTGCAGTACTGCAGCTTACCACTCTGCACCATGGGGCTCCTATCAGTACTTTAAATAACTCCCAAATTTCAAGTAGATTGGACCAATGGGCGAATTCTATGGGCCCCTAAAAAAGGTGCCCCCTCCAACCTTTCAAAAGCCATACCTGCAAGCAACAATCATTGGTTCTGTGGGGCTTGCAAAAGCAACCCCATGTTGTTTCCATTGCAGAGATTCTCTGGTTTGACATTGGACTTGAACTACGAGAGTGTCCCTGGGTTCTGCTGGGCTTCTGCACATTGCAATTGGTTCTGCTGACATAAGCATGGATTACAACAATTAAATTTTGGTTGCGTCTACATTTTAGGAGTAGTACTAATCCCCTTGTTGCTAATATGCTCTCTGAATCAGAAATATCTGTATGGTCTTCTTATACTGAGAAAATAATTATTGTTTTGGGGCTCAGTGCTGAGGATATGGTGCTCCTTTCTGAGAGAGCAGCATATGCTTTGATCAAGCAAAGAATTATTGATGTTGAAATGCAAGAACCTAGAAGTCTAGCTTCTGGAAGATGCTCACCACTGCGATGGGGAATATCAAATTCCCTGTCAGAGTACTTGTCCTGTCTTACTGTCCCTCATCTCCGGAGGGCATTTATGTTAGCCCGTTTTAATGTTCTCCCTTCTGCTATTCTGTATGGAAGATATAAGAAAATTCCATACTCTTCCAGGGTGTGTAAATGTGCCCTGGGGGAGATTGAAAGTATTGACCATATGCTCTTGCATTGTCCATTTTATTGTGAAATTCGTGTGGTCCTTTTAGATCCCTTTCTTTCAAATCATGTAGATCAAGCTGATGATAGTAAGATCAAATTGTTGTTATCCTCCCGAGATTCTGAGATTATTGAATCTGTGGCTAAATTTTTTTTATTAAATTGTTAAGAGGTGGAGGCTAAATGATGTTTAGAGGGTTAGTTTTATTTGATCGACTGCTTGATGGTAAGCCAATAAAGGTATTGAAATTTGAAATTTGAATTGGTTCTGCTCAGCTTGCAACAACCGGCCCCCTGTGCTTAAGATTGCTGTGCTGAGCTTCTATGGTTTGCCTTTGGTTGTAAAAAAAAAAAAAAAAAACCCTGCTGAAATTATCTGGTCTGACATTGGTTCTCTTTGGCTTGCACTGCCACATTGGCCCTGGGTTCTGCTGAGCTTCTCTGTTAGACATTGGTTCTGTTGGGCTGGCAAAATGCCCCCTGGCTTGACTTTGTTGTTCTGGAATTCTCTGGTTTGATATTAGTTCTTTCAGGGATGCTGAATATATCTGAAAAATACTGATACAGTATGATACACTTGGAGACTTGTGGTATCCCAGTAGACTGCAGGGTGGCCCACCGATATTTATGTGTTTGTCTAGCTATTTATCTGTCTCCAGCAAAACTTACAGAATACAATGCACAGATAGTGTGTGTTTAAAGTGCCATCAAGTCACAGCCAACTTATGGCAGCCCTGTAGGGTTTTCCAGGCAAGAGACTAACAGAGGTGGTTTGCCAGTGCCTTCCTCTGCACAGCAACCCTGGTATTCCTTGGTGGTCTCCTATCCAAATACTAACCAGGGCTGACCCTGCTTAGCTTCCGAGATCTGACTAGATTGGGCCATCCAGGTCAGGGCTCCACAGATGATACCCACCATTAAAATCACAGGGGGGAAACATAACATTATAACTGTTAGCAAAAATCAGTAGCTGTAAGAAAACAAACCCAACCAGCTGAACCATTCCATTCAATTTATTAATGCTCACAGACCAATTGATCACAAGCAAATAAAGAAAAGACACAAAATACATAATTAGAAATACAGTATTTACATTATAGAATATCATTATTAAACACCATAGTCAAACTTTTTACCACTGAAAGAGTAACATGAAGGTTGGCATCAGCTAACAACTTAGTTACAATCTCAAGTAGGGATGTGCATTCAGGTAAAACTGAGAATATACTGGAAAAATACCAATACAGCGGGACTCACCACTTTTAAACTACAGGCAGCCTGAGATAATTTATTTTGCAAAGCCCTTTTCTCATCTCCCTTGGGGCTGCTGAAAGGCCTATGTGCCCTGAGGGAAGATAAGATATGGGCAACTCAGTCCAGGAAACTCATTCAGTCACCTCCTGAAGACATCACCAATAGCCTGAGACAAATTTTGAGTTATCTTTTCATATTTGAATAATCTTTTCATATTTTTGGGTTATTAATCAGAAAGACCTACAGAAAAGCAGTAGATAAACACCATAGTTATATATAGTATATTTGCTACAAGCTATTCTTTGGGGCATTTTGTGCTTTTTAGAATTTTGGAGGCAGCTTTCCCTTTTTATTTTCATGGTTTTTTATTGACTGGCTGCTTTTACGCATTGGTGATAAGCCACCCTAGGGATTCTTTGAGAAGGTGGGAGAAATACACATTTATTCAGGAAATAAAGAAGTGAAGTTAAAATGTAGCTTTTATGAAATCTCGAAAGACTTGGCTTTTAATACAGTTTAAGCAAGTTGTCTGTGGAACATAACTATACGACAGTGCGAAGGATCTTTCCTCTCTCTACTTTCCATATGGGTCAGAAGGAGGAGGAGTTGGCCTGATTGCTTTGGATGCTAGAAAGACTCTGAGCCCTTTCCAAAAGCAGGGCAGCTGAGCTCAGGTACCGCAGGCCTCTGAAAAACCCTGCTGTTATGACACAGAAAAGCAAAGACATCTTAAATCACAAAGCTGATTTAAAGGTCCTGTAGCTTTTTCTACCTTTATTCATGAACTACACAATAGTAAAAGTGGTGAATTCATTTATAAAACGTTTTCATTAAAAGGCTCTTAAACGGAGCAGGAAAAATTTGACAGCTTGACCTCAGCTCAGTGGGTTAGCGGTCCACATGGGAAGAGGCCTCTGAGTTAATAAGAAGCAGCTGTCGCTGTCTTGGGATATGTAATATGCAAAGAGCTTTTTCTGTAAAAACAAATAGAATATATTCCTTTTTCATGTGAAACTTTTAGAGTTCCTGAATCATGCCAGAACTAAGACTTAGCAGTCCATTTGATAAGGTTAGAGCTTAACTGATAATAACTTGACATTAGAAAATAAAGGCTCACTGGGACCATTTGGTGAAAGCAGCATAGAGACATTGGAATAGACTGCAAAGCAGACAGACATTTTAATCCTGATCTCCATCATCGACCTTAGTTTTGTCTTGATTACATCAGGGCTGAAAAGTTTGTAAAGGGATTTCTAAGGTACCAGAAAAAAATTACAAGAAAAGAGAAAGGACAGGTTCCAGATCTTTGGCCAGTTCCTCAACTGTGTTGGAAGAAGTGGCACCCACCCACCATAATCTATGTATTAACTAGACTAGATGGCTGCCACACACTCTATATGAGGGTATGTTTGAAAAGAAGAAGGAGGATTGGATTTTATATCCTGCTTTTCTCTACCTTTAAGGAGTCTCAAAGCAGCTTACAATTGCCTTCCCGTCCTCTCCCCACAACAGATACCTTGTGAGGTAGGTGAGGCTGAGAGAGTTCGGAGACAACTGTGACTAGCCCAAGGTCACCTAGCTGGCTTCATGTGTAGGAGTGGGGAAACAAACCCGGTCCACCAGATTAGAGTCTGCTGCTCATGTGGAGGAGTAGGGAATCAAACCCAGTTTTCCAGATTAGAGTCCACCACTCTTAATCACTACATTATGCTGAAGTTTCAACTGGTTCAGAACTTGGCTGCCACTTATTGGCTGGGGTCAATTACCATAAACACATCACCCTCAGTTTCAAAGATCAATTGGCTACCGTTTATTTCCAGGTCCAAAGTGTTTGTTTTGACCTATATGGCCCTGTACTGTTTGGCACCAAGATACTTAAAAGACCACCTCCATATTATCCTGCCCGGACACTGAGATAATCATAGGTATATCCCCTCCTGCAAGTGAAATGAGGAGAGAACCTTTGAAGTGACAGAGAGCCTTTGAGTGCACAAATGTTGGTTCCATCATCATAATTTTATTTGCAGTCATAGACCATCAAACTGAACAATATAAAGTAAAAGAAGTACAAAATACAATTAAAATTTAGATAATTAAAAATGGGGGGGAAATGCAGAGGTACATAGCTAATTAATATCAAGTAGAATGAAAGCAGTATATTATTAAAATTGAAATGCTTACTAATAGCAGAGGTTTGGTAAAATAAGTATATCAGAAAGCACATACATTAGGTATATAGATAAAGACAGTACGCAGAATACGTATTCCCAATTTGCTTGGCTACTGTATAGCCTTAAGCGATCTTTGCCTTATTTTCTATGCTAACCAAGCAAATCTGGCCATGCTAGCAGATAGGTTAACTATTGTGTCCGATAGGAGGAGCGCTAAACATTGTTTTCTCAGAGATCTGGGTCAGTCCACTAATAATGGAATCAATGGACCTGTGCAGATATGATCATATAAATTACACTCAAATAGCACATGTTCAGTGGTTTCAAGAACATCCTGTTTGCATATGCATCTACGTGCTTCTAATGGGTGTTTTTATACCCTGCCTTTCTCTACCTTTAAGGAGTCTCAAAGTGACTTACAATCACCTTACCTTTTCTCCCCACAACAGACACCTTGAGAGGTAGGTGGGTAGGGTTGCCAGGACCCTCTTCACCACCTGTGGGAGGTATTTGGGGCAGAGCTTGAGGAGGGTGGGGTTTGGGGAGGAGAGGGACTTCCATGCCATTGAGTCCAGTTGCCAAAGCAGCCATTTTCTCCAGGTGAACTGATCTCTATCAGCTGGACATCAGTTGTAATAGTAGGAGATCTGTAGCTAGTACCTGAAGGTTGGCAACCCTATAGGTGAGGCTGAGAGAATAAGGAGAGAACTGTGACTAGCCCAAGGTCACCCAGCAGGCTTCATGTGTAGGAGTGGGGAAACCAACCTGGTTCACCAGATTATAATCTGCTGCTCATGTGCAGGAGCAGGGACTCAAACCAGACTCTCCAGATTAGAGTGCACTTAACCACTACACCCCGCTGGTGTATTGCAAGACATACAAAATATTTAAAAGATAGAGACAGGAATTCCAAAGAAGGATTTACAGACACCAAGAGCCCGGGTTTTGTGTCAACACTAATATACATCATGCGTATATACCAGTGATGGCGAACCTTTTAGAGACCGAGTGCCCAAACTACAACCCAAAACCCACTTATTTATTGCAAAGTGCCAACACGGCAATTTAACCCGAATACTGAGGTTTTAGTTTAGAAAAAAACAACTTCCCTGGACTCCCAACTGGGCGGCGGGGAGTCCAGGGAAGGGGGCAGGGGGCTTGGAACTGCTTTGCGCTGCCTGGAAGCGTGGAGCAGTTCCAAGCGGCGGGGAGTCCAGGGAAGGGGGCGGGGGCTTGGAACTGCTCTGAGCTGCAGCGCGGAGCAGTTCCAAGCCCCCGCTGCCCAGCTGAGCCGCGCGTGCCAGCAGAGAGGGCTACGCGTGTTGGAGTCAGCACGCGTGCCATAGGTTCGCCAACATGGGTATATACATACTTTATAATCCTGGCTGCTTTCTACAAGGGTGATCTTTAAACATCTAAAATATCGTGTCTGAATCCTCTTGATTCCCATGCTTTGTGTACCAAAGCTGTTGTAAGTAAACTCTTCATTTTCACCATCTGCACACATACATCGAATTAATTGAGCTGTTCAGGTTGAGCAAAAATAAACATTGCATGAACCTCCCTGTTCTAGTTACAGCAGACCCAAAATAGAGACAAATGAGGACTTGATGAAGGACACGTGACAGAGTTCCATTTCACTCCTTTCACATACCCCTATCCATCATGAATGCAACTGGCCTATATCACGGCTGACAAAACCAGTGACTGACAGTATCATCAATAAATCAACAGCCTTTAAGTTATGAACTTCTTTTAAAACACTGCTCTAATTCTTGATAGGAGGATAGCCACATATTTCAGACTTGATTCCTTCTTGCTGGAGCTTATGCTGTGCAAGATCAAAAAGAAACATGTGCCCTTAGAGAGAAAAGGAAAGGGGCAAGTTTATTGTCTTTATTTTTTCACAGGCAAAAAGCCTTCTTTGTACTCCTTTCGGTAATAAGCTAAAGCATCCACTATCTTGAAAAGCGCACGACAGATGTCTTTCATTTATCAAAACAGAAGCGTTACTGAAAAGAGTGGTATTTCTGCTTCCCCCAAAGCAGTGAAGTCTTGTAAATAAACAGCAGAGGATACCTTGCATGCTATACAAGAGAATAAGGATGGGAACCTGGTATTGAGTGAATGGAAGTGTGGCTTAAGCTCTGCTCCCTTAGGATATTTCTCATTCTGGTCCTTTCATGTAGCCCACCATGGCAGGGCTGATTTTCTTTCCCACTTGCAGGAGTGGACAGGCAGCTTTTGTTTTCATTACTGGCAGGTGAATTACACTAATAAGGGAAGGGACAAGGAGGAACTGGATCTTTATTTGTAAATAGCATATTTTACAAAGTAACATTTAATGAGAAATGAAAGTAAATTCTTCTGGGCATCTCAGGAGTCTTGAGCTTGTTTATTCTAGTACCATCGAGTCCATTTTAAATAACAATTCAATTAGCTATTACAAACTCAGTGAATGGGCTAAGGAGGTTGTACAAGTAGGATGATGATGATAATGAATAATAATGATGGGTCTTACCTTGTTGTTTGTATGCTTCTCCTTGTTGTTTGTTGTTTGTATGCTTCTCCTTCTAGAACTGACAAAAGGGCCATGTTCTTCTAGGCATTCATACATTGTTGTTTCACAGTTGATCATTCTGGCACAAGAAAATATATCTTCAGTCATTCTCCCCACATTTCAAACTACAAGTGGAGAAATGTAATATTGGAAGGAGTCCCAAGTAACATTGGCTAGAATGCAAATATTTTCATCTACATATATGGGAGTTTTCTTGATTGTGGCATGGAGAAAGAGGGGAATACCCATGGAGATTTGGCAACTATGCATGGACTTCTAGAAGTGATCTGCTCCACACCAGAAGTGAAGTCAAATGTTGCTAATGTATCCCACCCAGTTGTCAATAGTATAAAAGGAGAAGCCCAGAAGGACTTGGGGGACAGCCAACTGCTGGAGCAGCATAAAGGAAAGAGCAAGGAGCAAATCCTCAAACTCCATCACCTTGGGAACCAGGGACCAATCCCTATGAAGACAGAACCAGGACAGCCCATATCTGGAACCCACAGGCATGCCTTTCACCTCTTTGTGGGGTAGCATGGGATGACCTTCAGTGTGCAAAGTTTATTTATTGGCAGCACTTACCATTGGCACTACGAGTAGCAAGTGATGAAAGAAGTCTCCCAGGGTCTTCCAAGGGAAGTAACTTTTATATCACAAGACATCCAGCATGCTAATGCTGCTGCTGGGGTTGAGCTCTCTGAAGCTTGGATGAATAGTGGAAATCACACTGATTTCTAATATGAACTGCAACTTTTCACACCGTTGGAAGCTGCTTCTTTTGGTTCCCCAGGTTTTGGACCCAGCTTTTGGGGATGTGCAGGGACTGTGGTGGAAGTGGAGGGGTTAGAATCCCCAGTGTGTGCATGGAAGGTCCATGGTGAGGACTTTGGATCCTTACCTATGGCATAGAAACGTGTTACAGAACTGCAGTTTCCACCAACCTAAATTAATGTCCCTGCCATTCACTTGACTTGATAGACCACTTATCCTTTATGATGACAATCTTAAAGCAGTTCTGTTTCTTGGTGATCACTTTGCCCTGCACTTCATATCTTATCTCTGTATGAATAAGATGCAAGTACTAAGTATAAATTCTGAAGTAGTCCTTGGCCTTGAATGTAACCCCAAGAACGCATTTGGAATAATCTGTTGAATAGATCCTTGTAGAGCTCTTTTTTTGTAAATACATTTTTTCTTAAAACGTCCCCTTCATTCCTTGACTTTGCTTTTTGATTTCTGTAGATGGAGATCAGTATCTATCAGCAAGATGATTGCGTATGACACAAGAAAGCATTGTAATGTTTTTCTGCTGTATGTAAAATCTCTTTATTTTGACCTCTTAGATTCATGTTATACTTGGAAGAATATAATATAACAAGCAGGGAACCTGAAAGGACTTGTGGGGAGCACCTAACCTCTATGGCCCTCCACACACTATTTCCACTTTCCCTTCTCCGGGCAGCCCCCATATTCTCTCCCCTTTCCCTGCTTCCTCCTCTTCTTTCCACCCACCAACCTTTAGTGCCCTCCAGTTTTCAGTTTTATTATTTATTTAAATTACTTTCACATACTTTTCTCCCCAATGGAGAACCAAAGCAGCTTGCTTAATTCTCATCTCCTCCATTTTATCCTCACAGCTCTGTGTGGTGGGTTAGGCTGAGAGTGTGTGACTGGCCTAAGGTCACCCAGTAAGCTTTCATGGCAGAGGTGGGATTTGAACCTGGGTCTCCTAAGTCTGAAACTCTAACCACTATACCACACTGGCTTTCATGGGATAGCTGCTGTTGAACAGTAGCAAGCAGTTGGACCTGGATGAATCATGCAAGTCAGGTGATAACAAGTTGTCCAGGAGTTGCTGCCCATGAGTCCTCATTCAAAGGCCAAAACAGGCTTGCAAAGGGCCCTGCCCACTCCCCATGTCTTTTACGGACAGAGACCAAGGCTTGAAAACTTTAAATACTCTTGTTGCCTAGCAACACTCACAATAGCCACTGAGATTCTTAACCTGCTACAGGTGCTGCTTCTATTTTGTTTTTGTTTTTTTAAAAAGACCATCAATGTATTTTTTCAGATTTCAAATTTTTCTGAAAGCCTAGGGTTTTTCTTAGGTTTATAGAAGGATCTGGCTTGTCTATTTATCATCCCAATCTCTGGATTTAAGTATCCACAGATGGGACCATGTTGAGAATGAAATATTGATATGAAATGATATAATAAAATTGTTCTCCATCTACAGAGATTTCTGGGATGAGTAGCAACATGACTCTGTGCAGCTGACAAACACTTCATCCACTCTCTGTCTGCTGGGGACCCAGGAAGGGTTAGTTTGTATCACTTGTATCATGTTACATTCATTGAACATTTGGGTAAGAAAATTTCATATAAAGCTGAATTTTTCATCTGTAAGTGAAACAGAACTTCTGAGTACAAAGTGGCAGAAAGCTGGATCTGCATCATGTTATCTTCAGTAAGATCCTTTCTCAGTTAATTGACAGTGTTGGGAAAGATTTCAAGCTATAGGTGCTTACAGCATAGAATGATAAGGAATAATGGTTGAAATTAGAGGAAATAGGACAAAGAAAGGGTTTATAAAATGAAAGCTGCACAACATTAGCTTCATGGGATAATTTATACAATTCAACTTACTGTAACCCTGTCAATGAAGCTGCATTAACCAAACTAGATGAAATAGATTGTGCAGCTGGAGCCACCATCTGGATTTATGGGCAAACCTCCAGTCTGTTGTTCTGCTATTGCAACAAATGAAACAGTCATTAAAGCAAGTGGTTTGTTGTTGTACCTAGCTTACAATCCATTAACATATCCAAAACAAAAAGATGATTAAAAAAAGCAAAACACATCATTTGTTTTGTAGAAATGCTAAATTTCCAGAACTGACATGGTGGCATGGTTTGGCACTATCTTTTTGTGGTCCTGTTTTTCTTCCCCTCTCACACAGCCAGTTAATAAAATTATTCCAGGTTTGTGGCAACCCATAGTTCTTCTGGGATGTGATGTCATTTGCCAGAAATCTGGATGTCTTTCACTAGGTCAACATACAGGAAAGGAAGGAGAAGGAACATGCAGGTCTGAGAATCCTCCAGGCTTGTCTGCATGTTGGCCAAACAGTGATCTGGCTGTTACATCTGAAGCATGGTTCATGATTTGAACCTTTGGCTTATTCTCTACTAGGGTTGTGCAAAAGATTTTCCCCGGTAAATTTCAGGTTCGGGTTTATTGGGCCCTATTTTTCAGTAAACTCAAAATGAACTGAATACCCATACCAGTAAATTTGGATATCCGGCTTATTTTTGGGTTTCCCAAAAAATTCGGGTCCATTGTAGTCTATGGGGATTTTTTTTCAAAGCTCCTGGGGTGCATTTTTGGAGGTAGTGTTCCCAAACCTGCAGCATGGCTGCAAGGGACTCTCTTGAGGTGGTCACCAAAGTTTGGTAAACTTTGGGACAGGGAGTCCAATTTTATGGGCCCGCAAAGGGGGTTACCCCCATCCACCAGGCATTTGTGAGCTGAGCTGTCCATCGGTTTTTAGGTTCAACAGTTCAGCGTTGCCGAAGACCGACAGAAAGAGCCGATTGCCTGGCTGGCACCTCAATGTCTGGGGGCTGCCTTTGTTTCTGGGTCGCTTTGCATGATGTCCATGCAAATTAGCTTCCAAATGGAGGGAAAAGGCGTAAATGCAAGAGAAATAAGGCACAGAAAACATTCCTTTTGGTGGCAAATGACATCCTGTGAGCAGTTCTTTATTGTGGTCATAAGAAATCTGATTCCAAGAGATGGTTACGATGTGGGGAAACGAAGCCTCTATTCAGGGCAATCTTCTTTTGGAAAGCAGGTTTTTATGGGGCGGCGGTGGTGATATTGGAGCCGGCTGAAGTCATGACCATGGGAGCTTTCTGAAGGAGATTGCTCATCCATGTGGATGAAGAAACCAGTAAAAAAAAAAAGGGGGGGGGGAAAGCACAGAGCCATGCCTCTGAGCAAAGGCGAATAGCCGAAACCCAAAAAACGAACATTTGTTCGACTTTTTCAGGAATTGCCTATTTGGCTTCGGCTTTATCCTCAGGTTTTGGTATCTGGTAAACCCAAATCCTGAAATTTACCAAAATGGCTAATTTCGGGTTTATTTTCGGTTATGGTTTATTGATATGCACAACCCTATTCTCTACTAAACTACTAGTCATGGAGCTAATATGTAGTTTTATGTATTAAAAGGTGCTTGTGAACCCTAAAATTCCAACTTTAACATCCACCAGAATCTGTGCAATCAGAACAGCAAAATTAATGGGAGCCAGAGAAAACTGTGTAATGCTGACATCCACGTGCCAGCAAATCAGACAAAGATAATGAGGAAAGGTCAGATGATGACCATGACTGTGAGAACAAAGATGCTTCAGGGTAAGGGGGGAGCATTGAAGAACTAAAGTAAATCCTATTCTTCTGATGGATTCATGGCTAGTTGTCTATTTAATGACTATTAACATTCACAGGAAAAAACAGAAATGAAACTCTAATTGGGAAAGTGCCAGAGATGAAGCATGCACTCCATCAGATGTTCCAAGTACATTCAGGTATAAATCACATAAAGCAGCTGCTGCAGGAGGCATACTGTAAATTTGGAAGCAAATGCAGAAAGCTATCAATGTTTTAAAATATATTTTAACAAGTAATGTAAACAAAGCTAACATCTCTTGGCATATCCTGCCTAGAAACTAGCATTAGACCATTTTATTGATTTTTAAATTACTTTTTTTTCTCTCAAGGACACATTAATTACATAGGGAGTGATTTTAAAGTTGCAGGTGCACTGAGAAATTGGAAAAGAATGTTTCTGGAAAGAGAAGAAAGTTGCACTGGTTCAATTGTCTCCAACCACAAAATACAATATGGGGAATCTCTGCTAAGCAAAGTACACTTTTGTTCCAATGAAAAATGACTCACAATGTTCTTTTTTAATCTTATCCCACTAGAAGCTTTTAAAATCATCATTTTGTAATGAATATGGGTGAGGCAAATAGCAGAGGGAGCCTCTTAGAGACTAAGCAGTTAACTAGAAAGACCCTGGTTTGCGTCTGGCGTGTGGTACAAGCAATAGTTGTAGACAAGCTACTATTTCTTAGCCTCAGCTCCACCTCATCCACCCTTTCCCATCTACAATATGTGAATAGTAATGCTGATCTCTTTTGCTAGGTTGCTGTAAAGGTAAAGGTCCCCTGTGCAAGCACCAGGTCATTCCTGACCCATGGGGTGATGTCACATCCCGACATTTCCAAGGCAGACATTGTTTGCGGGGTGGTTTGCCAGTGCCTTCCTCAGTCATCTTCTCTTTACCCCCAGCAAGCTGGGTACTCATTTTACCGACCTTGGAAGGATGGAAGGCTGAGTCAACCTTGAGCCGGCTACCTGAAACCGACCTCCGTCGAGATCGAACTCAGGGCATGAGCTGAGCTTGGACTGCAGTACTGCAGCTTACCACTCTGCACTACGGGGTTGCTGTAAGGAGCACTTATAGATTGTACATGAAGCACTTTGACATACTGTATAAATGCTAACTATTAGATGACACTCAGATCCATCTCCTTTCTTCATCTAGTCCAGGAGATGGGGTTGAAGTTCTGAACTGATGCTTGCAGGAAGTGATGAACAGGATGTGGGTGGATAAACTTGAATCTGTCCATATAATATAGAGATATGGATTATAAGGAGTTTGTGTCTGTTCTTTCTGGACATGATTTCACTTCAATGATTAGATTCAAATCTTGGCAGTGTTCCTAGATCTGGCTCTATGATTAAGAAGTGTTTTGTGGTCAGGTCAGGAGAGTTTTTCACAAACTTCAGTTGGTAGGCCAACTTTACCTTCTCTGGAAAATGAAAATTTTGCCAGTCTCAAACATGCCTCAGGAATGTCCAGATTAGATTTATTGTGATGGGCTATACTCAAGTCTACCAGAAACTATACTTAATTCAGAATACAGAAACAAGGTGATCAATGGGTACTTGTACTGAGCACATAATACCGCTGCTCTAACATTATCAATGCCTTCTTGGCACTGTTCACAGTGTTGTGTTGTCCTACAGAACCTTATATGTTCTGGGACCAGTGTGTAGTAAAGGGCTGCCTTTTCTTGTGTGAAGCTACTCACATGTTCAAATCCTTATCTGAAAAATAATGTTGTGATCTGCTCCAATCAACAATTGCACGTGCAAGTACTAGGAATGAGATATTTTCATTGGTGGTAGGGAGCTCTACCTAGAGCTCTTCTGTCCTGCCCTTTAAGAGACAAGTTAGGATCGTGTATTTTAGGAGAGCTTTCCAGTGATATAGAGAAAAGGCTGCTGTGGACTATTGCTTTTTGTTCTTGTTGGTTATCTATCTAGTCCATTTTAACTGTTTTATGTGACTTTAATGTAATCTTATTGTTTTATGTGGTATTGAGTTTCTATGGTTATATGATTTTAATGTTGCTGGCTTGGGTGGCTCATGGAGGCAGAAGGATGATTAAAGTCTTTTAAGTAAGTTAGTGTAATAATAAAATGCAAAACAGCTTCTACTATGTGATTTTTTCCCTTACATTGCCTGTCTCATGCAGTAGATTTCTTAATGAATTTTCACACATCACCATGGGTAGAACCAGCCTGTAGTATAGCTTGAATTAAGACCCTGACATATATCTGAACATCTCTATGGTTGCCGGTTGAAACTGACTGGCCTTATTCCATTTAGTAAGGTTTTCATGTGAAAGTATATGCAACCCCAGCAATTTTTGTCTTGTGTGTGTGTGTGTTAAGTGCCGTCAGGTCGCTTCCAACTCATGGCAACCCTATGAATCAAAGTCCTCCAAAATGTCCTATCTTTGACAGCCTTGCTCAGAACTTGCAAATTGAAGGCTGTGGCTTCCTTTATTGAGTCCATCAATCTCCTGTTGGGTCTTCCTCTTTTCCTGCTGCCCTCAACTTTTCCTAGCATGATGCTCTTTTTCAGTGACTCTTGTCTTCTCATAATGTGACCAAAATACGATAGCCTCAGTTTAGTCATTTTAGCTTCTAGGGTCAGTTCAGGCTTAATTTGAACTGATTAACCCACTGATTTGTTTTTTTGGCAGTCCATGGTATCCGAAACACTCTCCTCCAACACCACATTTCAAAGGAATCTACTTTCTTCCTATCAGCTTTTTTCAATGTCCAGCTTTCACACCCATACATAGTAATAGGGAATATGATGGCATCAATTAACTTGATCTTGGTGGCCAGTGACACATCCTTACACTTCAGAATCTTTTCTAGCTCCTTCATGGCTGCCCTTCCCAGTCTCAATCTCCTTCTGATTTCTTGGCTGCAGTCTCCCATTTGGTTGATGATGGAGCCAAGGAATAGAAAGTCTCCAACAATTTCAATTTCCTCATTGTCAAGCTTGAAGTTGTGTAAGTCTCTTGTAGTCATTACTTTTGTCTTCTTGATGTTCAGCTGTAGTCCTGCTTTGGCACTTTCTCTTTTAACTTTCAGCAGTAGTCATTTCAAATCTTTGCTATTTTCTGCCAGTAATGTAGTATCAGTAGGAGCCCCATGGTGCAGAGTGTTAAGCTGCAGTACTGCAGTCAAAAGCTCTGCTCACGACCTGAGTTCGATCCCGATGGTTTCAGGTAGCCAGCTCAAGGCTGACTCAGCCTTCCATCCTTCCGAGGTCGGTGAAATGAATACCCAGCTTGCTGGGGTTAAAGGGAAGATGACTGGGGAAGGCACTGGCAAACCACCCCGCAAACAATGTCTGCCTTGGAAATGTCTGGATGTGACGTCACCCCATGGGTCAGGAATGATCTGGTGCTTGCACAGGGGACCTTTACCTTTTTAATGTAGTATCATCGGCATATCTCAAATTGTTAATGTTCCTCCCTCCAATTTTCACTCCACCTTCATCTAAATCTAATCCAGTTTTCCTAATTATATGTTCTGCATATAGATTGAAGAGATAGGGAGATAAAATACATCCTTATCTAACACCTTTGCCATTTTTTGTCTTACTATCATAATTTTCTTTTTCTATATGAAACATTGCAGTTGCCAATCAGGAGATGGTGCCAAAAGTTCCAAGTAAGTGAGAGAGAGGAGACAGCTGCTGTACCTCCTGCCTTATTATATTAATCCCTTATCTGCTGGCTCTAGGAAACAGGATTCAAATTTTACCCTTGAGCAGCTGAAGGAAGAATGAGTGAAGGGACCAGTGATAGAAGAAGCTAGAGGTACAGGGGTTTCATCCTGTGCTCTTGCTTTGGAATCTGTGAACTTCAAGAGGCATTTGGCTTAAAATACTTTACAATATGCACTGAAAACATTTTTTAATTTTACAGCTTCATTTGTCCTCTTTTCTCTTCAGAAAACAAGTCCCTATTTTTCTGGTTTACCGCTCCAACTTTCTTAACCCTTTTTTCTGAATTACAAGGGGGGCAATATTGTGCTATTTTTACCCAAATCAGTTCCTGAGCTGGGTCTGTCACATCAGAACACCCTATACATGTACAGACTAGGCACAAGTACTTGGGTCCAATCAGAACCAATCCAGTCCAAATGTATACATGACCCCCAGAGTTGACCCAGTTATCCAAAGCATAGAAAGAAATGTAAGGGAGACAAAGTGCTCAACCTGTAGGTTACTTTATTACTCTAACAAAGTACAGGTTCATTCCAAAAAGAAAGTAAAGCAAAACGTATAATAATCCATAGTCTGCTTGTGTTAGACAGGAGGAGTCCAGTATTGTAGTATTCTGTAGCCTGAGGAAGACAGTGAGCAATCTATATACATAGTCAAAAGGCTTGCATTGCTCTTCTTATATCCCTGAATCTACATGGATGCTTATGTGGAAATATTGGCTCAGAACGTTGGTTTATAGCCCAGATTGGTGAAACCACTACCAGTTATTAATTAGACAAGCTTTGTGGTACAGCCCGTAATAAACTAGTGAAATTAACCTATAGAGGAGGGGCATTTGAATACCTTTGATGGTTCAGAAAGAGTGGCTGATTTGATATGATAGCATTCTTGACAGCGATGGGCAAATGGCCCTTCTTGGGAGGAAGATTGTATTACTCTGAGATTGTTTGTGTAAGGGAAGTTCCCAATACCTTTGGTTATTATTCTAGTCAAACTGAGTCATATATTTTGGCCAAGGTTACTCAAAAATGTTTGGATCTATATTTGCCAAGTTGTTTGTAGCTATGATGCTTGAACGTGCTTCATTCAAGAGACTTTGATCAGTTACCGTATATACTCGAGTATAAGCCGAGTTTTTTAGCCATGATTTTTGGCTTAAAAAACTCACCTCGGCTTATACTTGGGTCAATACAGTAATTCGCCTGCCGGGCCCTCTCCCAGCGCGCTCCTGCCGGCCAGCTCATGGGCTGGCTGTCCCGCCTTCTACCCCCACCCCACCCGATCGCGCCTTCTACGTGGCGGGGGCAGCGGTTTCTCCCCCTCACCCTACCCCACCCAACCCTATTGCGCCTTCTGCACGATCATCGCACCTTCTGCACGGCAGTGGTGGTTTCTGCACCCCACCCCACCCTGCCTTCTGCTGGGCGGCGGCGGTTTCTTCCACCCTCACCTCCCCCACCCCCACCCCCCACCTCACCCGGGCCGGTCCTCCCACTTGCCAGCTGACCCTGCGGGGCCTCCTGCGCGCAGCGAGGGGGCTGCCGCCACTGCCTGCCTGCGCGCCTGGAGCCCAGTCAGGTAAGCCTGTGGTGGGGGGAGGGGTGCATTTTCCCCTCGGGTTATACATGGGTGCCTAATTTTTCTCCATTTTTGGGGTGAAATTAGGCACCTTGGCTTATACTCGGGTTGGCTTATACCCGACTATGTACGGTAACTAGGATTAACCAAGTGGGGACCCACGGTGCCTTGCATAATTCTCCTCTCCTCCATTTTATCCTCACAACAATCCTGTGTGGTAGGTTAGGTTGCGAGAGTGTGACTGGCCCAAGGTCACCCAGCAAGCTTCCATGGCAGAATGGGGATCTGAACCTGGGTCTCCCGGATCCTAGTCTAACACTAACCACAACACCACATTGAGCTATGTTTTAGTCTAAGTTCTAGCTACTCTACTGACCCAGCGTGGGTGCCTGTAAATCCTGTTATCAAAGATAATTGGCCCTGTCCCTAAAAAGTGAAATTTAAGGTAAGAATGATGTAACACTCAGGTTTTTAAAAACTTGTCCGGACACCATTTTAAATGCAGACTGAAACAGTACAGTCCATTCCACCATTTTAGGGCTCTACCGCTTCATTCGTATGTCATTATGCCATATGTGTAGACCACACTAGACAAGTATTGGTGAAGGCTACCTTGGTCATAATTGCTTGTGAATTTCTTGAAGGCATTTTTATTAAAAGATAAACTTTTGGGGGGGGGTGTTGGGGGTGGGAAACTGCATTAAAGTTAAAACACTACCTCTGATGTCCTGAAAATGTCAGGAGACCCAACAATCCATTACAGAAACAATTTAAAGCCACTCTTTATTTAACTGTCTGGGAGCTGTTTTTGTCTAAATGGAGTGGCAAACAATGAATTCATTTAACTGGCTCTGCTCAGAACTGTATTCCCTTGTGGAGGAAAGGATGTGTGCATTACAGCTGGCAGACTGTTTCTTGGTGGTAGGTAAGAAACGAGATCTGTTACTCACATTTGGCCTGGTAACCTCTGCCAAAAACAAACCACAACTGCTACATGCTGAAATGCATAACATTGCTTTCCTGGACTAAATGTTGTGATTTACTTCTCAGGATATTCCTAATACCAGCTTTTGAAAAAAATCAAACAATTTAGGCTCCCCCCACTGAATTTAAAGTCCCCACCCACTGGAAATGAAACACCAAGAAAAGCAGAGTACATATCTTAATATTTACATGAATTGCATTTCTACAAGGAAGGAAGATTCCAGTTTCTAGGCTGAAATGCTGAGCAGCAAATGTAAGCACTACCCCACCATATTTGTGTACTTTAATTTAAAGGAACTAACTACAACTGGTCCAGAATGTGGCAACCTGACTGTTGTCAGGGGCTAGCCGCTGGAAACATGTCGCCCATTATGAAACATCCACATTGGCCATCAGTCTGTTTTCAAGTTCAAGTCAAGGTGCTGGTTATGACCTTTAAAGCCCTTTATGACCTGGGACCCACATATCTGAAGAACTATCTCCTTCCATGTGTCCCTGTGCACCAACTACAGTCGTCAAGCAGCCATCTGTTGGCTATGCCACCACTTAGGGTGGCCCGTCTGGCATCAACCAAAGGGGAGGAGCTTTTCTGTCATGGCTTTGGAATGGGGTCCCTGAAGAGGTGAGGGAGGCCCCCTCCTTGGAGATCTTTAAGAGGCGCTGTAAGGCCTGCCTGTTTGCCAGGGATTTTGAGGCGTTTGAAAAACAGACATCTTTTAAGGGGGGGGAGGGGAGACATTTGGGGTTTGTTATTGTTTTTAGTTTTAACATAAAATATTCATAATTATTATTGCAAGCCATCTTGAACCATGAGGAAATTCTAAAAAATCGAATAAATAACAAATAGTTATCGGTTCTTGTAGGCTATCCGGGCTGTGTGACCGTGGTCTTGGTATTTTCTTTCCTGACGTTTCACCAGCAGCTGTGGCCGGCATCTTCAGAGGAGTAACTCCTCTTCAGTGTTACTCCTCTGAAGATGCCTGCCACAGCTGCTGGCGAAACATCAGGAAAGAAAATGCCAAGACCACGGTCACACAGCCCCGATAGCCTACAAGAACCGATGAACTCTGACTGTGAAAGCCTTTGACAATAATCAATAGTTAATTGCTACGTTTTGGCGACAACTGAGGTTTTTTTAAATTTCATTAGGTACTTTTAAAAAATAACATTTGTCTTCATTTCACTTTTTCTAAATTCTTTTATATTGGGAAAACAATGAAGTTATAATTGTAGTTTCACTCTTCAGAACCTTTTATTTCTCTGTCTTCTTCTGTAGTGTCATCTCTGATTTTCCAGGGTCCTCTATAAGCTAGGAGGAATAGCAAATTCTTTTTCTTATAGAGTAACAGTCTTCCACTTCTGGAACATGCCGAGGTGTGTTTTCCCCCAAAACCTTTGTGTGTCTATATTAGTTTTTAAGAAAATTTGCCTGTCCCTCTACAAGATATATGTATTAATGCTTTTTGACGATCATCAGCAACTTTATATGACTCTGTATATGTGCTTTAACTTAAAAAATTTTCCATTAAAAATACTCCCTTTGAAATATAAAAATGAGAATTTATTTGGAAAACAGTCTTTGGGTGAAAACGCATGGTCGCTTTAGCCTCCTTTATTCCCTGTTTCAGCCAGGATTCAGCCAGGATCGAAGGCATGCGTTTTGCCGAATGTACGTTCGATCCTGGCTGAATCCTAGCTGAAACAGGGAATAAAGGAGGCTAAAGCGACCATGCGTTTTCGCCCTTTAGAGAATGAGACAATACTAGGAGAATCCTGACTGATTAAAAAAAAACCCTTCAGGATGACAAGAATACTTGTTTGCATGCAACCAAGGGCCTCTTTATAATTCCAAGTGTGAACTCCCAGTCTCTTGTCCTACTCACTTCAGTTTTTTGTTTCTTGTCTGGAAAGGAAATTGAACTACTGTCTGTACAGAAGATATATTTGTACCTTTACTCACTTACTCTGATTTACATATTACAAATTACTCATGAAGCAAGCATAAAAACATCCTCCCACCATACCAAGAATCCAAAAATGATTAAAGATAAATGCCAGTTATTTGGAAGGTCTACTGTGCAATGAATATGATTGATATATCACATATAACCCACAGCTCAGATCTGAAACAGCACATAACAGCCAGCTCCAACAGGATAACAACCATAAACTTCCCCACCCAGTTATACAAATATTCACATTAACAGAAAGACCTTTGAGTTACACCATTTGTTCTAGTGACTGGGATAATCTATAGAAAACATCTGGACAAGCAGCTGTTTTTACATGGTATATGCAAGAGAATCAATATGCTATTAATTCATGGGCTGTGGTTTAGCTTGTAACACTCTTGCTCTGGGTTGATATACCGACATTCTCATATAAATGTGCACATAAATGAAGATTTATTTCTCTACTTAAAACATTTCTATGACATCTTTCCACCCAAATAGGATCCCCAAGGTGGTGAATATAAAAATATTTAAAAATTTCAATGTTAAAACAGCATTGTCTGAGCATGCACGGACAATGGACTTACCTCCTGTATCCTTGAGGAGTGTGGGAGCTGTGCTGGGTCAGGCCACAGAGAGAGCAGAGTCTAGGAGCCATTCCAGGCCTGGCTGCAGCTACAGCGGAGTTTGGGAGCCACTCTAGGCTCAGTGATGGGGTGGTTTGGAGCTGCACTTGGGCTCAGCAGACAAATGGGGAGAGGTTAGAACCCCGGCCAGTCTTAAGGGCTCCCACTTATACCTATTTATTAATTGCTGTCTCTCTGTTTTTCATATGCGGTAGCTAAAAAGTAGCTAAAAAAGTGATGCGGTAGCTAAAAAGGCAAATGCGATCTTGGGCTGTATCAACAGAAGTATAGTGTACAGATCACGCAAAGTGACGGTATCACTTTACTGTGCTCTGGTTAGACTTCACCTAGAGTATTGTGTTCAGTTTGGGGCATCACAATTTAAGAAGGATGTAGACAAGTTGGAACGTGTCCAGAAGAGGTCAACAAAGATGGTGAGGGGCAACAAAGATGATGAGGGGTCTGGAGATCAAGTCGTATGAGGAAAGGTTAAAGGATGTTTAGCCTGCAGAGGAGAAGACTGAGAGGTGATATGATAACCATCTTCAAGTACTTGAAGGGCTGTCATATAGAGGATGGTGCTGAGTTGTTTTCTGTTGCCCCAGAAGGTCGGACCAGAACCAATGGGTTGAAATCAAATTAAAAGAGTTTCCGTCTAGACATTAGGAAGAATTTTCTAGCAGAGCCGTTCCTCAGTAGAAAAGGCTTCCTTGGGAGGTGGTGAGCATTCCTTCCCTGGAGGTTTTCAAGCAGAGGCTTGATGGCCATCAGTCAGTAATACTGATTCTATGACCTTAGGCAGATCATGAGAGGAAAGGCATCTTGGCCATTTTCTGGGCATGGAGTAAGGGGTCACTGGGCGTGTGCGTGGGGGGGAGGTAGTTGTGAATTTCCTTGTAGGGGGTTGGACTAGATGACCCTATGTTCAAGCTGAAAGGTGGAATATAAATCTACTAAATAATTAAATATTAAGTAACTAATAATCAGTATTAACACACCTAGTTTATTTTATCTGCCTCTATTTGTTAAACTATGGATAATATTAAAATATATCTTATAAAAAAATTGTCTGCTTAAAATGAAAAAGAAAAAAAGTACTAAAGCTAAACTCTTATAATCCAAAGAAGAGGAGATCCAATGATGTCAAGTTTTGTCTCCTTTGGCTAACAGCCAAAATTACTCCAACCAAGCATTAATGCCTACTTTATCCAGTTTTTTTCTTTCAAAAATAGCCTTGTATGGAATAACAAATTGAAATTACTTTGAGAGTTCTAAATTTTGCCTCTAGCCTCTGCCTGAAACTGTGATCCATCCTCCTAATAGTAGCAGGTGGCATGCTTTTCTTAAATAATGTATGTGACAAATTTTCCAGCCCTGCTTAAATACAGTCATTTGGTGTGTAGAAAGAATTAGTCATCTGGCTCTGAGATTAATTTGAATCCACCTGTTTTAAAAAATGGAATGTTTTGACATTAACTTCTATGCCCTCCTTGAAATGCCAGTTGAATTAAAATGAAGCCGAATGTACTGCTTGGCTGCTTGCTTATTGCAAAGATAATTAGGAACTGCACATATGTGTTCTTTTGACCCCTGCCCCTCCCTCAGCTACTCTTAAAATTAAACCTTTCCATTTTATGAGGATGCTACCCATTTCAAATGTTACATCCAAGGGTACCAGGAGCCCAGCAACCGCACATACTGGGAGCATGCATTAGCCATGATGCAGTTGCCATTTTGTCTGGGGAAGAAGAAGAGTTGGTTTTTATACCCCACTTTTCTCTGTTTTAGGAGTCTCAAAGTGGCTTACAATTGCCTTCCCTTCCTCTCCCCGCAACAGAGACCTTGTGAGGTAGGTGAGGCTGAGAGAGCTCTAAGTGAACTGTGACTGGCCCAAGATCACCCAGCAGGCTTCATGTGGGGGAGTAGGGAAACCAACCCGGTTCACCAGATTAGAGTCCACCACTTTTAACCACTACACCACACTGGCTCTCATGTGTATTTTGTAAGTGCATGAACCAGAAACCTGAAAAATCTGAGCCCTTTTCAGTCATTTCGTTTGCCTCCTTGTTTAGGAAAATGTAGACATGAACCTTCTAATATGCACAATTGCTGTTTTTTCTGAAATGGACAACGCTTGGATTTTCTACCTTGGTACATGCATACCAGACAGCCTCCACTTTCAAAAGAAACTGCAATTACAGGGGTTGGGAAAATTGTATGTAGCGTACATGCAGTCACACTGTCAGGAATGTAATATCTTAAAAGAGCATCAGTGGTGCATTGCCCCTTTTCAGACAACCACAAATATCAGGAGGAGGCTCCCGGTGTGTGTGGATATAATTTCTGAAAAGGACTTCTCTTATTTCACGTTGGTTTTATTTTTAAAACTGATCTTATGTTCATGTGTTGTTTTATTTATGGTACATGATGTAATTTAGTTTGATTTTATTGTAAGTTGCTAAAAAGCAGGGTACCTATTTTAATAAACAAGATTAATACAAATAGCTGTTTTTTTGTCAAAACTTTTCCAGCCTCCAAAGGCTTATACAACAGCTGCTTGTTCTGACCTCTCTTACTGTCCTTTGTCTAGTCTCTGCTCATAAATGTAACACCCACAGTGAAGAGTGGTGGGTGCTACACTCACCACAACATCATGATAAATGTTTTCTCATGCCAGCATACTTGTTCAGGATCATGACTTGAATTTAATTGACTTAAATGACTTAAAACTTAGGGCTGTGGCCAAACCACATTGTTCAGGTAGTTGACTTCCTTAATCTTGTTTTATTTGATCTGGGCCCTTTTACTGGAAGCTGGCAATCCTACATTGAATCCTTTTGCTGTTTATTTAAGAGTTCCAGAGAACCATAACATTACAAAATCACAAAACAATTGGTGAAATTTTGCATTGGTCACATTCTAAACACTGATCCAGTGGTTTAGTGTGTGTTTGGGGGGGGGAGTATTTTAATGGGTGCCCCATTTACAGCTGAGTAGGCGATAATTCCATCCTGTGAGCTCATGGAATGGATCCATGCATAGAAGTGACTAGGACAGCCTACATATACAAGAGCTACTATGTGCACTAGAGAATACAAGGGCAGATCCATTTGAAGTATGACTATTTTAAATCCTATTCATTTGGATGTACAAGAATTAAAAATTAAACCTGTGCGGCTTCTCTAAAACAATAGGTCTTTAAAAACACACACACTAACTTCCATCATGCTCACTGTGCTGTGGAGCAGACAGTAAGATTTTAATTTTTTTGTAGACCCCTCCAGCCCTCCCCTCCTGTCTCACTTGATTTCACCATGTGCTGGACAGCCTCTGCTCAAAGTGCACATGGCAAGGCATGCTTGTCCCTCCTTTTTCATCCTCAGAACAATACCAGCTATACTTTAAACACGGGTTTAAGTAAAATGTTTATTAGTTCTTGTAGGTTTTTCGGGCTGTGTGACCGTGGTCTTGGTATTTTCTTTCCTGACGTTTCGCCAGCAGCTGTGGCAGGCATCTTCAGAGGAGTAACACTGAAGGACACTGGAGGTTATGTTTTTTCAATAACCTACAAACAGTGTTTAAACCCACCAAGAAAATACATCAGATGCTACGATCAGCAAAAGAGATCCCTCTCACCTCTGCAGGAGTATATCGTATACCTTGCAGTTGTGGACAAGTTTACATCGGGACCACACAACGCAGCATACAAACAAGAATAAAAGAACATGAAAGATACTGCAGACTTGGCCAACCTGAGAAATCAGCAGTGGCTGAACATGGACTGACCCAAACAGGACACAGGGTCTTGTTCCAAGACACTGAAATACTGGACAATTCTACCAACTATTTTGTCAGATTGCACAGAGAAGCCATTGAAATTCATAAACATCAGCACAACTTTAACAGAACAGAAGAGAGTTTAAGAATGAATAAGGTTTGGCTTCCTGTCCTGAAAAACTCCAGACTAACAAAGACTATAGTCCACAATAGCCATGCAGATTATCTTTGGATTCCACATGTTAACAGATCACTTCAGGATACAATGGTTCCACATTAACATACCACACCCTAATTAGCACATTACCATGATACTTACAGGACAATGATTAGCACATTACCTTTGATTCTTTTGCAGGACAATCACTCAGCTCAAACCCAACCCCCTTCTGACTATATATATTACTCTTCTAACACACGTTGACACTGAGAGACACTGTCCTTCAGTGTTACTCCTCTGAAGATGCCTGCCACAGCGCTGGCAAAACGTCAGGAAAGAAAATACCAAGACCACGGTCACACAGCCCAGATAACCTACAAGAACTGATGAATTCTGACCGTGAAAGCCTTTGACAATAAAATGTTTATTTAATGAGCATAATGTAGAGAGTAGCTTCTTTTATGGAGCCACAACTCAAAAGGCCCTGACCCAAGTTCTGGTCAATCTTAGACTTTGATTGTGAATGACTTGCACTGAAGACAGCAATAAGCTTTCTTATTTGTTACTAGCTGTACCTGGCCACGCGTTGCTGTGGCCCAGTCTGGTTAAATGGAAAAGAAAGAAAAGAGAAAGCGCACGTTTCCAATATGCTTAATTTCACAATGTTTGTGGGTATACAATATTTTTTGTTGTTCCATTGTCTGTGCAGATATAGAGATTGTGTGGTTTGCCGACTCTAGAACACGCAACGTATAATTGTCCATGTGAGAAGCAATCCGTGTCTAGATCTAAACCGCACAATTCTAAAGATTGGCCCTGAGCTTTGTTGATGGTGATTGCAAACGCCAATCGAATTGGGAATTGCAATCTCTTAAATTGAAATGGCATATCCGTTGGAATCATAGGAATGCGAGGAATGAGGACATCTTCACCTTTGAAAGGTCCTGTCAAGATTGTTCCTTCTACGACGTTGCTCATGAATTTTTTTACTGCAAGCCGCGTGCCGTTGCAAAGCTTTGGCTGGTTGATATTTCGCAACATGATAATTGGCACGCCGATTTTCAATTGCAGTACGTGCGGTGGCATCCCTGTCAGATCGAGTGAATTCAAAAATTCTGTTGGATAATTAACCGCTTCATCTGCTTCCACAACAGTGTTGATGGACTTGTATGTGACTGCCTCACTTTGAATGTGAGACTGAATAATATTGTTAAGTTCGTAGACGTCTTTGTTCTTGGCCGCAAGAATAGCTCGTTCACTCAGCCAATCGTGATTCTTATAATTGGTTTGAATATTGGGAAATACTTTTTCAACCAATTCTTCTTTTGACGTCACTAAATTGCAGAAGTTATGAGGCAATGAAATTCGTCCTGAGGTCAGATAAACCGGTTCCTTTCCGTTCCCAATTTCCAGCAATTGATGTGAGAATATCTCAGCTGATCGATCGTTTTGCAGCTGGACATGGATATTTGTAGTTAATTTTAACGTCTTTATGAATCACCACAAAGTAGAGTATTTCAGGCAAGCATTTATTTCGTCCCCTGGTGTCAATCGAGGAATTACAGGTAATGTTTGCCTGAAATCTCCTGCAAGCAATATTAATGCATTCCCAAATGGTCTGATGTTTCCACGCAAATCTTGCAATGCTCGATCAAGAGCCTCGAGCGATTTCTTGTGCGCCATTGTGCATTCATCCCAAACAATAAGTTTGCATTTCTGCAATACTTTTCCCATGCCGGATGCTTTGGAAATGTTGCAGGTGGGAGTTTCAATGAATTGCATGTTCAATGGCAATTTCAAAGCAGAATGAGCAGTTCTTCCACCTGGTAGCAATGTCGCAGGTATTCCGGACGTCATTTTGGGATCGAATTGCTGCCAGAATCAGTCTAATTAGGAACGTTTTACCAGTTCCTCCTGGTGCATCTAAGAAGATAGCGTGCGTTGCTTTTACGTCCAACAGATGGTGCTGTTTTTCAAAAAACATGTTTTTACCTGTCACAGGTGTGACATCTATATAGTATAGGTATATAAAAACACTTGCGTATTCGAATGCAACGTTGTGTCAAAATTTCAAAGCAATCGGTGAAGAACTTTCGGAGATTTAAGATTTTGAACAAATGAACATTTACATTTTTATTTATAGATAGATAGATAGATAGAAGATAGATAGAAGATAGATAGATAGATTATTTATATAGATAGAAGATAGAAGATTAATTAATTAACTTCTAACTAGAGGCCCAGAACAGAGTAGGGCCTGGACAATCTTTAGAGCTTTGACAGAGGGGGGAAACTGATTCCTTCTGCTGAGTTGGAGAGTCCTGTCCTCATTCTCCTGAAACTGAGCAGGTTTTATTTTCATGTTGTCTGAATGGGCATGAAGAGGGCTTGCCCACTTCCCTTACAAAAGATTCACACTCTTCCCCCAGAGTACCCCTGCAGACCTCTGGGGATTCCTTGACCCCTGATTGAGAAATGCTGGTCCAAAATTATGGGATTTCTTTCTTTTTCTACTCCACTGACCTACACATCGTGGGTAGTATCAATCAATCCCAACTAGGAGTAAGAGGAGGAAAAGAATTCAAGTCAGATTGTGGGATTTATAGGCAGAAAATATCCAGACTTTAGACAAGATTATAAATTGCAAATAATAAAACTGTCTTTGGGACTTGAATCCAAACTCAACAAATGGAGAAAGTTCATGTAACTGGAAGTTGCTCTTTCTACTTTTCCCAGGGGCCAATGCTGAGGGCCAGTGGACCTTAGAGAATAATATATCATGCTGCACTGGGATAGGAGAGTTGCAGAAAGGAAGCAGAATTATCCCAGACAGATTTTCTGTGTGAGTATCATTCTGGCCAATTTCCCCCTTTGGTTTCAATTTTTCATGCTGAATGGCATTTTGTTCTGGAGGACCTCTAACTCCTTGCACCTGCTTTTCAGGTAGAGTTGCCAACTCTGGGTTGGGAAATACTTGGAGATTTTGAGGGTGGAACCTGAGGGGACGGAGTTTGGAGGAGGGACTTAAATGGGGTATAATGCCATAGAGTTAGGGTTGCCAGGAGGTAGCTTCGGTGGGCAATTGCCTGCCAATCCACCAGGCTGCTCTGGAGAGGGTTCACACGTGCACAGCTGCGCGCAATGTGATTATATCACTTCTGGGTTTACCTCCGCAAGTGCCATAATTGTGTTGTTTGTGGCCACACGTGCATGTGATCGCCCCCACCCTGCCCTCAAAAACCTCCCGCCATTGGAGAGGGGGGACCTGGCAACCCTACATAGCATCCACCTTCCAAAGCTGTCATTCTCTAGGAGAACTGATCCCTGTCACCTGGAGATCAGTTGTAATAGCTGGAGATCTCCAGCCATCACCTGGAGTTTGGCAATCTTATTTTCAGGGGTGAAAGAAGCTGCAGGGGAAAGGAGAAGACAACTAAGATCTGCTTTCACAAACTCATTGTGAAAGCTTGGACCCAATCTCCCATGCATTGAAAGTAACTGCCCAGAATTTCCGGGTCGATTAAAGCCGCTCAAGCAATTGAGGGTATTTTGGTTTCTGATATCTTAGATGAATTTGTATCCTCTGTGGAGAATTCATCTCAGAATGCGGTTTGGCTGTCAAAGTTTAATAATGTCGTAAACCAACTTGCTGAGGCATTAATGGCCCAAAGGGAACAGCAACAGCGTAGTAGGGATGTACCAATATCTGGTTGGTTTGATAATGAGTGCCATGTGTGGAAATATCAGCTACAATCAATTTACCAGCGTTATAGAGATTTGAATTTATTGCAACTTCCAAAGGAGTATTTAGACCTGAAAAAGGCCACCTACTTTTTATATAAAAATAAACAAAACAAATTTATGTTAAAAAATTGGGAATCCCTCATACAAGCAACAAATAGGAATGACTCAAAGAAATTCTGGTCATTAATTGCTAACTCATTGGAGAGCAATGGCTTGGTTAATGGAGTGATCACTATGGGTGACTGGCATGAATATTTTTCTATGATTTTTCAGGGTGGTAATGATGGCCGGGATGAAATGTTTTATCCCAATTTGACCGAGTGCCCAGAATGGGTTCCGGTCCAGCTTGAGGAGGTTGAATCTTTGATAGCATCTATTAAGCTGGGTAAAGCTGCTGGCCCGGATGTTATTCCATCTGATGCTATCAAATCTTTTCCTCATTGGTGGGCTCCCTTCCTAACAGCCCTGTTTACAGTTATAGATAGAACTGGAGTTACACCAGATGACTGGAGAAATGCCATAATAGTCCCTATTTTTTAAAAAGGCGATCCTCAGCTTCCTTCCAACTATAGGCCAATCAGCCTCTTGTCTTCCATTGGGAAGCTATATGCTAGCCATTTAGCAAGAAAGCTTAAAACCTGGATTGTAGATCAAAAAATCCTGGGATCGGAGTAGATTGGCTTTTGTCAGGGCAAATCAACATTAGATCATTGTGCCGTTCTAAACCATCTTATAGGCAAATATAAAAAGGGAAGGGGCCTAAATTACATGCTGCCTTTTTAGATTTAAAGGGTGCCTTCGATTCTGTACCCAGATCTATGCTATGGAAAAAACTGTATGATATGGGGATTGATAAACGTCTTTTAATTCTATTAAAAAACTTACATTCTGGAACTACTTGCCAGATAAGGTGCTCTACTGAGGGTGAGTTAACCCCCAAGATTTCAACAGAAATTGGGGTAAAGCAAGGATGCATCCTGGCGCCCACTTTATTTAATCTTTTCTTAAATGATTTGGCCCCCTTCTTGAGTGGTATAGATGGTCATTGCCCAAAAATAGGGAATCAGCATGTGGCATTGCTTTTATATGCTGACGATGCAGTCCTACTTTCACTATCGAAAATTGGACTGAAAAGATTGATAAATCAGTTTCTAACTTATTGTTCTAGAAATAAACTATCCCTAAATTTTGAAAAATCTAAAATTATGGTTTTTAGGAAAAATTGGAAGCCAACTAAATGGACCTTCCAAGGTAAATCCACTGAACAGGTTAAATGCTTTAAATATCTTGGCATTCATTTTCAGCATAATTTTAGTTGGGCCACTCATGCTAGGGAAACGGCAAAAGCTATAAATGGTACAGCTCTTGCAATTTCTCGTTTCTTTTTTACCAAAGGAAACCAGTTTATTCCTGCTGTACTTAAAGTGTTTAATTTAAAAATCTGTGCTAGATAACTATATGGTGCGCCAATCTGGACCTCTCCTTTCAATGCACTGCTTGAACAGGTTCAAGCAAAGTTCCTGAGAAAAATTTTAGGGCTTCCAGCCTGCGTATCTTATGTGGCCATATGCTTGGAGTTGAACCAGAGACGTCTAGTAACTAAGGCCTGGATGATAACGATTAAATTTTGGCTACGTCTTCATTATAGATGTGACCCTAATAGCCTTATTTACCTTATGCTCGCTGAGTACCATATTTCTGAATGGCTGGCCCTCACTGATAAGAAAATTTCAGTCATTGGTCTTAATATTAATGATTTGGTCTCTGAAAATAGTGCCTTTGCGTTGATCAAACAAAGACTTATCGATGTGGAGTTACAAGAATCGAAAAGCCTTGCTTCTGGCCGTTGCTCTCCAGTGCTCTGGGGTATTCCTTATGGTCCCTCCTTTCCGGAATACTTTTCCTGTTTGATTGAATCGTCACTTCGTAGGGCATTTATGTTGTTTTGTTTTAATAGTCATCCTTCTATGGTGTTATATGGGAGATTTGAGAAAATCCCATACACAGATTGTGTCCTTGTGGGATGAACAAGATTGAGGATAACGAACATGTCCTACTTTACTGCAAATTTTATAAGGATCTTCGTACCATTTACTTAAAGTCTAGTCTGCAATCTCTTGAGGGGCTATCTGATCACTGTAAAATTTGTAAACTTGTTGTAACAAAGAACAGGAATATAATTGAATCGGTAGCGAAATTTCTCTACTATGCTACTAGGAGGAGATTTTCTCTTGACTCCTGATGTTTTTGTAATTGTTTTCTTGATGTTTATGCCAATAAAGGTTGTATGTGTGTGTGATTGCCTACTTAGAGTAGCAAGCACACATCCCTGCTCTCCTGCATTGAAAATACTTTGACTGCAAAGAACCTAGAAACTGAAGGATTTTAGTATATCTGAAGACCAAAACCTTGAGTTACCAAACCCTTGGTGGGAACTGGAGTTCTCCTGGAATTACAATAGATCTCATGACTACAAAGAACCAGTCCCCTGGAGGAAATGGCACCTTCAATGCACTGACTCTTTGGCTAGGGTTGCCAACCTCCAGGTACTAACTGGAGATCTCCTGTTATTACAACTGATCTCCAGCCGGTAGAGATCAGTTCACCTGGAGAAAATGGCTACTTTTGCAGTGGGACACTATGGCATTGAAGTCCCTCCCCTCCCCCAAACCCTGCTCTCCTCAGGCTCTGCCCCAAAAATCTCCAGGTATTTCCCAACCTGGAGCTGGCAACCCTACTCTGTGTCACAACATCCGCACTGAACTGCTACCCCTCCCCACATTCAACCCTTCCCAAGCACTACCCCCAAACCTCCAGGAATTTCCCAACTCTGAGCTGGCAATGCTACCAAAACCAGGGGTTCAAACCAAGGTCTCCCAGATGCCAGTCTGACCTTCTAACTGCTTCACCATGTTGGGCCTTTCATTCCGCTATTTAGATCACCCTGAGCTTTGTGGAGAAGGGTGCGACAAAAGATAACATAATTGACTCACAGGTCAAGGGCAAGCGCCTTGAGATTTTAAATTCTTTCACTTTTGACACAGCTTCATAGAAAAGAACTACAATATGAAAAGAAATTCAGAAGTCAAAACGTAATCCCATCAGTACTTTAACGTGTTAGAAAATCAAATTAGAGGGCACAGCATCCAAAGTACGACTTATTAAATAAAGCGGGTTACTCAAATAAACACTCAGTTTAACTTGTGACATAATGTATATAGTTTTACCTCCTGTTTACTTCAAATGGAACTCCACTGATTGGTATTTTCATAATGCAGCACTCAATGAGCGGCTGTCTGAGTGCTCTGAAGATTTTCTATTGAATAAAATGTAACAGCGGATGAATCATGCTGTTCTGCTTACTCTCAAACTTAAGCCTGTAGTTGATAAATAATGTCACAGAAAAAAAAGGCAAGATAAAATTTAGAATAGAAGACTATAACTACTAAGCTGGATTGTATGCAGCGCTGGTGGAAGGCTTTTCGCATTTCCTCCTTTTTCCAATCGGGTTGTGAGGCACTTAAAGATGATACTGAAGGCTAGGGGACCCTCGTGAACGAAAAATTTATTTATTTACTTAAATATATGTATGCTGTCTTTCTTCTTCTAATTAAGGTGGCTTAATTTTTTAAAAAATACAAATACAATTAAACAACCAGCAAAAACAACAAACATAAAAAACAAATGAAATAACAACCAGCAAAAGAAAAAGAGCTTGGCTCGCTCAAGGTAGGGTTGCTAACCTCCAGGTACTAGCTGGAGATCTCCTGCTATTACTACTGATCTCCAGCCGATAGAGATCAGCTCACCTGGAGAAAATAGCCACTTTGGCAATTGGACTCTATGGCATTGAAGTCCCTCCCCTCCCCAAACCCCACCCTCCTCAGGCTCCGCCCCAAAAACCTCCTGCTGGTGGCAAAGAGGGACCTGGCAACCCTAACTCAAGGGTACCACAAGCCCCCATCCAAAGGCCCATTGACTCTTGCCCTTCAGTTTGCCCCCAAAGCCTTGTGCCTCTGGTCATGCCCATACTTTTAGTACTAGAAAGGAGGAAGGGAGACGAATGCTCAGCCTAACAGTTGGCAGCCACGTTACCACAATCCACCCTCCCTACTACCTGCAGTACAGGTGGCTACACTAAGGAGGGGAAAGCGAGCAAAATTGCCTTTATCTTCCTGTTCAATTTCATCCCACCTCTTCGCCTCACTGTGGCCATCCACACTGCATAGATTTTCATCTACATGAGTCCCTCAGTCCTTGGCATCATCTTTTGGAGCCTCACATGTAAATGCTGGGGGAGTGGGAAATAAATGCTGACAGCATCACAAATAAACTGGATACCAACTCTGTGCAAGGCAGATGGAGGAACAACAGGTGCAGCTTTTCCTACCGCTTGCTAGCATGGTGTAGTGGTTAAGAGTGGCGGACTCTAATCTGGAGAACCAGGTTTGATTCCCCCACTCCTCCACATGAGTGGCGGACTCTAATCTGGAGAACCAGATGAGATTCCCCACACCTCCACATGCAGCCCACTGGGTGACCTTGGGCTAGCCACAGTTCTCTCAGAACTCTCTCAACCTCACCTACCTCACAAGTGCCTGTTGTGGGAAGGGGAAGGGAAGGTGATTGTAAGCCACTTTGAAACGCCTTTCGGTAAAGAAAAGCATAGTATACAAACCAACTTCTTCTATAGCTCTCAGCCATGCACTCTGGAGTTCTCAAAACACTCATGTGGCAACCTCACAGAAGCATTGCTGCCGCATGTTTGTTGCAGTCTGCATGGCATTAAGATTGGAGGACATCCTTCCTTGTGAGTTTTAAAGGGCTACCTGGTTGCCTGGGAGGAGACAAGAATTACATGAGGGTGAAGAATGGGTAACAGTTGCAACAAACCGGTCTGACGTCTTTGCGCTTATGAGGTGTTGTTGATGGAATACAACGTGAGAAGGGTGTATGTCTGAGTAGCCAGATATCTAATACATGGAGATATTGGCTCCATGTTCCCCATCAGTAACATCTTACAGATGACATGATCAATGAACACAAGCAAGACAAAAAACAGCAAACAAGTACAAAACACAGGAATTTCCACAAACACAAAAATAGTGTGTCTGTGTGGAGGGCTGTATCCCAGTGATCATCTAGAAGGGACATTACAGCATCCCAGATGTTGTCTCCCCCCAATTTTCTTCTTCTCCTTGACTGAGTGTGGGCAATTGAGGGTGTGGTTCACCTGCTGCAGGTGGGTACTTGGTAAGCTTGTGTGAGCTGCTCAGAAGCATTGTCACCTTTATTATAATCTGGTGGCTCATACGTTCCAGAACGGACCAGCAAAATAATTTCTGGAACTGAACCCTAGTAAGACCTAGATCAAATTGACCCTCGGAGGAGCTATAAATTAAGATCAGATCAGCAGCCATTGGCAACTCCTGAAAAAAGCATACTTCTTTCTTATTCTTATGGCAGTTAATCAGCTGTAAAGCTTCCATAAAGCTGAACAATTCAAAAGCTGTTCTAAAGGCAGTGATAACTGGCTGTGATACATCTTGTGAACAGCCTCCTCAACCCATTGCATGGCATTATGCACGTTTTTAAGCCAGTAGGAGAACAATAGATGTCATTACAAATTTTTGTCTACGCTTGCAGTTAGTAATGACTGTCATGTGTGTTGTCCATCTTCAAGCACTGGAGCAGACTTCAGCCAGCAATTGTACAAATAATTGTAAGCGCACAATGATAGCGATAACAGAAGAATGTAACTATACATACTACAGTCACAAAATAGCTCAGTGGGGTATGCTGGACCAGATAGTTTGCTGGCAAAATGTATGAAGCTGCTTTATACTGATTGAGGTCAGTAGTCTATCTAGCCAAGCATTATCCATGCTGATTTACTGTAGCTTACTAAGACTAAGGAGCCCCATGGTGCAGAGTGGTAAGCTGCAGTACTAGCTCTGCTCATGACCTGAATTCGATCCCAACGGAAGTCTGTTTCAGGTAGCCGGCTCAAGGTTGACTCAGCCTTCCATCCTTCCGAGGTCAGTAAAATGAGTACCCAGCTTGCTGGGGGTAAAAAGAAGATGACGGGGGAAGGCACTGGCAAACCACCCCATAAACAAAGTCTGCCTAGGAAACGTTGGGATGTGACATCACCTCATGGGTCAGGAATGACCTGGTTCTTGCACAGGGGACCCTTATCTTTACTCTTTTTTTTTTTTTTTTTTTTTTACTAAGACCTGAGTCAGGGTCTTTTTGAGCCCTGCTATCTAAAGCTGTCCAAAAAAAAAATTCGGTACAGTTCGGATTCGGCCGAATTTGGCCCTTGTGGGTTCGGTACGTGCCGAAGTCCGAACTCCCCCACTTCGGATCCGTTCAATTCGGCGGGAATTCAAAGTTCGGAAAAAAATTCGGCCGAATAAAGCCATTAAAAACACAATCGCGCCTTTCCGCGGCTCTGGGGGGGCATTTTGGGGGTTAGAGGTCCCAAACTTTCGGCAGAGCTTCAAAGGACGTTTATTGAAAGACTCCCCAAGTTTTGTAAAGATTGGGTCGGGGGGGCTGAGATATGGGCCCTGAAAGGGGTCCCCCCACCCTTAATGTGCATCTCTCAGCAGAGCTTGCCGCCCACGCACAAAGCTCCCAGCCCCAACAACAGCTGAGACATTTGCAAACCAACTGCAAAACAACTGCAAAACAACACAACCTTGTTAAACAACACCTTTGCAACACACAACTGAAACCTCCCCCCTCAAACCAGGGAGCGAGAGACTCGAGGGGGAACACACACCCCAGGCAGAACCGACGAAAGCCCCCTTTGGCTTCCCCCCCACCTACAGAAACTGCTCCCTCCCCACACACACACAGACTCTGCTTTCCCCCCCCCCCACACACACATACACAGGAGAAAAATTATAGATTAAAGCCCCCAAAGGGGTCTTACTGTGGCTGTCTTCTGTTCAATCAAGAGGGGCTGAAGAGGACTTGTAATCCAAGATGATTCCAATTAGGCACGGAACGTTTTGCTCTGGAGATGCACAGGATCGGCTGATCCATTCATCCCAATAGGGAAAAGGGGAAAGGGGAAAGCCCATATCTCGGGACCCCCTGACCCTATGTTCACAAAACTTGGGGGGTATCTTAAGAACACTGATCTGAAACTCCGCTCAAAGTTTGGGATCTGCACCCCCAAAAATGCGCCCCCTGCAGCCATGGAAAGAGAAAAGGGGGGGAGGCGATATTTCTGCCCCCACTGAACCCATCTTTACAAAACTTGGGTAGTATCTTAAGAATAATTGACTGAAGCTATGCTAAAAGTTTGGGGGCTATATCCCAAAAAAGCGCCCCCTGCAGCCACATAAATGGAAAAAGGGGGGAGGGAAAAGGGGGAGAGCCCATATCTCGAGACCCCCTGACCCAATGTTTACAAAACTTGGGGGGTATCTTAAGAACACTGGTCTGAAACTCCGCTCAAAGTTTGGGATCTGCACCCCCAAAAATGCGCCCCCTGCAGCCATGGAAAGAGAAAAGGGGGGAGGCGATATTTCTGCCCCCACTGAACCCATCTTTACAAAACTTGGGTAGTATCTTAAGAATAATTGACTGAAGCTATGCTAAAAGTTTGGGGGCTATATCCCAAAAAAGCGCCCCCTGCAGCCACATAAATGGAAAAAGGGGGGAGGGAAAAGGGGGAGAGCCCATATCTCGAGACCCCCTGACCCAATGTTTACAAAACTTGGGGGGTATCTTAAGAACACTGGTCTGAAACTCCGCTCAAAGTTTGGGATCTGCACCCCCAAAAATGCGCCCCCTGCAGCCATGGAAAGAGAAAAGGGGGGAGGCGATATTTCTGCCCCCACTGAACCCATCTTTACAAAACTTGGGTAGTATCTTAAGAATAATTGACTGAAGCTATGCTAAAAGTTTGGGGGCTATATCCCCAAAAAACGCCCCCTGCAGCCACATAAATGGAAAAAGGGGGGGAGGGAAAAGGGGGAGAGCCCATATCTCGAGACCCCCTGACCCAATGTTTACAAAACTTGGGGGGTATCTTAAGAACACTGGTCTGAAACTCCGCTCAAAGTTTGGGATCTGCATCCCCAAAAATGCGCCCCCTGCAGCCATGGAAAGAAAAAGGGGGGAGCCCATATCTCGGGACCCCCTGACCCAATGTTTACAAAACTTGGGGGGTACCTTAAGAAGCTTCATCTGAAGCTCCAGTGAAAGTTTTGTGTCTGTACCCCAAAAAATACGCCCCCTGCAGCCACAGAAAGGAGCGAATGTGCACAAGCACCCCCCCCCCACACACGAGGATTTTGCTCGCTCTCTCTCTCTCCCTGGCCGGGCCGCACACCAGCTGATTCCTCCAGTACTCAATCCTGACTGATTGGCCAGAAGAAGACCCAGCTTGCCCACCGATTGGCCGGGGGAGGAGAATGCTGCTTACTGACGGTTATGCTGCTTACTGACGGCCGAATTTGCCGAATTTATTCGCGAACTCCCGAACTCGCTGAATTCAGCCCCCCCGGTTGCCCGCCAGTTTTGAGTTCGGTTCCTCCCGAACTAAAAACCACCGAATCAGGGGAAATTCGGCTGATTTTCAGTTCGGGCCGAACCGAATTGACAGCCCTACTGCTATCTAAGATCCTTCAGCAGGTGATGCTGCTGTATGGGTCAAACCTGAGACCTGAAGCATGCAAATTTTCCTCCACTATTATGCTATGACTTTTCTTAGTCATATCTTCCTACCTTCAGTATACATAACAGGTAGAGTTCCCAGGCAATCCAGGAGGGATGATGCTTAGGGTTGCCAGGTCCCTCTTCACCACCGGTGGGAGGATTTTGGGGCAGAGCCTGAGGAGGGCGGGGTTTGGGGAGGGGAGGGACTTAAATGCCATAGAGTCCAATTTTCCAAAGTGGCTATTTTCTCTAGGTGGACTGATCTCTATCAGCTGGAGATCAGTTGTAATAGCAGGAGATCTCCAGCTAGCACCTGAAGGTTGGCAACCCTAATGACACTGGCAAAAGTTTTTGTGCAAATAGGAATTGTAAGTTTCAACCCCCTGCTGTCAGTCATTTATTAACACTACTCAACCCCCTGCTGAAGAAAAACAAACATCTACAGTGTCATCCTAAACAGAGTTAACTGTCCTAATCCTTCGAAGTCAGTGGGCTTTGAAGGGTGTAACTCTGTTTAGTATTCCACCATTGGAATACTAACCTAGGAACTCACCTGGAGCTGTGACTGTGATGCCTGTAGTGAGCTGGTTAACGTATGAGAAGTGAGTAGCTAGGAACGGAATAAAGTTTTGATGTAAATATTGTTTCCTTAAAGCACTAGAGGGCAGGCTAGCCTATACTAGTAAGCAAAAATAAACACAATTTGTTTAGGCCACTAGCTGGGCAACTAGAAAAGAGGAAAACATCAAGGGATAATAAGAGACCAATTATTTCAAACTCCTTCATAATATTTTCTTTTGATGCTACCAGAATGTAAGCAAAAAACATAGGTACCCGACTAATTAGAGGCTCGTCATAATTAATAATTAATTTAGGCCAAGGTCAACCCATGCAATATGTATGGCCTGTAGTCTTGAAATGGAGCGCATGAAGGGGAAGTGTCAAAAGTATCGCTGCCCCCTACGGTCAGCTTTTCACAGCTCAGTTCTACGCCCTGTTACTAGTTACTCATGATCTACGAAGAAGTTTTGCATATATTAAAAAAGGCAATACAGTCTCCATTTATTTTGTACTGAAAAGTCTTTATTTGTAAAATTTGTATTACAAATGTAAAATGTACCTTTGATTTGTAACTGTATTATTGAATTTATATTCCTGTATATACAAATACATTTATGAATACATTACTGTGAGTTTTGAAAATAATTTCAATGGCGAAGAGGGGCCTGGCAACCCTATAAGTGTAGCCTGGAGATCTCCCAGAATTACACTTGATCTCCAGACTTCAGAGACCCCCTGGAGGAAAGGGCGGCTAAGACGAAGAAGAAGATTTGTTTTTTATACCCTACTTTTCTCTACCTTAAGGAGTCTCAAAGCGGCTTACAATCTCAATCCCTTCCTCTCCCCACAACAGGCACCTTGTGAGGTAGGTGAGGCTGAGAGAGTTCTGAGAGAACTGTGACTGGCTCAAGGTCACCTAGCAGGCTTCATGTGGAGGAGCGGGAAATCAAACCTGGTACTCCAGATTAGAATCCATCGCTCTTAACCACTACACCATGCTGGCTCTTTTGAGGGTAGACTACATGGCATTATACCCTGCTGAGGTCCCTCCCTTCCCTCAATCCCACCCTTCCAAGGCTCTGCCCCCAAATCTCCAGGAATTTCCCAACCTGGAGTTGGAAAACCTAGGGTGATGGCAGAAAGTCATCCAACAAGGCCTAGATAAATAGGTGTGTAATCTGAGTGTATGTAGTGAGCATGATTTAACTTGTAAAATTAATTTTCTAGTCCCTTCCAATTCATTTCCTGTTCCTGTCTTATGCCTCTTGGGTGTTAAACAAATCAAACTTGTAACACTTTTCCTCTTGTCTCAAGTTAACTTCAGAATATTGAGCTTGCAGATGAATTCATTTTATGTGCCTGAGAAGGAAACCACAGATATAAAAGGAGAATGGGAAGAAGGAAAAAGAGATTGCTTAAGCCAAGTCTGTCTAGCCATCTTTCAATGCATGGTATTTCCTATATCCAGAAAATGGACAGAATTTCTTCCTTCTCAGAAGACTGCTGTTTCCTGATGGAAAAATTTGAAATGCTGGTAGTAGAGCCTTTCCGAAAAAAACATAATATCCATTTATTTTTTGAAATAGATTCTTCTGAGATGAGGAATGCACATTTAATTGAACAAATGTTTGTCATATAGGGGTTACATGGCAAAATGTCCCAGTGTCCTTCAGCTTCTTTAAGTAAGAGGAAGGTTGTTTGATCTCATCATTCCACTAATATTACTACTTACTAAAAAGAACCTACCATATTTAGCAGGCCTATGATCAGGACAAGTATCAGTAAACACAGTGCTGAACATAAGATATAATGTGTCTTTGCAATGACTGGAAGAACATTTTCCGAGTGTCAGGGTCATATGACTTATAAACTTATTCCTAAGAGCCCAATGTGTGTCCAACAACATTTGAGAGAAGCCAGTTCCTGTTAAGGAATTCAATCAGTAAAGCACTTAAATACAGTCTAAATGTTCAGTCCCACTGGTCATTAAGATTTAAGCATGCGCTGAACATTAATGGCATATTTATGAACCTCACTAGACTAAAATTACCAACAAAGCTGATCTACACCAGAAAAAAAAGAACATGGCTTTGGAGTTTAGTATATCAATGAACGGCTGCTAAAAATGATATAATGTTGTAATTTACAGGTGGGCTACTAGACCAGAATGGCCACACTAAGTCACAACGATAAATAATAATTAATGTAGTATAATTGCATAGGGTGATTTTTGCTATCCTCCTTCAAAAACATCTCAATCTATTTCATCGACACACAAAAAATCTAAAAAGTTAGCTAGTCAAAGAAGCAGTTGAAATGTAGGTTGAAAGGACAATTTGAATTTTTAAAAAGACACACATGCATGCACATATACACAGACAATTGTGCATGAGTACACACACACACCAGGATGTGGTGATGGCTTGCAACTTTGAAGCCTTTAAGAGGGGAGTGGACATGTTCATGGAGGAGAGGGGTAATCAGTTAAAATGGCTACTAGTTAAAATGGATACTAGTCATGATGCATGCCTGTCTTCCATGGTCAGAAGAGCATGCCGAATATATTGGGTGCTGTGAAACACAGGCAGGATGGTGCAGCTGCAGTCATCTTGTTTGTGGGCTTCCTAGAGGCACCTGGTTGGCCACTGTGTGAACAGACTACTGAACTTGATGGACCTTGGTTTGATCCAGCATGGCTTTTCTTATGTTCTTTCTTATGTTCTTATGATTGGATGTATACAGGTTTCACAAAAGTCAGTTGCTGAATTCTTATTAGCTATAATAACCCTCAGTCTCCATCTGTTCCCTTCTGTCAGACATAGCTGGTACCCTTCATGTAAACAGCATAACAATCAGATCCTAAGCCAAACAAATAAACAAATTAATAAATACAGATTCTCACTAATAATATCCAGACTACATAACTTATTTTTATCTGAAGGAAAGGAATTTAATGGACTTCCCTGGTAACAAAGCTAAACAATTTGTGTTGGCCCTGAGCTTTAAATCTGCGAACAGATACTGAACTCCTGAATGTCTTTGAAGAACGTCAGTGAAAATATCACTGTAAAATGTATTTTATTTTACTTTATTGACGATAATTACTGTCTGTTTTCACTGTGATAAAAAGTTCAATCAATCAATAAACCTTTAATGGCATATCCAATATTACAAAGTGATAAAAAGTTCTTGAAGCATTAGATCAGTGCCACCCTAATGTGAAAAAAAGTTCTTGAAGCATTAGATCAGTGCCACCCTAGTGCTAGGACCCATGAAGGTCTTTACATGATTAGTAGGGATGCTCAAGCACCCACCAGTGCAGTCCTGAACTCCAGTTCTGAACAGAAAGCTGTTTTTCTGATGGTTGGTTTGACTGTTTGTCAACCTGTTTATGGCTGTTCAGCGGGTTCCGTCATTGTATTTCTTCCTAGCCATGCAATATGGTGCAGTTGGCTTTTTGCACATTCACCTGCTCATACAGCCCTTCTCACTCATACCTGAGTCCTTGCTGTGTACCTGTTCTGTACAGCAGACAATTGTTTAAATACACGGTTTAAAAAGGCACAAATCACATAAATCAGTCATAAATAAATTCTGTGCTTTAATTAAGTCCTACACTTTGGTGTTTGTCTACCTAGTTCATGGTGATGCTAATGAGCCAAGAGGAAAGGTATGCTAATGGTGATTCTAATGTGTGTGTGTGTTAAGTGCCGTCAAGTCGCTTCCGACTCATGGCGACCCTATGAATGAAAGTCCTCCAAAATGTCCTATCTTTGACAGCCTTGCTCAGATCCTAATGGGCCAAGAGGAAATTAATATTCTTATACATGTTAATGTATTGGTTTGTGCTTGTAGCATCTTTGCACATGTGTAGTTCTGCAAAAACCTAAATGCAAACCTGTTCGGCAGATATTTGCACCTGTTTAGCACAAAATGATTGACGTCTTGAAATTTGTTAAATTCAACTGTTGAACACAGTTCAAATTCGCAGCATTTCTAATGTGAAATTCGCAGCATTTCTAATGTTTACTTTATAGTGTGGCTGCTTCTCCCATGCCAGTAAAGGAGTATGTAATGTCTTCTACTTCTGTGGTGTCTATGATGCTTGGCTCTTGGAAAGTGCATTACAGTGGTTACTAACAAAGATGTCAGCATTATGCAAGGGGGTAGAAGATTTCCTTGCTGGCATGGGAACAACCAGGGAGGGCACAGCAGGCGTTTGAGGCTTAAGAAATAAGTAAATGGACAGATCCTCTAAAAGGGCAATTCAAAGCAGCAACTGAAAGAACATATAAAGCATATGTATAGGTATATATATAAACTGGAGAATCTGTTTATGTGAGACTGATCAATGGTTGGGAAGTAATAGTTTTTTGGCACCCTCTCTCCTCTGACTCTAGTGCTCCATCTGAGCCAACTACACATGCACTTATCATGTGTAGGTGTAGGTGGGACTATAAGTCTAATAAAATAAATACATAATCTATTATTGATATAATACTGTATAATTTCAGAAACCTGGACATTAAGATGGGTTGAGGGACCACATGTACAAATTGGATGGGACTTCTTCCCAGTTTCTCTTCTAAGGCAGCTGAGGAATGAAGATGTATCACTGGTACTTAAAAACACACACACTGTAATGTCCATTCCTTAAAAAAAAAAACCCACAAAAAACAAGATCTGCAATTCATTCATCCTTCTGTTATTTATGCTTTCGGACATAGGAAGATCCTCTTAATTCCAGAGCTCTGTATGGCTGTTCTATAGCCACTGGCTTCATCGTGACAAAGAACAGCTCCCCGAGAGAGCTTAGAATGCATTTGAACCACGGCATCCTGCGTCTTTCACCTTCTATTTCAAAAGTCCCTTCATTTCTGAAACCATCTCTGAGCTTATAGGCTCAACAGAATCCTCTGTTTATGACCCTCTGAGAGGTTATCCTTATAAATCTGCTAAGTGCCTAAAGGCTGTGGTAGATGTTCCATGTCTCACCTTCTTGTATTTTTCCCTTTGATCTCAATGCAGTTAGATGAGATGTGAAATAAAAGGTTCAAGAGCTGCAGAATGAAAAGAAAGTCCTGATTGGATGATAGTTTCAGAGGGTAGCCATGCTGGTCGGCAGTAAAACAGTTAGATTCAAGTCCAGTAGCACCAACAAGAGTTCAAGGGTATAACTCTCTAAAGCTTCTATCCTGAAACTCTTGTTGGTCTCGAAGGTGCTACTGGACTCAAATCTAAATGATTGGATGATTTATTCCCCTCTCCTTTACTAGCAGCTGCCCTCCTCCCTGCTTCCTCTCCACAGCAAATTCATTTTACAGGAAGCAGACTGAACCTACTGCCTTCTTGGAAATAGGATTTGAGGCAGTTAATTGCAGCTTTCATAAGCATAAAGCTGCCAGATGTGAGATGTAAGTAAGCCTTACCCTTAGAGAGTACGACAAACCAAGGAGAGAGAGAAAGAGAGAGAGAAAGAGAGAGAGAACGAAAACGAAAACGAAAATGAAAGAAAATGAAAATGAGGTTATCCTGACCAAGTTATAAATTAAAACTCCAGCACTTGACTGCAGAACTCAAGCACACTCTGCAGTCCATTTTTTAATTTGTAGATAACTTTTGCATTTATCCAGGCTTTTACTGGAGCTTAAGGACCCTTTAAAGAGTCCCGTGGTGCAGAGTAGTAAGCTGCAGTACTGCAGTCCAAGCTCTGCTCACGACCTGAGTTCGATGTTGACAGAAGTCTGTTTCAGGTAGCCGGCTCGAGGTTGACTCAGCCTTCCTTCCTTCCGAGGTTGGTAAAATTAGTACCCAGCTTGCTGGGGGTAAAGGGAAGCTGACTGGGGAAGGCACTGGCAAACTATCCCGTAAACAAAGTCTGCCTAGTAAACGTTGGGATGTGACGTCACCCCATGGGTCAGGAATGACCCGGTGCTTGCATAGGGGACCTTTACCTTTTTTAAAGGACCCTTTAGGTGCTTTTTGTGGATGATTTCAGCTGAACTCTGGTTTACTGATTTTGTTTCTGATTCTGCTTGGGTTTTTTAGTTCGATTGTCTATAGTGTTTTTAAAAATGGTTTGTTAATTGTCTTAAGAATCCTGTGGGTTAGCAATAGCAGCAAAAATATTTTGACTATATAAGTGCCACAGGAAAATGCAAAATTCTCAAAAGACTGGAATAATGTACTGAGGAATATACTTTTTGTGTGCAAAATCCCTATGTGTGTGTGTGTGTATACACACAATCTGTTGCAAATAAAAAAGGAGTTGAAAGCATATACTTTCTCCCACATAAATGATGTGAATAGCTTCAAGTTGAAACGGACATGAAAGAAACACAGATATACCTGCCTTATCAGACCATCCATCCATCCATCCATCCATCAAGGCCAGTACTGTCGACTCAGACTGACAGCGGCTCTCCAGGTTGATTTATTTATTCTTATTTTTTTCAATTTGTAGCCCTCCCTTCCCCGGCCAAAACCAGGCTCAGGTAGAGGGTCTTCCACATCACTTGCTGCCTAGTCCTTTTGAATTGAAGGTGTCAAGGATTGAACCTGGAACCTCTTGTATGCAAAGCAGAGGCTCCTCCACCAAGCCATATTTATTTCTCTGACTTGGAACAAATTGAAGTATTTTCCTAACTTTTTCCCTTTCTTAACCTTGTGTGCCATTTCATGATTTCTGAAAAAGCTGTACAGGCATTAGACTATAAATGTTCTTTTTTTACCACCCACATACTTTTTAACACCTATGTGAAACCCCAGGGAGAGTTACCATCAATATGCAGATAACACACAGCTCTATCTCACACTTCCAACAGGGGACGTTTTGGGGCAACATGGAGGTGCTACTGGGGTGGGGGAGATCTGACCTGGGAAAAGGGACATCTCCTGTTCTGGATGGGGTTGAACTCCCCCTCAAAGAGCAGGTTTGTAGCTTGGGGGGTGCTCCTGGACTCAGACCTCCCCTTGTTGGATAAACAGATGGCAGCAGTGGCCAGTGGTGCCTCTCACCATCTTTGTCTGCCTAGTCCTTTCGGACTGCTTAGTCCTTCCTGCCTAGCCATCTGCAGCCTTTCCAGGGCAGAAAAGTTCTGGAGTATGCTTTGGTAACATCTAGATTAGATTATACCAATGTGCTATACTGGGACTGCCCTTGAAGCCTGTCCGGAAGCTACAGCTGGTGCAGAAAACCACAGCCAGAATGTTGACTGGAGTGAGTCATAGGGACCATATCACTCATTTTGTTCCATCTATGGTGGCTCCCAATATGCTTGTGGGCCCAATTCAAGGTGCTGGTATTGACCCTTAAAGTCCTATATGGCTTGGGGCCAGCATACCCAAAAGCTTGCTTTCTCCCCACATCAACCTTCCCAATCATCTTCAACCCAATAGAAAGTCTTCTTAGTTGAGGTGCCCATACTTTGAAACTTCTTCCTCAGGAAGATTCATCTGTCCTCTTCTACCAGGGGTCGGCAAACCGCGGCTCGCGATCCGCATGCGGCTCTCTGGCCCCTTGAGTGCGGCTCTGGAAACCCAAACGTTTCTGAGGAGGAGGAAGAGGCGCACCCCCCCACACCAAAAGTCGACCACGAAACCTCTCCTCACCGCCCCATTTCAGGTTTATTCCCCCCCCACGAGAGGGGCGGTGTGTGAGGTAAAGCGCCCACGAGAGGGGCGGTGTGTGAGGTAAAGCGCCCTCCTCCCCCCTTTCCCTCCCCTCACAGCATGGCCGGTTTTGCACGTGGCGCTCGAGGGCCGGCGGTGCCAAGGTGGGCTGCGGCAGCCAATCAGCGGGCGGGATTTTTCGTGCTGGTTTTGGCTGGTGGAGGAGGCAGAGGCCGAGGCACTGAGGAGGGCGGACGGCAGGCCGGCCAGCCGGGGAGGGAAGGAAGGAGCCCAGGAGGTGGCCGCAGCGGCGAGGAGGAGGAGGAGGAGGTCGGGCCCCGGGGGGGGGGGAAGCCATGTTTGATTCATGCACATTTTCTCTATCCAGATTATCAAACCTCTGCATGGGGGGTTATTGGCCATTTATGAATGGGAGGTTTTGCCTTGGATTTGCCACTCAGATGCACATTTTCCCCATCCAGATTCTCAAAACTCTGCATGGGGGGTTATTGGCCATTTGTGAATGGGAGGTTTTGCCTTGGATTTGCCACTCAGATGCACATTTTCCCCATCCAGATTCTCAAAACTCAACAATAAGCCCCCCTGCCGAGTTTTGAGAATGCAGATGGGGAAAATGTACAGTGTTTGTCAGTCATTGTCATGATTTAATTTTATGGATACCTTACTTACAATTTATTTTTTATCAATAAATAAGATCACTATTAAGTATTATATCAGTGTACCTATAGTTTAATTAAGACTTAAAACTTTAATTAAAGTTTATTAAGTTAATAAACAGTGTACCTACCTATATAGTTTAAGTTTAAGAAATTTGGCTCTCAAAAGAAATCTCAATCGTTGTACTGTTGATATTTGGCTCTGTTGACTAATGAGTTTGCCGACCACTGCCTTCTACTATTATCATCTAACAGCAAGTGAAGAATTTTGCTTTGTTTGGCATCCCCTCTCTAACTTGTATTAGTCCTTTCCCCTGTTTGTATGTTTTTTTCTTTAATTTTTTAAAATAAATATAAACAAAACAGGGGAAAAGGGAAAAATAGAAACCATATCAGAACAGCAATTACTATTACATCAAAAGAAAAAGAGAAGAAAAAGTATACATATAATATAACAATGATATTATGAACAATAAATGATGATAGCAACAATAATGATCAATAAATAGTGGTATAATAATAAGCATTGATGATTATCATCATAATAAATCTAAGCATAAATTCCATAAGATGCCCTGTTTGTATGCTTTTATTTGGTTATATTATGCTTTATTTAATTGGTTAATATGAGTGTGTGTGTTTTAAATGCTTTTTAATGTCTCATAGTAATGTTTTAAATGAATGAATGAAGGAATAAATACATGTTTTTAAATTTTTGGTAATCTAAGTGTGAAAGCTAACAAAAGAATTACTGACACCTGCTACTGCCAATAATACAGGGAGAATTGGCTGGAGGTACTTCAGTTACCATAATTTAAGTGTGATTCAGCTAAAAACTGTGCCTGGTTTTGTGGCTTGGGCCAATTTTATTTTTGTGTGTCCCAATCCCACCCCCCAATTGAAAAGCAGCTGTGGGAAGCTTCAAGTTTGAGAAGCAGAATGTGAGAGGGAATAAATGGTGCGCAATACCCCTCCCACAATTGCTTTTCTACTTATCACAGGAAAGGCACTGGGAGGAGGAGGCTGGCAGAAAAGGGATTAGCAAGCCTTCAACCTCTTGATCTTAATGGGTTTATATACATTACATTTGTGAACATTTATTTATCTGCCTTGATATATAATGTCAAGTGTAGCTGTGTTCTACTAGGAAAAGCTGAAGGCAGCAGGAAAAGAGGAAGATCCAACATGAGGTGGATTGATTCAATAAAGGAAGCCATGGCTCTCAGTTTGCAAGATCTATGCAAGGCTGTTAACGATAGGACATTTGGAAAGTCATTAATTCATAGAGTCGCCATAAGTCGGAAATGACTTGACAGCACTTTACACACACACAGCTGCATTCGTGCTTATGACTAACCTCTATTTGTTCCTGATGACATGAAACTGGCTAAAGTCCTCCCTTTCTTTTCCTGAAATTTGTGGATTGAAGGTTTCCTTTTGGGTGGGGGGAGGCATGAATCAAATTGGAATTTGTTTTCTCCCCAAAAATTTGGGTCAGAAACCATGGTTTAATTCTAGTTTAGAATCCTGATTTGTGGGGAGGAATGTATTTAGGGGCTTTGAGAAATGCTGTTATAGCAACATTAATTTTGTAGCGCATCATATGTTACATGTCATTTTCTGTTTCCAGTAATATATAGAAGCCATTTTAATGGGTGTAACAAATGTACTTGGTATCTGTAAAACTGATTTAGATATAGCTCAGATTTCACACTATATAAATACAACAAGGTTGAAACAAAAGTTCTCACAGCTTAAATGGCCACTTCAAGCATGACCACACTGTGTGTTGGCTCCTTAGAAGAAACATGAAGAAGTAAATTAAAGGAGTATGCAAAAATGCTTTAGTTTCTGGCTTACTGGGCATGAACGTTCAGTAATAATAATCTGCACATATGGGTCTTTTATACATGTCTGTTTCACTCGCCGTCACCCCTCCAACGACTTTGGGTCTTTGTTTGGATTAGGCATGTTGTTTCCAACCGACATATGTCACCCTGCTCTGCCCCTGCATTTCCCTGCATTTTGCCTGCGTATTCAAATTTGAGATAAAACAGGTCTCTGAAAATGCGGGCAAAATGTGGGGAAATGCAGGGGCAGAGCGAGGCGACCTCTGATGGTCAGAAATGGCACGCACAATCAACACAAAGAAGACCCAAAGTTGTCCGAGGGGTGACGGCGACTGAAACGGTTATGCATAACAGACCCTAGTCACTTGTCAAAATGAGCATGAATGAAACCATTAAAGGGAAAAAAACCTTCCAATTCCTAATGTTGAGGTGACAGACACTGGTGGTATGGCAACACAGAGGCTCAAGGCCAATTCATGCTCAGCTAAGTTTTTGAACTGGAAGCGACGCAGTTAGCAGCCTCTTGGTCTAGATGAAAAGGTCATTAACTGGCAAGAAATATATGTTCAGATGACAATCGGTGAGTTCCTGTAGCAAGGAGGGTCTTCTGCAGCCCCCAGGGCTGCTTCAACTATTGTGGCAAGAGTTGCTCTTTGAGCTGCAGCAAAGCGAATAGGGCTTAGAATAAGCTAAGGACCAGCTCAAGACGCACGGCTGCTTCCCACTTGGACCACACTGCAGAGTCTGAGAGAGGTATAGCAGGATTCCTTGCATAATTCCATGGGATGCTTGGGTGTTGGGAAAATCAGAACAACGGACACTTTTTGCCTAACTATAACATATTTATGAACAGAGGACACTTCCTCCAAGGCTAAGTCTGAATGCAGACAGAAACACAATACTTGATACATCAGAGCTTAATAACTGCGTCCCACCATTCGTTACAACACTCCCTGGGATCATGGGCTACATTCTTTGACTGTATGCTCCTAAAATTATTGGTTGTTGGGCACTCCTAAAATATTAGATAGGATTCATTGAACTGCTCATGCAAGGATCCCAAATCTGCCCACGTTTCCCTTCTCCTTAGATGTCCTTTCCATCTAGTTTCCCAGCAGATCTTGAGAAAAACGCTCTGCCCCTTTTATAGAGGCTTAATGTGTGGGAAGGGGCAGCTGAAGCTTTTCATACCATGGAGCTAAACTACCTCACCTGGAAATAACAACCTAATAAGCCTCTATTAAAAGGACAGGACATTTCTTTCTACAGGCTTTTGGCAACTCTGCTTCCAATAATAGGAAAGTTGATTCCTGGTGTTGTGGGACCCCTGTGGAGTAATAGCTGTGTGAGTCGGTGGATTGCAGTGAGGAGGGGGAAGGGGTGAAATTGCTCTCTCCTTTCGTTTCTGTCAGTTGGACTCTGCAGATGAAGAGGCAGGAAGGGTAATTTCCCCCCTCCTTAGTACAGCCCACCAACATGCATAGATATTATTCCATTCAGTTCCCATGACCTTAGGAATCAACTTTCCCAGGATTGGAAGCCCTGCTGGGAGAAAGCAGGGAAAAATCACCAGATCCAACCCACTATTGCCCCAAGACACTGCTTAGAGTAACTGTAGTTGGGTTGCCCTGATTGGTCTGCCCATAGGGTTTGATGGGTAGGATTGCTGCCAATTTGAAGATGAAAGCTAAGTGATTAATTTTAATAATTTGTGCATTTATATCTTGTCGAAAATGTTTTCTCACATACTGGTTTCAGTGGAACCTCAGCCTGAACAGCTGTTTCTATATTGCTGTGGATTGGTACTTTGCCCTTTAATGATTTCTGTATGGCTATCATTTGAATGCAGTTTCAGTTTAGGACATGGTATTATAATTAAGTTTCATGCCAGAAACTGTGTGAAATTGAAGACTTATCAGAAATATTAACCAGCATACAACTGCATTTTTCTGGACGGTTTACATTCAATCTGGTAATGTTTAAACAATTAGTATTTGAAATCCATAAACTTCCATTATTTGCCTTATTTTTTTCCAGGTGTTTTCCCACCTGTATCCACCTGCTGAGTTCTGGCATTGTCTCAATTATTGTTGAAATGTAAACTTTTTTGCTGCAGGGACCATCTTTTTATTACATTTGTACTGTGTCTATCAAAGGACTGCTATTATAATAAACGATACTTTGACTCCAACTTTGACCATCATTTTAACAAGCATTTTAGTTCCTGTTTCAGCTAGCTCAGCAATTCTTGGCTTATGATTGTAAATATTTTCATATACATCACCTGTTGTTATACTAAAGAAAACTGCAACTCTCAGCCTAAAACGCTCCTAAGGTAGCTTCTAACTCAAATATTAAAACAGTGTAAAATTATCCAACACTGTAAATAAAACAGCATTAATAATGAAACAGCAAACTAAAATGCCCATCACAGATACCTCCAAAGATAAAAGAGTTGCCAGGTGGGTGATATTGGTGGGAAATTGTCCGGCAATCCACCCAGCAGCTCTGGGACGGTGGCTGTGTGCTCATGTGGGTGCATGCATGCGATGATGGCATTTCTGGTTTTAACTCAGCCGTGGAGATGTGGCACTTCTGGAAGTAAAACCGGAAGTGCCGTCATCGTGCGCCTGCACCCACGTGCACACGTGGCCACATCAGCCCCACCCCCTAAAACCTCCTACCGATCGGGAGGGGGGACCTGGAAACCCTAAAAGATAATAAAACCAGAAAATGATATCACATATAAACAAGGTCAACGGAGTCAATAGGCCGTTGAATCAGCTAAAAGTCTCACCCTGTGCCAAAAATTGAGTAGGCCAGGTAAATGGGCCTTTGCAATGTGTAGCAGGGAAGGACTGCTGGGAGCTGGCATGGAGCAGTGGGAAGGAAGATGTTGGCAGCTTGGAGAAGAGCTTGAAAGGCCAGCCCCAGGACTGGAGCAGGATGGTGGGTCATCAGACAAGCCAGCGGGGAGGATCTGGTCAGACTCAGGAACCCACTCCATGGGGTGGGGCTGGATGGCAGTAGCAGCAGCAGTTGGTTATAAGAAAAGCCTGGAGGTCAAAAAAGGCTAGGACCTGGGCTGGAGTGGAGCATGTGGGCAGGACTGGATGTTTGTATGGCATTAAAGGAAGTGGTCAGGTGCAGCCTGGTATTAACAGACAAGGTAGAGGTATGGAGAGTCTACCTGGAGAGAGGAGTGAGGAGAACTACCCTCTTGGGGCCAGGGAAGGAAGTGTGGGAACACATTACCTCTAAGCCAGGACTGAATAAAGCTGGGCTGAACTTTTCTTTGAGTGTCAGTGAAATTCTTGGGGGGTTAAAAAGGCACATGGAATTGTGTCTTCCTACCCTCCGGACTCTGCAAGGTGTCTGGACACTATGGCTGTGCCCACACACTGTAAATTTCCCACCCCAAAAAGCAGAGGGGAGAAGAAAATGTTCAGCATGTTGACATCATATCACATTTTATATTTTATGAGACTGCCTCACTTTCAGATCCAACTTCCTAGAATGGCCTACCAAACCAATTCATGATTAGCAGTAAGACAAAAATTAAAAACCCTATTTTAATTTTTCTGTGCTTTTAAATTACGTTTTGTGCTGTTGTCTTCTGTTTTATTGGTTGTTTTTAACAATTATATTTGAATATAAATCACTATGAGTCCCCCCCTTTAAAAAAGTGGCCCATTGATATTATTAACACATTTAAAGTAGGGATGCCATTTTCAGAAGCAGTCCCATCTCTTCTGGGTCTTCTGAAGACTATGAACGTTTTCAATATTGCTGCAGGCTATTTGTTAGAAGTTCAGGCTGGTCACCAAATACCAACCAAGAGAAGCCCTCTACACTTTATAGGAAACTCTGAAAACACTCTGATCATGATGCAATGAAATTTAAGCACTAGATATCATTGAAATGTGCCGGACTTTGGCTAGATTGTGATCTCTGCTCGTTAGTGCAAAAAAGAGGACCGCTGGTACTTGTACATTTTTCCTAGGGTAAGATCAACTGTGCCCTGACCTGGATGGCCCAGGCTAGCCTGATCTCATCAGTTCTCAGAAGCTAAGCAGGGTCAGCCCTGGTTAGTCTTTGGATGGGAGGCCACCAAGGAAGTCCAGGGTTGCTGTGCAAAGGAAGGCACTGGCAAACCACCTCTGTTAGTCTCTTGCCATGAAAACCCCAACAAGGGGTCGCCATAAGTTGGCTGCGACTTGAACACACTTTACACACACACACAAGATCAGCTGAGGAGCTTGGTGGGAGAATTCTGGGAGCAGCAGCACCAAACACATTTAATATTTTTTGCACAAGGTGGCCAGTATTCTTGAGGTGCCAACTGTATGAATACAGTGGGAAGAACCTTCAGTGTAATCTGGCTCTGCCTTCTCTTTCTTTCTTTCTTTCTTTCTTTCTTTCTTTCTTTCTTTCTTTCTTTCTTTCTTTCTTTCTTTCTTTCTTTCTTTCTTTCTTTCTTTCTTTCTTTCTTTCTTTCTTTCTTTGATTTAAGTCAATTTTAATTACTCCCCCTCTCGGCTTGTAAACATTTGTTTTTTTCAAAGCGAGTTTTCTTTCAGATAGGTTTGCCGGAGTTCCCACAGTTCTACTAATTAGTATGGGGAAAAGGTTCACATTGTCTATCTCGGGCCCAATAGAGTTATTTGGTTAGAAGGGGGAAGTAAAAACAGAGAGCTGGTTTTTGTTTCATTTCAAATACATTCCCACTTTTAGTGCAGCGCAAATAGTGTGTAGTCTTTGCATTACTGTTTTAACTATTCAAAGCTGACAATCCTGTAAACTTTGCTTAAGACCAATTAAAATGTCACAGTGTAGTTAGAAGTCTTCTGAAGCTTACAGAACTTTTCCTCAGACAATGTTAAGCTCCCCCACCCCCCCCAAAAAAGGATGAAAGAAAAAACTATGCTGTTGACCACAATGGGAAACTCTATGTTATTTGGCTCAATATGTAGCCCTTATAAAGAGTTCTGGGGAAATTGAAACTTTGTGACATTTTCCCTGGTCTTGATTGTATTAGTGTGGCTTTTGGAGGATTTTTTCAACGTACCAGTTGCTGCTTCAGATATTTGTCTGTTTTAACTATGCGTCTTCAATGTTTTAAAATCTTGCATGCCACTTGATCCCACTCCCCCCCCCCCCGATATTGCGTGAGGGTGTGGTAAAATGGACTTTTCTCATTTACATCAGTGGCCAAGATCTAACATGATTATCACCACCATCATCATCTTCATTTATAGTCTCCCTTTTTCACTCAAAGCAGATTGTGTGTGTGTAAAGTGCCATCAAGTCGCAGCCAACTTATGGTGACCCCAGCCAGGGGCTTTCAAGGCAAGTGAGATGCAGAGGTGGTTGATGGAGGCAAAGAAGTACCCAAGGCAACAACAGCGGTCTAAAGTCTGACATGCTATACAGAAGAAAGGGTAGCAAAGGTAGAATTCATTGAATTGACATTGAATGACAGTAAAAGGGGTGATGCATGAAAAAAACAGTGTGATATACTACCATATTATCATTTATAGAAACAGCCTCCTAGGCTGATCTGTTGTAACATAGTTCTGATGCCTCTGCAAGAATGCCCACCTGAACAAGCATGTTTTGCACATTTTGTGAAATGACAGAAGGATGGGGACCTTTCTAATAGCCTCAGGCAGGCTGTTTCACATTGTAGGAGCGAGCACACTGAATATGTATGAATGAGCAGTTGCCAGTTTTACCTGTTTGTAGGCTGGCTCCTTCAAACTTACTTCACCATGATTTCTAAACAGTCAGATTGTTTGACCAAATTAATTAGGGTTGCCAGCTCTGAGTTGGGAAATACCTGGAGATTTGGGGGGTGGAGCCTGAAGAAGGCAGGTATGGGGCTTCAGTGGGGTATAATGTCAGAGTGCACCTTCCAAAGAGGGCATTTTCTCTGTCACCTGGAGATCAGTTGTAATAGCGGTGTGAGGGTCTCTGTCTTTGTGTCTCTGCTTTCCATCACCTGCGGTGTTATCAGTGAACTCGTAAAAGCAGTTCACACCTTCTGGTCTCAGGCGCCAGGCCTGATGGCCCATGTATCTTCCCCCCCCGCTGTTCTTCCTGCCAGTACTCCCTCAGGCCGGTGCGGCCTTGGAAGTGTGATAGCCGCACCAGACTTCCTGGGATCCGTCTGATGTTTTGTATTATGCCAAGCTTGTAACTTCCCATAACAATAAGTGTGAACCCCAGTGCCCCAGTGCCCTGGAGTCAATATATTCTGTAAACCCGTATAGCCCCTCACTTGCAACTTTCTACCTGTGCCTGTCTCATCTCCTGAAGGCTTCAATAAATCTATTGTTTCTGTATCAACGTCTGAGCAACTGATTTGGAGAAGCAAACTCAGAGAGGGGGATCTCTCACATTAAGTTGCAAGTCCTTGCCTCTCGGACTGCAGCTGTACCGCTTTGGACAGAATGTCAGCCGACGAGGACACCACCCCTAACCCCGATGCCCCCAAGGAACCGGACGAGCCGGAGAAGCCGGACCCGAAGGAGGAGGGAGCCAAGCCAAAGAAACCGAAGGGTCGCGCCCCCGACCAAGATCGGGACGGACGTCCCCGGGGGCTTACTTATTGGCTGGACTCTCCCAAGGGCTGGTCGCTCTCGCGGACTGCGGCGAAGGATCGCCGGTTGGCCTTCCCCAGCACGGGACTCGAAGGGGACCCGGCCCGCAAAGAGGCCCTCATGGAGGAAGAACGAAAGCAGTGGCAGGAAGACCGCCGGGCTATGCAGGAGCAGATGGAGATCATGCAACGCGTAATGGGTGAGATGGCCACGACCCTAGATGCGCTGAAGTTGCAACCTCCAGCCGGTGCTCCCCCAGACGGGGCGCCGGTAGTTCCGCCCGCAACCCCTGCCCCCCCGGCCCGTCGGGACCTGAAAGTCACGTATGACGGGTCGGGAGACCAGTTGACCTTTTTTATGGTCCAAGTAGACATTTTTATGCGGGAACAAGGCCGAACCTTCGTTTCTGAGGAGTCCCGGGTGCAGTACGTGGCTTCCTTACTGCAAGGGGAGGCGGCTGCCTGGATGGTGTTGCAGTATGAACTCCGCTCGCCGGTGCTGCGAACCCTGGACGAGTTCATGGTAGCACTCCGAAACCGTTTTGAGGACCCGACTCTGGGTGAGCGGGCTAAAGCCTCCCTGATGCAACTGCGCCAAGGGACTAAGTCGGTGGCGCAGTATGCAAGTGAGTTCCAGTCACTGGCTAGCCGAATTCTGGACTGGAGTGAAGCTACCTTGGTACAATGTTTCAGGGAGGGTCTCAACCCAGACCTCCAACATTGGGCCTTCATGCAAGGGAACCCCCCGGATGTGGAAGGTTGGGTTCGCCATGCTGCTGACATCGAGAATCGCAAACAACTCCTGAACTTGTCCAAGCAACGGCTTGGGCGAGACCCCAGGCCCCGAGGTGACCGTGGCCGGGAACTCCGGCAAGGGGGTGGCGGGGGTCTCTCGGCCGCGGAACGCCGCAAGCGGTTCGAGGCCGGCGTCTGCCTGATCTGCGGGGGAAAGGGTCACTTTGCATCGCAATGCCCCTCTCGCTCAGGCCGTCCGACCCCCCCCCGCCAAACCCAGGCCGAGCCGACGAAACCGGCCGCCGACAGCCAGCCTCGCCGCAGAAGTGGACCACTGAGCCGGCGCTCCGGCGCACCCTCCGCTCTCCACGCGCGCCCCCAGGATGGGGCATCCGACTCTACGGTCCCATCGGGGTCCCGGATTACAAATACCGTCTTTGATTCGGACGGCTCCCCGGAAGCCACCACCCCGTCCCCCTCTTCCAGCGAGGAGGAAGAGTGGGAACAGCCGGCAAAAAACGCCGTCGGTCTGCTGTAGAGGGGGCTCCGCAGCAGACCGTCCCTATCGTTGTGCAAGGAGCTCCACCGATGGTAAGCGCCCAAGAGGACAATGTATTTGTGCGTGTTCATCTGTCCCTACCCAAAGGGGGTCCCCCGTTAGAGGTCCCCGCGTTGGTCGACTCGGGGTGTGCCCGCACCATGATAAATGAGGAAACTGCCAAGAAGTTGGGTGTCCGGCGCAAGCGGCTTCCGGGACCCCTCCGTTTTTCCCAAATGGACGGGAGTGACTTTAAACGGGGCCCTGTGACCCACAGAACTGCAGCCGTGATTATGTCCGTGGGGGAACATTGGGAACGGTTGTATTTCACCATCGCCCCTATTGTAACCCCTGTGGTGTTAGGGATGAACTGGTTAAGGGGACACAATCCCTCCATTGATTGGGTTAAACGGGTGCTTTCCTTCCCCGAAAACCCCTGTGGGTTGCATGACAAGGAACGGGTACTCAGAACTCCAGCCGCCGCACTGGTAGGGTCCCCCGCCCCAGTCTCTCCTCAATTACCCTCTGAGTACTCGCAGTTTACTGATGTTTTCGATGTTAGAGAGTGCGACGAACTGCCTCCCCACAGAGAAACGGACTGTGCCATCGAGATTGTAGGGGAGGGCAAACTGTCTAAGGGAAAGGTTTACCCCATGAGCCCTAGTGAAAAGACTGTATTGCGAGACTATCTGGATGTCAATCTGGCGAGGGGTTTCATACGCCCCTCCAAGGCTCCTTATTCAGCCCCAGCTTTCTTTGTAAAGAAAAAGACGGGAGATTTAAGACTGTGTATTGACTTTCGCAGACTGAACGCAGTCACCCAGTCTAATGCTTACCCCCTCCCTCTTATTCCTGACCTTCTAGCACAATTAAAGGAGGGCCGAATCTTCACCAAACTGGACTTGGTAGAAGCCTACCACCGCATTCGCATCAAAGAAGGAGACGAACCCAAAACGGCCTTTTCCAGTTGTTTTGGGATGTTTGAGTACCTGGTCATGCCGTTCGGACTTTCGGGGGCTCCGAGTGTCTTTATGCAATTAATTAATGAAGTTTTGCATGATTTACTGTTTCGGGGGGTGGTGGTATTTCTCGATGACATTCTTATTTACTCTGAGACCATGGAAGAACATGTGCGCCTAGTGCGAGAAGTGCTCCAGCGGCTGCGGGAGCACAAACTGTATGCTAAGGTGTCCAAGTGTGAATTCCACCAACCTTCTATTACATTTCTGGGGTATGTGATTTCCCACCAAGGGTTGGAAATGGACCCCGCCAAGGTCCAGGCGGTGCGGGACTGGGAAACCCCCACTACCCGCCGCCAACTTCAACAGTTTTTGGGGTTTGCCAACTTTTACCGGAATTTCATTCCCAACTTTGCCCAAGTTGCGCTTCCCCTCACTGCCCTGTTGCGTACCAAGGACAGGGGGGCTAGCGCCGCACTCCCCTCAGCCCGTCTGCAATGGTCTCCCCAGTGCCAGCAAGCTTTTGAACGTTTAAAGCTACTTTTTTCATCCGAACCCGTTTTGGCTCACCCGGATTGCACCAAGCCCTTCGTGGTGCAGGTGGATGCCTCGGATGTAGCCATGGGCGGGGCCCTATTGCAGAGGGATGAGGGGGGACGGTTGAGGCCATGCGCCTACTTCTCCAAGAAGTTTTCCCAGTCCGAAATCAACTGGGCCATTTGGGAGAAGGAGGCAGCAGCGGTCAAACATGCCCTTACCATATGGAGACACTTCTTAGAGGGGGCCGAGCTGCCGTTCGAAGTGTGCACAGATCACAAGAATCTTGAGGCTCTCAAGGGAGCTAGAAAACTCAATGCCAAACAAATTCGGTGGGCCCAATTTTTTGCAAAATTCCGGTTCACCCTCAAACATGTCCCTGGCAAAGAAAATGCCCTAGCTGATGCTTTGTCACGACTTCCCCAGTATCGCAACGATTTCGATCGCCCCGTCGACTCCCTGTTCACTCCCGAACAGCGAGGGGAAGTCCCTGGCTTGGCCGTCACCACCCGATCCCAAGCCCGCCAACCGGAGACCCCCCCTACGCTCAAAGGTATCCCGGAAGCATTCCAACAGCGACTCCGGGACGCCTCCTTACAGGAGGAGGAGCACCATCTCCTCCCCACTGGCTTGGAACGAACCAACACTTGGTGGGTGCAAGGGGGGAAACTATATGTCCCATCTTCCCTTCGCAAAGAAGTATTGGGACTTGTACATGGGGCCAGGCTAGCGGGTCATTTTGGTTTCATAAAAACGCTTCACCTGGTTCGAAGGCAATTCTGGTGGCCCGGTATGAGATCTGATGTAGAGTTGTATGTGCGCAGCTGCCCCACCTGCGCCACAGCCAAGAAACGGATGGGAAAACCCCCGGGGCTTCTCAAACCGCTTGAGAACCCCTCCCGTCCCTGGGAAGTCATCGCCATGGATTTTATCACCGACCTACCTCCAAGTCGGGGGAAAACGGTTCTCTGGGTTATCACAGACCTCTTTTCCAAACAGGTTCATTTCGTTCCATGTGCAGGTCTTCCTTCAGCCCAGGGCTTAGCTAAACTGTTCATCACGCACGTCCTCAGGCTACACTCGATCCCGAGGAAGGTCCTCTCCGACCGGGGGGTCCAGTTTGTTGCCAAATTCTGGCGGGCTTTCCTAAAGTTAATGGGAGTGGAGGAACAGGGCCTTTCTTCCGCCTATCACCCCCAAACGGATGGTCAAACGGAACGAGTAAATGCGGTAGTAGAATGTTATTTGCGTTGCTATGTAAATTTCCACCAGGACGACTGGGTCGACCTGCTGCCATTTGCCGAATATGCGTACAACAATGCGCCTCATTCCTCTACCGGCTTTAGTCCCTTCCAAGTTATATACGGGACGGATTTTGGCCCTTTCGGTTCTGCCCCCGTCTCGCCAGAGCTCCAGTCTACCCCTGATCTTCAGGAGTGGATTCAGGTGGTTAAATCCACCTGGCCATGGTTGCTCAAAAATCTGGAAAGGGCAAAAAGCAAGTACAAGGAACAAGCAGACAAACACCGGTCTCCGGGATGGGAACTCAAGGTGGGGGAGCAAGTCTATCTGTCCACCAAAAACCTCCGCTCTCTTCGCCCCTGCAAAAAACTGAGCGACCGTTATGTAGGACCTTTCCCCATTACCAGAGTAATCAACGAGGTTACCGTGGAACTGAGTCTCCCTAAGACTCTCAAGGGAGTTCATCCAGTCTTCCATATAAGCCTCCTCAAACCTTATGTAGCAGCTCCCCAGTTCCACCCCCCTCCCGCTCATGAGATTCCTACCGTAGTAGGAGGGGATACCCATTTGGAAATATCCAAGGTTTTAGATTCCAAATGGAAGAAAGGGAAACTGTTTTACTTTGTTCGCTGGAAAAACCTTGGCTCCGCTCATGACGAATGGGTGGCCGCACCCCACATGGCAGCTCCTCGCTTGGTCCGAGAATTCCACCTCGCTTATCCCGATAAGCCTCGTCCTCTCGGAGGGGGGCCTTAAGGGGGGCAGAATGTGAGGGTCTCTGTCTTTGTGTCTCTGCTTTCCATCACCTGCGGTGTTATCAGTGAACTCGTAAAAGCAGTTCACACCTTCTGGTCTCAGGCGCCAGGCCTGATGGCCCATGTATCTTCCCCCCCCGCTGTTCTTCCTGCCAGTACTCCCTCAGGCCGGTGCGGCCTTGGAAGTGTGATAGCCGCACCAGACTTCCTGGGATCCGTCTGATGTTTTGTATTATGCCAAGCTTGTAACTTCCCATAACAATAAGTGTGAACCCCAGTGCCCCAGTGCCCTGGAGTCAATATATTCTGTAAACCCGTATAGCCCCTCACTTGCAACTTTCTACCTGTGCCTGTCTCATCTCCTGAAGGCTTCAATAAATCTATTGTTTCTGTATCAACGTCTGAGCAACTGATTTGGAGAAGCAAACTCAGAGAGGGGGATCTCTCACAAGCGGGAGATCTCTAGCCACCACCTGGAGGTTGGCAACCCTACAAATTATATTGGTAATCTAGATTGTGATGCTCTGAACCCAAGCACTGTAGTAATAGTAGTAACAGCAGCAGCATATTTAGCACTTTCACTGTTCAAAGAATTCCATACTCATATTGTTACTATCCTTGCACCAGCCCTGTTAAGTAAGCAATATCATTAGTTCCATTTTGCAGCTAAGGCTGGGAGACTGGGACTGCAATCCTAAACAGGTTTATATCTTGGTAAATCCATTGAAATCAACAGGCTTAGAAGGGCATAACTCTGTTTAGGATTGCACTGCAGCCAGCATAGGTCCACTTGGTGAGTACATGGCAAGATTTAGACCAGGGACCCCCCCTAATCTCTGCTCTTTCTTTAGCCACTCAAGACACCAAGCAAGCCTCTGTGATTGTTCCAAGCCACAATCTATATTTTTGGTTATACCTAAGCAGATGTTATCTAGAGCATGTAACTCTGAGATAGATTAAAAAAAAAAAACACTGCTAATTTGTGTCTGAAAGTCAGTTTAGGCTATGTTCCTCTGTGGTAAATGTGAACCAACCTGTTTTCTTCATTATAATTAATGAGAAGCATCATTTTTAAAACTTCCTATGGGCATATCAATACCCTGTCCAGAAAGCAAGAGCTTGGATGAGGAGATGTAACCAAAGAAAGAAGGAGGTATACTGTTCTTGCCTCCAGGACTAAATTAGCATTTATTGAAAAGTAGGATGTGAATGATGGGTTTGAGAAAGCAGAAATTAAGCCCATTTGTGTTTAACATCCTATTACAAATTCTGTCAGTGATTCTGTGGATTTTCCTTGACACTCAGGTTTTCTATAAGTCTTTCAAGTTTATTACCACTTTCCTAAACATGCAGTGGCTCTAATAATGTAATTGCGGATCACAAAGGGTTAATATTTTTTTCTTCTTATACTTGAACATTTTGTGTCCACCCCATTCCCTTTCTCATTGCCCTTTCAAAGACCTCCCACCCAAGATTGTGGAGATTTTGCAACAATTATAGCACAACTCAAGAAAAGAAAGATTACTCAACTTGGTAAAAAACATGCAGTATAGTCATATATTTGATTTCTTCATCAATATGCATTGTGTTACAGTTTCACACTGTAGTCCTAAACGGTGTGCAAGAAATAAGTCCTCTGTACTTAAAGAATGAATCGATCCCTTATTTATCTGAGGCATTTTAAACTTTAATTCCTCCTTTTCTGAATGGGGAGAGGGCATTGTTATGATAGCAGCATGTTTATCTTTCATCTGTCAGCAATTAGCTTACAAACTAATTCTCTGACTGCGAGCCAGGCTGAGAGGGAAAGCTTTTGTCACAGTGTGTTTTCATGCTGCTAGTAATCCACTCCCATCGATTGATCATCACCCATATGGACTGTTACCAAAGTTGGATTATCTACTAGGCTGATCGACAAAGCCAGAGATATTTCTGGTTTATTTCTGGCTTTCTTCAAAGGGCGTATAGAATGAATTAATAAGCTCTCTCTCTCGACTGACCGTTTCTGAGGGTGTCTCTCTCATCACTGTCTGCATTTTGCATGAAGAGGAACTATTCATTCACAGAGTAATTAGGTCATATGAATACCATTCCACCTTAGTCTTTTCTGTTTAAGTTATAGAATTCCTTGGTAAACAAGAAAATAAAAGGGATGACATCATTTCCCCATATGTTTCTCAAGTGGACCTCATTAGATTGGTTGGGCCAAGAATAGGCAGCCGTGAGGGGGATCAAAGGAAAGCCAAGGATAATGGAGAAGCCATAATGGAATAACTCTAAAAATATATGAAACAATATATGTATTTTAAAAAGTTCATTATTTATTTGTATCAATATCATTTTAGGACTATAAGAATATCAGAATATAACAGAGTTTAATAAATATTTTGCCTCAGTTTCTGCAGTTGCACAATCAATTTAAATATATAAATGATGAAAATTGAGGGGGGGAATTGCTACTGGCTCATACAGACATCTGGCCTTAATAAATATTGCAGAACCAAGCCTTAATTTTATTTGTTTGCCCTCAGCAATACTGGAAGGCACATTTAAAAAAAACAACAACAACAACCATATCTAGAGAGACTCTGTCCATGGGCTATGGGTGAGGTAGAGACGATGACATATTTTTTGATGCCCATATTATAGTGGATTGAGGGTTAACCTTGTTAATCCTATAATAGCTAAATTCATGGAAAGTTCAAAGAAGGTATGGCTGGAAAAGTTATGAATTGGCAAAAATCCCATGATCTCGAAACAAGTGGCGAAATTTTGTGCTTGTGTGGTAAAAGCCTGGAGCAAGAAAGGGGTTGCTGGAAACAATAAGGAATTGTAATTTGTACAGAAATACTGCTCTAAGTCTTACACATTTTTTTAGTATTTTATCAGTATTTTATCTGTTTTGTTAGCAATTCTTGAAATGCAAGGTTTTAGGTTTTTGGAAATATAGCATAGAAATGCAAGATGATATTTTCTGGTCTATTACTGGAATAAATTGTTGTTGTTGTTGTTGTTGTTGTTGTTGGTTTTCCTGACTGGAAAAAAAATCAGATATCTGAATTTTGTAAATATTGTTCAGTCCAAGGATACCCTTCCCTAAATGTGAAGTGTCCTTTAATGGGTGAAACCTATTTATGGTTGAAGAAGTCTTCATTTAGCACTTTGTATTTAGGCAACGTTTGTAGTGGCTAAGGGGTCTTTGGATCCAACTCCATGCTTCTGTGTTAATAAAATGATAGTTCGAAATATGTCCTTAGATGGGTAAGTGGCTGGTATAATGTAGATGGATTCTGAATATGAGGCCTCTGAATGTGGTGCTTCAGGGACATGAACAGGTTAAAACTGGTTACTGTAATGAAATATGCAAGATTCAGGAAGCTATTAACTGCCCATCACAACTCTATTTTTGATGGGAGTGATAAAAAGTGGCTTTATAAAAGCCCAAGATCAGGTGGTGCGCTGTTCTCCATCCCAGTTCCAACCAGGTTGATGAAAAAAGTCAAATCAGTTTATTGTTGAACTTCAAAAGAACTCAACACACATTTTTCAGGGAGAATGCCTTCTGGTCAATTGCTCAGGGTAGAATGTTATATGTAATTTTATAATCTCTTTGAATGACTTTTTAAATGTCAGAGTCATGGGTGCTATAATTTAGCCCTGGAAGAGAGAGAAAAAGTATATAGGGACCTGTAATGTGTCTTATACAGAAGATGTGATCATTGATTCTCCTGACTACACTTTGCCAGATGTACCCTAAAATGTACACACACAAAAACACCTGTAATGAGTGCATTGATCTTGATGAAGTCTCAGATGGAGGAGGAGGCTGTGTAACATGGCTGACTGGTTGCAACAGGCTGGAAGCAATCTGCTTCTCTATGAATGCTCTGAATTCAGGTAAAGAAGAGAAATGCAGGAACATAGAGCATGCACTGTCCCATTTATACCCATGCTGTTGATAGCCACATGTGGGCAACATATATTCCCACACATATCCACTCAAGGAGTAAGAAAGAGTCACAAATATAGTTGAAATTCCCTCAAGTGACCACTGCCAGGAAGGACTTGCAATTGGCCAGCAGGCCTTATGTTGTTAGACTTTCACAATGGTTCCTTTATACAAGCGTATGAAAGGTTACCAGGAAATGGGGAAGGATAGCTTTTACATTTGGAACTGATTTATTTGATTCTTTGGAAATTACTCTGAAAAGATTTTGTGTAACCCATCGCTACTTGCAATAGACCTGTTCAAAGAATCATAAGTATTAGCAGCCATCTTAATAAACTCTTGGCATCAAGAACATTGAAAGTGACTGACTTTGAAGGCACCGTTTCACATATGTTTTGCCACTTGCTCAATGGTGGGTCTGTAAAATATTGCATCTCCTGAAACAAACAAGAGGAAATGGGAAAGGAGGGGAACAGAATATATACAAAAAGTAAGAGATAGATCAACAAACAGTTGACTACACAAATGTCAAAGCTCACTAGCAGCTAATCCAGAAAACATCTGTTTGTAGCCATGGGTATTCAGATTCCCATAAAACTGTTCTTCACATCTCTGACTTCAATCACACCCACATCACCATGCTATCTAAATTAGCAGAATAAATAAATACAGATTCATCAGTGCTGCTCTTACACTGGCAGAAGGGTTCCATTTAAGTGGCCTAGGATGGGCCCCTCAGTATGAAACACTATCCTCTGTGCTGTCACAGAGAAACTGGCAATAGAACAACAAAAAAGGGAGAAAAACCTGACCAAATATGTAGAGAGCTTCAAAGGTTGAGCTACAAACTATAACAAAATAATCACATTCATTGCAAGGGGTACACTATAAAATTGTTAAAAACACAAGGCCTGGAATGCAGGCTACATATAAAAATATCAGTTATAAAATTCTTATACACAGTTGATATACAAGCAATGTAAATGACCAATACTAGACCAGTTGCGTTTCAGCCTGAATTGGCCTTCCTCAGTGGTCATAAATACAGAAAGTTATAAAAAAAACACATCCGGAAATGAACCACATGAGATATTTTTATCTGAAAATGGAAAACCATAAGAAAAGGGAGACGAAAAAGAGGTCATATAATACACAAAATATGAGGTATTATATGGTCTCTTATATTCCATGATTTTTTAAAATCTAGTTATCAAATGAGTAAAATTAATTTGGCTTTCCCCCCTCTTTTCTTAAGGTACAGTAGCAAAAAAAGTGAGCTGTGTTCAGTAGCAAAAAAATTGGCTATAGCCAATGTAACTTTTAAATCCACGCTAGCCAAGAGTTTCTTAACTTGATCTAGTAATGGCAGCACCTCTTCATCGCAGAAAAGAGGAGTAATCCACAAATCCTTAATACTGCAAAAGGTACCGCATTCCAGTAAGCAATGCTCCAAAGCTTCTATCTGTCCAGAAGCAGTCACAAAGTCTATCTGAAAATGCAGTCCTTTGCATTTGACCTTGCATCACTTGAGAGGGTAGAGAGCTTAAACTTGGAGCATACATGCTCTCCTGTGTTGAGGAACAGTTAAAAAAAATTAAACATGGTAAAGATGCCTTTGGGTAAGAAAAACCTAAGTATAAAGCTGAGCATACCCTATGGGTTCTCATTGTGGTGCTGATAAAGTCCAAGATATGTACAGATGTTTATTCGCTGCAGAGTGCACTGCTGATCTTCCCAGTATCTCCAAATCACTACTGCTAAAACCCAGCAGCTGGAGGGGTTTTCTCCCAACATTCATTCATCCTAAACTTGGAGCTTTTGAAAAGGGCTAATGACTTCAAGGTCAAAGAAGAGCAAAGAAGTGAACCTGATTCTTGTCTTTCTATCAGTCAAAACAACGCCCCCCTTTAAATCTCAAAATTAAATATGGTCAAGTTCAGCAATTGTACTCAGGAAAGAGACAAGTAAAAGCATTTAATTTATAAGCAAAAGAAGCAGCAGTATCTTCCTATGTGGGCATTGCAAGGTCCATCTGGGTACTGAACACAGCTCACTTTAAAAACTGATTTTTTGATGAACTCTTAAGCATTTTTAATAGCAAATCCATAAACTAGCTTGGATGAACTAGTTTGAAATAAAGCTAGTTTGAAATATGCTTGGATCATAAAATTGAACTACAAGATTTGAGCTGTAGCTACCTCTGAATAATTATACGATGGACTTTATGATTTAAAAAACTGTTAAAATTGAAAATACTGCTAAGCATGCTACGTTTGTAGAAACTGTAAATATAAAACTGTGTCCTGCATATTGCATCTTATCCGAGAAAAAAAAAAAACTACAGCCCATTTCTGGCTGCAAAATAAAAAAAATAAAAACACAGAAAAGGGAAATTACCTGAAAATTCCTCATAGAGTTTAGTGAGGCTACGTCACCAAAAAAGATGTTGTAGCTACGCCGCAAGGTGGTGTTCCTGGGGCAAAGGGGGTTAGGAAGCTGCCTAAAGGCAGGAACACCCCAGGAACGCCCCCCTCCCCATGCCAGTGCAGGCTTTCCCTTCTGGAAATTCCCTGCCAACGTGGCTGCACTGGCAGCGGGGGCTGGCACAGATCCACTGCTCCCTGATGCTGGCGTGTTTGCCCCTGGGATGGTGTAAGTGCCCCTTGTCCCGGGTTCTGCTGGTGCGGGGTTACTCCGGCTCCTAAGGAGCTCCCCCCCTTCAGGACTGCAGCCTTAGGGTTCAAGGTGTGTGTGAGAAAGGCTATGTTGCTGGAAACAAGTCAGCAGCAGCCAAGTTCCACTTGGGCTAAGTTTGCCTTCATCTTCTTGCAGACAATATAGAGCTTGGGTGTGGCCAGGGACACAAACATAAGGCCTTAACCCATGGCCTTAACCCATGGTTAGCAGATTATATCTCTGGATGAATGAGCAATAATTTCCAATACCCTCAAGCCATATTATTTGTATTTGTTTTGGTTTATCTATATTGCATTTTATGTCACTTTAAGCTGATTTGTGGACCCTTTGGGAGAAAAAGTAGGGTAGAAATAGTTAAATAAAGAATCCAGATCATATATGTTCAGCATTTGCTGGGGAAATGATCAGTGAATCAAAATCCCACCACAGCATTTGGAGTTTGCAAGTGCATCCTTGGTTCCACTACATTAATATTTATTATGCTTGCAAGGAAAAAGGATCTGTTTGAAATTATGAAATTAAAATGTAATTAACTAGTCATGGGGAACAAACAGGGATTCCTTTAAAATATTTCAAAGAAGTAGGATTTGAGATGAGTATAAGATTTCCTAGCATAGGATGTTCTTAGTTAGGGGAGTTTCCTATGAAATATCATTGTAAAGGATGAGTTTTTAAAGAAAGAAAGAAAGAAAGAAAGAAAGAAAGAAAGAAAGAAAGAAAGAAAGAAAGAAAGAAAGAAAGAAAGAAAGAAAGAAACGTTCCTAAACCTAAAACACACTTAAAATAAAACCAAACATCTAGAATTTGGAATTAATGACTCGTGAAGTGTCAACATTCTTTTAGAATGTCTTACAATTGGAAACTCTGCTTGTATTTAGTTTTGTACATCCTCTAGTTTGTCAAGCAGAATGATTACAACCATTTGTAAAACTAAACAATGTTTTCCCTTTCCTAAATGATAGGAAGTTTGCTTTTACAGAATCAGCTTCCTTTTAGTGTAGAGAAATCTTGTGACATCTGTTTATTATGATGCTATGGAGAGATAGAAAACAGCAGCCATAGGCTTATTTATTTACTTATTTATTCAAAAGCATTTATTAGGTGCCCTTCTCCCTTGCAGGACACAAGACTGCTTACAATATAGATAAAACATTATAAAAACACAATAAAACAACAATGAATAAAGGTAAAGGTAGTCCCCTATGCAAGCACGAGGTTGTAAAACCCATATAACTCACAGTTAAAAAATTCAAATTAGGACTACTAATAATAAAAAGCTAAATCAATCAAAATTGACAATGGAGGGGGGAGCAAGTGCGCCTCTCTAGTAGACATATCATTTTCTTCTACCTCTTCTTCCTTCCTTCCATGGGTATTTCCTGCCCATTCAGTTTTGGAGCTAACCACAGTTAACATTATGTCTGTACTCCTGATAATGATGATTAGTGTCCAATCACAGTTTACAATCACGTGTGTGTGTGTGTGTGTGTGTGTGTGTGGATTTGGGCTTGCATGGTAAGGCAAAAGGGGAGGGGTATTATTATGTCTGCACCAAGCAACTGTCAGATATTGCTGGATTCACAGGATCATGAGTCCTAAAGTAATAAAAATTCTCCAAAGACCCAAAACTGTTCCAGAACAATCTTAGCAAATCTATTAAGAAACAAACAAGTTTGCAGCACTTCTTTTTTCCACACTCCACATTTAGATTGGGCAGACTAGTTTCATGGCCTTGTCCATTATGTGTGGCAGCTGACAATCCAGATGGTGATTTGCCTCTCTGATTGCCCATTAATTAACACCTATGATTTGTGAGAAAGCCACATTATGTTATGTTAGAGGCAGCCTTTGAACAAGACAGTACCATTCACTGAAGATTGGTGTATACAGCGACATTACAATGTAGTGGCTGGAACATTGATTGTGACTGTTCAAAATTCTTCACATACAAAAATGATTGTAGAACACCAAGCAAATTACTGACTTTCAGGGTGGATTCAAACAGCTGCCTTACAAATGGGCTAATATGTTTTGGTTACACGGGAGAGCCCCTGTCATTTAATGAGATACATGAGAGTGAGGACAATTTTTAATAATACGCTTAACAAGCTATGCAACTGAATAAACAGTAGAAGATAACAAAACTTAGCAAGACATGGGGATATTTTCATGAGGGACATCAGTACAAATACAGCCTCAGTATTAGCTGTCTGACAGAAGAAACGGGAATTAAAACCATGGGACCTGACCTATGATTCCCCTCAAGCCTTGTTACTACAGATGCTGTTTAATATCTACATGAAACTGCTGGAAGAGATCATCCAAAGCACTGGAAAGAAGCATCAAAATATGTTGATAACACACAGCTCTGTATTGCTTTATCTAAACATCAGAGAATAGTAGGGTTGCCAGGCCCAGCCTTTGAACAAGACAGGAGATACTTTCATCCCCTTAATCTTCCTTACTCCAGCCACTGACTCATGTAGCTGTTCCTCCACATAGGTCAATCAATTAGCAATAATCATTGGCTACGATACTGCCACTGAGCAAAGCTGCACATAAGTCTTGTGACCCTGAGAAATTTTTTCGCAGTCTAGCAACCAACAGGAGACTGGGGGAGTAGGGACACGGAGCAGCGGTTGTCAGGCTGACAGTGTGATGTCACTTCAGGGGAAAACCCGGAAGTGATATGACATCTCTCTAGGAATTACTAGAGACTTCATGGCAAAACCATAGAGTTTTGGGTAATTTCTAGAGAGGATTGCCATCAAGTCCAGGAGAACCACAGAGTTTTACCAAACAATTTCAGACAATTCCTAGAGTGGCACGACATCATTGTTGGGTTTTCTGTGAAAGTGATGTCATACCATCAGCCCAGTGACTATTTTTTTCCTGCCACTACTCTGAGTAGTAGTGGGAAACAGGAACTCAGAGTGGGGGAATCCCTGCCCCCTCTGGGGGACTGGCAACGTTCCAGAGTTGGCTGTCTTGATCCTAACACATTGTTTGGAATTTATGAAATGTGGATGAGATTAAACAAACGGAATTTGCATCCAGAGAAGACAGAGGTGATCCTGGTAGCTAATGTTAATAGTCTTGCTTCTTCTCCCTCTTCTGCAAGAGATGGCTGTGACTGGGCAAAAATGAAATGTTGTAAATAAATAAAAGAGCAGTTCCAGTGAAGGTAGGGGACCCTGTCATCTCCTAATCTCTCCTTACTCCAGCCACTGACTCATGTGGCTCTTCCTCCACATAGGTCCTGTGACCCTGGGAAAATTTTCTGCAGCAGAAGATGCTGCAGAAATGGAAAGGAACTTGAGGAAATTCCTTATGCCTTCCATACATGGATACAAGCCAATGTGATTCTGTCCAGCATTTCTCTACTCTCTGCAAATAACAGCCAATTAATTGGAGCAGCGGCACAGAAATGCTGAGTACAGAGATATCACATCAGACATTTTTGCCTAGTGTCATTGAAGAGATGGGCTTGCTGTGGTCTCTTTTTCCAGTGTTATTCAGAGAAGGCTATGAGGTGTCAGCAGCCATTAATCCCCCATAATCTGTAATTATGTCTCACTAAAATAGTGTGTTCAGTGCAGTGACTGTTTCATCAGTCAACTGCTTTAGTAAGGATACACTTGACCTCTATGTCATTATATGCCCAGGACTGTGTGAACTGGCTTTTAATGGGCTGTGACTCCCAGTGTAAGAATCTAGGAAATAAGTCATCATAATTGTTCTTCTTGACTATAAAAAAGTTGAATTGATAACCAAGGTTAATTATTACTGCTTAAGGTCTATTTACACATTGTGTGTCCCCAGTGTCTATTTCCTTCACTGGATCCACACACTGGCACTTGCTATGTGCATTCTTTATAGTCTTAATTCCCTGTATAATGAAACCCATGCATATATAAACATGTAGATTAATAAGAAATCTGTTATAAGAAGAAGAAAAACCCACCCAGAGCTCTCTGTTTATTACATTCACTAAATGCTTGCCCAAGGGGAAAAAAAGTTCTTGTCTTACTTTTGGACTTTTAAATTCTAAAAAGAAGATGTCCCCAAAGGTAGAAACCCAGATTGCCATTCTATATATCACCACAGTTGAAATATACTACATGAAGATCACAATGAAGAATTCGTTTTTGGCTGAACACAGCCTAACCCAGTTCATTCGGTAGTTTCTGTAAGGATAAAAGGGGGAGGGAGAATGATGTTGTAAGTAGTATTGGGTACTTATTGGAGAGAAAAGCAAGGTTTGAATATTTAAATAAATAGCCCATGCGCAATAGTTGCAGCAGTAAAATCTAGTATAATAAATTAAATGACTTTAGAATTTCTAGAAGGCCAAAGAAATTCCAGCTCCCTGTTCTGGCCCTTCAAATTTTTATGTGGTTCAAATGAACACCACATAATAATCATATAGTGGCTTTTAAAACACACAGATTATTCTAAGCAGCTTATTAAACAAGTCTGGTTTTTCTTAAATGGTCATGATTGCCACAATGCTGTACTGTCTGAATTGATAATAATGCACCGCAGTTTCATATGGGCAGTATTACAGATTATCCTGCAAACCAGAAAGACTTCCAGTTCCTGGAGGTTTAGTTCTGATTAAATCAAATAGATGGTTGAGTTACAGAAAACGTTTTTCCATATAAATGTGTCAATAAGCCAATAAAACTCAGTCTCCTCATCTGCACTGGGATAATATTTATGATCTCTGTAATATCTGGGTGACAATTACTTTCCCCAAAATTGCCAAAGTCTCCTAAAATATGTTGTAATATGAAAATAATACCATAATACTACTGTTTATGGGCCCCTTCTGGATGCACACCTTAACGTGGTGAGGGGGTTTGTGTGTGTCAGGGAAGCTGAGAGCAATACCGTAAGGGGTCTAGACTCTATCAAGAGACTAAACACCTAGCAGAGTCACTCAAGATGGAATGGTCACAGCTGAGACACCAGACAAAGATGCATCCACCCCCTTAAGGGATCAATGGCCACATCCGCAGAAGAGAACAGGCAGTTCCATTGGGGATGGGGGCAGAGGAATCCCTGAAGGTTAGCTACTCGGCAGCAGCAGTAGTGGAATGTGACACTGGTGGAAGATCTTTCGCAGACAACGGCAGTGCCACTACGGCTAACCCTGGTTAGTACTGCGCAGAAGAAGGCACTGGTAAACCACTTCTGACCAACCTTTACCTTGAAAACCCTATGATGAGACAATCCAAAATGAAAAAAGATATAGTGCTGGAAGATGGGACCCCCAGGTCAGATGGCACTCAATCTGCTACTGGGGTAGAGCAGAGGACAAGTACGAGTAGTGCTGTTCTTAATGATGCGATTGGACTAAAGCCGAAAGGACGTTCAGTGGTTGACATGAATAGATGCAAAAGGAAAGTCCGAAGCTGTTCGATTGACTCAATAAAGGAAGCCACAGCCTTCGATTTGCAAGATCTGAGCAAGGCTGTCAAAGATAGGACATTTTGGAGGACATTGATTCATAGGGTCGCCATGAGTCGGAAGCGACTTGATGGCACTTAACACACACACACACACACACACACACACACACACACACAAACACTGTTTATGGGAAAGAACAACAAACACATAATTATTCACAATCATTACCTTGTAGTGCAATCATAATGCTTAGCTGGGAATAGGCTCAATTAAATACACCTGATTAGGATTGTGAGTAGACCTGCTTGCTTGCTTTTCTTTTTTTTTTGCCATCAAATCACAGCTGATTTATGGTGACCCCATGGGGTTTTCAAGGCAAGAGACATTCAGAGGTGGTTTGCCATTGCCTGCCTCTGCATCACGACCCTGGTATTCCTTGGTGGTCTCCCATACAAATACTAACCAGGGCCAACCCTGCTTAGCTTCTGAGATCTGGAGAGATTGGGCTAGCCTGGGCTATCGATGTCAGGGCAGATCTGCTTAGGGATGCTCTTTTAGTAACCATTACCTGCGTGGTGTAGTGGTTAAGAACGGTGGTTTGGAGCGGTGGTTTGGAGCGGGGGAGTCTGATCTGGAGAACTGGGTTTGATTCCTCACTCTTCCACATGAGCGGTGGAGGCTAACCTGGTGAACTGGATTTGTTTCCCCACTCCTACACACGAAGCCAGCTGGGTGACCTTGGGCTAGTCACTCTCTCTCAGCCTGGGCTAGTCTCTCTCTCTCATTCTCTCTCAGCCTGGGTGTCTGTTGTGGGGAGGGGAAGGGAAGGTGATTGTAAGCCGGTTTGATTCTCAAGTGGCAGAGAAAGTCGGCATATAAAAACAAATTCTTCTTCTTCTTCCACCTGTAAGGTATACCAGTATAATTATCCCCTTTATTGCCAATATGGACTGAATCATGTTAGCTTGTCTAATCCCTCTTAATGACTTTCACAACAGAAGTAAGAGTTTTTTTTCACTGTATGCCATCTATAACAAGATCTGTTAAAAAAGGTAAAGGTAGTCACTTGTGCAAGCACCGGGTCATTACTGACCCATGGAGTGATGTCACATCATGATGTTTACTAGGCAGACTATGTTTATGGGGTGGTTTGCCATTGCCTTCTCCAGTCGTCTATACTTTATCCTCAGCAAGCCTGGTACTCATAATACCGATCTGGGAAGGACGGAAGGCTGAGCCAACCTTGAGCCAACTACCTTGGAATACTGAGACCACACTTGGAATACTGTGTACAGTTCTGGTCACCACACCTAAAAAAGGATATTACTGAGCTTGAGAAGGTGCAGAAAAGAGCAACCAGAATGATTAGGGGACTGGAGCAACTGTCCTATGGGGAGCGGTTAAGACGCTTAGGGCTGTTTAGTTTGGAAAGAAGGCGGCTGAGGGGAGACATGATAGAGGTCTATAAAATTATGCATGGTTTGGAGAGAGTGGACAGGGAGAAGTTTTTCTCCCTCTCCCATAATACTAGAACACGGGGTCATCTGCTAAAGCTGGAGGGTGAGAGATTCAAAACAGATAAAAGGAAGTATTTTTTCACACAACACGTAGTTAAATTGTGGAACTCCCTGCCCCAGGATGTGGTGATGGCTGCCAGGTTGGAGGGCTTTAAGAGGGGAGTGGACATATTCATGGAGGAGAGGGGTATTAATGGCTGTTAGTTAGAATGGATACTAGTCTTGCTGCATACCTATTCTCTCTAGTATCAGAGGAGCATGACTATTATTTTGGGTGTGGTGGAACACAGGCAGGATGGAGCTGCTGCACTCGTCTTGTTAGTGGCTTCCTAGAGGTACCTGGTTGGCCACCGTGTGAACAGACTGCTGGACTTGATGGGCCTTGGTCTGATCCAGCAGGGCCTTTCTTATGTTAATGGGGATTAACGCATGGGCAGAATGTTCTTGGTTCGCTCCTCCCTTATCTCACAATATTTTATTCCGAGACAGGATAGTCAAACGCATGACGCTAGTCCATCCCACTATGTCCAAAGCAAGTAGCTGCCGTGCGTTTGAGCCACCCATATAATGTGGGATAGTAGTGGAGTGACCGCCGTGTCATTGCCCAAGGATTGGCTGAGGGGTTATCCAATCAAAGTCCGATTCTCCCCCTTTTTTTTCTTGGGACACCAGCGTTCTGGTATACCATCATGACGGTGTGAAGCACTGCCCCTACAGGGCTGGTCGGGGGGGGGGGGGCGCTGTCTGGCCTGGAGAGGGTCGGAGCTTGAGGCGCCTCTTCAGCCTCAGACCAGTCCGAGGGAGAGTCTGAGCTTTCCTCTCCCTCAGACGCTACCCGGGTGGCTCTATTCTCAGCCAGCCTGGGTCACAGCCTGCTTCCTCCCTGGCTACTCTTCAGGCCAGAGAAGCTCCACCCCTTCCACCCTCTGCCCTCCCCCTGGAAGTCCATAAAAGGAACTCTCCCTCCCCGTCATGTCACTTCCCTTCCTAGCCAGCAGCGCGGCTCGCACCTGCCCCGCCCTTGCTCACCCGCAGCTCAGCTGTTTGTCGGGGCTGGGAGCTTGAACAAAAGGAGGTTAGTAGCGGGCTAGTCATGTGATTACACTCACACCGGCGTTCCGGTAATGTAGCGAAATAAAAAAAGTAACAGTTTAGCACCGAAAAGATCGCTAGAAACCAGGGATTGCTTAACCCGTTTTTTTTTTTTTTTTTTGCTTAAATCTCGCCTAAGGTGGGTCCAATGTGCTGCCCTCGGACGATCATGCATTTAGACCATGGGAATTCGCTACTTTTAAGGCACAAAGATGAGACAAATTGGCCATGCGTTAAACCCCCTTATGTTCTTATGTACCTGAAACCAACTTCTGGCTGAATGAGAGGTAGCTGTGTGCCAATAATGATGTAACATATCAGAAGATTCAAAACAAAAGGTTTAAGCTAAATGACAGGTAACCATAACAGATAAATGACAAAATAACAGGTAGCCATAATCAGCTGTTATCATTGATCCCCTCTATTCCTCCCATTTCTTATATAATAAATTCCCCCAAAAGGCTTTGTTAAAAAATGTGTCAGGATTCACAGTCATACACAATAGGGTGCAATACTGTGCACATTTACTTATGAATCCGTGAATTCAGTAGAGCATAATGCAATCAATTAAGTGCAGTTTACATTAATTAAATAAGAAAATAGATTAAATTATAACTTACTTTAATGATATTGTTCATATGGCCAATCGGCCCTGAACAAGGTCACACTGAGATCAAAATAAAAAAGAAGAAAAAAAGAAACGATCTAAATAGCCCACAAGGAAAGCAGTATTTTTTAATCTTAATTGACTGGGAAAGGATTAAATTATAACAGTGAACCATTGTAATTCAGCTTTATGATCCTTTGATTGCAGCAGCATAGAATCATAGAGTTGGAAAGGGCCATATAGGCCATCTAGTCCAACCCCCTGCCCAATGCAGGATCAGCCTAAAGTATTCCTGACAAGTGATCGTCCAGCTGCTGCTTGAAGACTGCCAGTGAGAGGGAGCTTACCACCTCCCTTGGGAGCTGATTCCACTGCTGAACAATTCTTACTGTAAAAATTTGTTTCCCTAATATCCAGCCGGTTGGTACCTTTCTGCCCATAATTTAAACATATTATTGCGAGTCCTATCCTCTGCTGCCCACAGGAACAGCTCCCTGCTCTCTTCTAAGTTAATAATGTTTTTTGTTTAGCCACTAAAAGACTGATTCCGTCTTCTTGCCATCACAAGTCTGCTTGCCAGAGGCTGCTGACAGAGAATCAGTTCATGCCTTTTAGCCTTAGAATTTTCACGTTTCTAATGAAAAAGGAAATTCTTTGTTGCATCCCAGAAGCTGAAAGAGCACAATGCCAGTTCCAATGTCTGCAGTCAATGCATTCTGTCTTTTTGGATCTGCCTTCAGAGATTGGCTTTTTCCAGATAGAAACTTAGCGACCACTCATTTGCACGTCAATTCATTTGCTTGCAACTTTAAACTTTTCCAGTTGACAAATATCATTGCTGAACTAAAAACAAATACCAGTCAGTCTGGTTCAACAACACCAACTAAACTGGACCAAATTTATATATGCAGAGAAAAAGAAAAACAAGATTATACTGATTTGCTTTTCAAACTACCATGTAAGCCCTCTCTGAATTCTTTCCTCAACTAAACTGTGAAAGCTTGAGCCTCCTCTGCACAGGGCTGGTGTTAGGAGGAATGAGAAGTTCTTTATGGGTTGAACAGGTCACCCTGAAGGTGACTGATAAAGCCCAGAAGGCATAACTCTATTAAGTGTATAAACAGAACTAATTACTATCTTAATTATGTTTTAGCATCATTTCATGCTCCTTTGAACTTTGGAAGAGTGAAATCAAGTATATTTATAATAAATGGAAGAAGGGACATAATAAAAAAGTGTGAGAACTGTCGTGAATTTGTGTCAGTTTATCTGCTGCTCCTGAAACCAAGATCCAGAATATTAACAGCCCATTCCTGAGCTGCCGGAGTGCGGGGACGGCAGAGAGAAAGCTCCGCCGCACCGCCTCCTAACCCATTCCCCACATGCAGCCAGTACGAAAAAAGGCTTTTAAAGGCTTTTTTAGTTTTCAATGGGGCTAAAAGCACCTGCTAAAAGCAGGTGCAGCAATGCTGTCCCAGCCGCCAACATCCGAGGCTGAAAGGGCATAGGGAGCTGCCTTATAGCAACTCTGCTCTCCGGAATGCCCTGGGAATGTCTCCTGGGAAGCTGGAATGCCTCCCGGGACACCAACATGGGCCTCTAAGCCAGCAAGATGCCGGCGGAAGACTCCACCGGCGTCCCAAGGTGGCACAGCAGAGGCAGAGACCAAAGACCGGCGTCTGGCCCTGTACGCCAATGCTGGGTCCACTTATGGTGGAGTAACTGGCCTGGGCGCCGGCGCGGGAGGCCCAGATGCCAGCGCAGCCCATTCCTGGCCTACTAAGGGTGTTCACCCTTAGAGATCAGGAATGGACTGTAAGGCCATTTATACATGGCTGCTTCCTTGCGGTCACCCTGATGACTAGGGTTGCCAACCTCCAGGAACTAGCTGGAGATCTCCTGCTATTACAACTGATTTCCAGCCAACAGAGATCCGTTCACCTGGAGAAAATGGCCACTTTGACAATTGGACAATTGGCATTGAAGTCCCTCCTCTCCCAAAACCCCACTCTCCTCAGACACCACCCCAAAAACCTCCCGCCGGTGGTGAAGTGGGACTTGGAGACCCTGCTGATGACTACTTCAGGGCTTTGCCTTGTTTATGCATGCATTTTCTGACCGTCAGAGGTCGCTTTGCTCTCCCCACATGTTTCCATGGATTTTACCCGGGTTTTCCGGATGCTGGCTAAACATGAATCCAGAAAATGTGGGCAAAATTCACAGAAATGCACAGGGAGAGCGAGGCAACCGCTGATGGTGGAAAAATGCAAGCATAATCAAGGCAAAGCCCTGAAGTAGTTGGTGAGGTCACCGCGAGGAAACAGCCATGCATAAATGGCCTAAGAGTGCATCCTAAACAGCTCTACTTGGGTCTGTTCAGTGGGGCCTACTCCTAGCAATGTGTTCCTATTGCAGTGTAACAGTGCAATACTAAACTGAATTATATCTTCTGCATTTATTAAGTCAATGACTTTAGAAGGATGTAAATCTGTTTAGAATTACTCTGTCACTGAGAAACGTAGCCATGAGAGAAGACCGTGTGCCAAGCAAATTCATCCTAAGGTCCAGGACCCACTGAGCTGTACATAAATCTCTAACTGAACTGCCAGACAGAATCACAAAGTGAGTTGAAATAAAATAAAGTTGCTTAAACCATTTCTGCTCCTCTTCTCCATCCCTTCTTTTTGGAGTGTCTGTGGTGCTGCTGTTCCTCTGCACTTCCCTGGTTCTTGTTGCCTGAGCATGTTTTTCAAGAGGAGGTTGCTTGATTCCCATCGAAGAAAAGTTATTTAAAAAATCCCAGAATGGAAAAGAGCCTGAGGCTTGCTTTGAACTGAGACTCTGGCAGGATGATTTACTGCTGTTGATGAATCAGCAGCACTGGTGTGTGACTCAGACTTTGCTGCATGTGCCATTCTCATCAGTGCACCACGTGTGGTCCACTGGCGGAACTCCAAGTCTGCATCCCACTAAAGCTCTCTAGGAATACTGACCCCGAAGCCAAGGCTCCCAATGCTGAGAAAGGAAAGGTGATCCTATTTCCTGTTCAAGCTGTGGATCACACTGTGATCCCGACACCCATGTGTGATGAAGACTGTGCAACTGGAAGAATCTTTCGGAGTACATGAAGCATTGGCTAATATCACTGTAAGAATAAGCTGAATCTGGACCTCACACCAGACCAATAAGGCCTTGATTACAAACTGTTAATTTAAACTGTTGCTTGCAACATGCAGGGGTGTCATGAATCATATGTGTTTACAGAGTACCTATATGGGATGCTTTGGTGCAACTTTATTGTTTGGTTTAGAATATGGAGGATATAAATAATATGGTTGCATGTCAGAGATACAGGCGACCATGTAACATGCCTTAAGCTTTCTTGATGTTTTTAAACAGTACACCTAAACCTGAAAAAAGTGATTAAAATAGGCATTTAAAAATGTCAAGCTGGTACACCCATCAGGGAAAGGTGGACTGAAGGTGAAACTAGATATTATTTCAAAGCAGCCATGGGGATGCAAAATGGATTTGGGGAAATATTACTTCTACTGTTTTCTCGATCTGATCCTCCCCCTCCAAAATGCTGCTTGTCACATGGAGGATATCATATAGGCCCCAACGGTCCAGGAGGGTAATTTGGATTTGAATATGGACTGGAGAAATGTTGCCCGCGGTGCCACTTCCCTGTGGCCATTTTGAAGTCTAATAACAACAATTATTATTATTACTAAATTAATAAACTTTTATTTATATCCCGCCCTCCCCCAGCAATGCCGGGCTCAGGGCGGCTAACATCATATCAATACATATTTTCATACACATTAAAATTCATTCAGCCATGCACGGATTAAAACATTGTACACACTGAGCTTTAAACGCTCTCCCATCTAGTTCCTTGTCACCCCAAGTTTGGATAACCTCTAGTCTGGCCTGCCTCAGGCTCCCTGCCAAATGAACACTGAGAACGAAATGACTCCCTGTTCTGACGGTCTGTTATTGGATCACCCAATTTTTAAAAAAAAAACCCAAAAAAACAGTCATGGGAGAGATTTGGATCAGACTCATGGTCCTGAAGAGGGTAGGCCTGAATTCTTACCCCATGTGCTATTTTTCTTATCAAAACCAGCACCTCTAGGGGGGGTGGGTGGAGGAGAGATTTGGGGTTATTTTTAATCTTAACTGAAAATATTTGAAGTATTATTTCAAGGCACCTTGAACCATGAGGACAGGAGGGATACAACTGTTTTAATAAATATAAATTAGTCCTAGCAGGAAAAAAAGACAGCCCCCTTCTCAAAAGTTGCTTTTTAGCATTAAAAACCCAATGATGAATCTCTAAGTATATGCTAATGGGGTCCAAACTTACTGAGAGAGAGCAGGGAAGAGATCCCTGCAAGTGCCTTGCCACCTTCCTTAGGGCTATGCCCCTGCTCCATCCACTTTCCCCCAGGAGTAGGGTGCACAGCATTGAGATACATCCTTCTTATCTTAGCTCATTGACTTCAACGGATATAGAAGGCTGTAACTCTATTTAGGGTTGGTGACAGTTACCCAAGCGTGCAGGGATGGACAAATGCAGAGCATTGGCAAAGTATAATGGAAGTCTGGAAAAAATGTTCCTTCCCCTTCACAGGTTAATTTAGAGGACTGGTGGAACACTATCAAAACTTTAGGGAAGTCTATTTCATGAGGAAAATAAAACAAAAGTCTAGGGGCCCCTTAAAGATTAACAGCGCATTCCTGACCTTTAAGGGCGAAAGGCCTTAGGAGGCCAGGAAGGCGCCGCACCGATGTTGGGGCCCTCCACGCCAGTGTCCGGGCTATTTACAATAGCGTAAAGCTTTTTTCCTACTTAAACCTGCATATGAATAATCTGCCCTAAAATTTCTGTTTCGTTATGAAAAGACCAATGACAATGATATTTAAACCGCTCCCTTAGTACTCCCTTAGTTATTCCTGTTGAGATTCCATAAAGGATTGGGCTGCAACTTTAATGTACATTTTCTATTTCTTCAGCTGTTCTGTGGTTGAAGGAATTTTCCAGCGGGTGAATATAATCTGTTGATGTGGTCAAGTTGTTACAGATTACTGGGCCCTCATGTGGCTCCATTTACCACTGGTTGGTAAAAGGGTTATCATTTGTATTCACCATCTGTCTGGCTATTATGTGGTTAAAGACACCGAACACTGCAACGCCACCAAAAAAAGCAAAAGAGATAAGAGATGATCATAGGGCTGTTATGAAAGTACAACTTCTTTTACCGCAAGGGATATTACTGACCTAATATTAACACATCAAGGAAATAAGCACATTGTGCTTTCTCTGTCCTGGTTTTTTGTCAAAGGCAGCCAAATCCTATGATGCCAGGGGTGAAAGAGAGGCTTCTGTCACTGTTCCATCTTATGCTAAAAAAGTGGTCAGAGCTTCTACTTCTGTCCCATGTTTCATTCACAATCCTGAGTTTTCCCACCCTACTTCAACACCTTTTCGGGAAAGCTCACAAGGGTTATATGTTCGGGTGGTATCTGCTGTGCTCATTCAGTGCGTGCAATCAGGTATCATGTCTGAAGAGGGGCATTAAAAGGGTCTTGTGGTACCTCAAATACTAACATATGTATTGTGCCATAAGCTTTCATGGAGGAGAAGAGCATGGGTGTCATCCATCTGGAAGGGAGCTCTAGTCCATGAAAGTTTATGTCATTGTGAATATGTTTAAGGTGGCACGAGACTCCTTTTTTTGTGTGCTAAAATACTAATATGACTATTCCACTGGATCTGGGCAAGGTAATGGATGTTAAGACCGTTATGACTATTCTAGGCACTTACACCCTCCTTGTGTGATTGTGGGAGCCAACTGATGAACAGGCTGTTTGTGTGCACCTGAACAGCTCAGCAATATCAGATTACAGGTAAAAGATGAATGAGCATGTGATATTACACGCTGTTTTCTCTCACTTGTTACACCTTTCAACTTAAAATGCTTATTGTTAAAGGAAAAATAAATAAATGGTGACATTTATAAAAGTTGTGTTGAAACTTTCTGCTTTAGTATTTCTGTGTGCCTCAATATGACATCATAAACCGTCACGCTTTCCTGTATACTGAGCTTATAGAGAGGTAGCAGTTACATATTGTAGAGAGTCAAACCCAGCTGGAATGCCTAGGATTTCCCCCTCCCCATCTGCTGCGTTAATCATCTCTGTATGCAGGAGGCTGAGGGGAACAGTACTACTAAACAAGTTGGGGTTTCTGCATTTGATGTCACAGGCAGCAGACATCAAATATTAACCATATTTAACAGGTCAGTCATAAACCATGATTTAGACCCCCTGTTTAGTATCCATAAACAAACCACAGTTTTCTGGAGAGCTTGCATTCCAATGTTACAGTAGACTGGAGTTTAATCAAACTGCGGTTTATAAACTATACCTGAAGGCAGCTACTGTCTCCTCCTACACCTAATTTCTTTTCCATCTTTCTCTTGCAATCAGATCAAACACCTTGCGACAATAATGAACAGTTACTGCTAATAGTTTTTGTTAAGTATACCAACAAATGATACAGACACAAGAACAAAAGTTAAAACCCTTTGTAGAGGGAAGGGCTGGGGGGCACTCCCTGCCAGGTAAGGAGGAAGCAGGGAACAGCAAGACTCAGGGTATCAGTGGCAAGGGGGAAAGAAGTGGGTCCCTGGCAGGGTCCAGGAGGCCAAGCAGTGATTCTCTTAATAGGGTGGGGCTGGCCTGATACTCATTCCGTAGGACAGGGTGGCTGGTGGTTGCAGGGGATGTGCGTGGGCAGGGCACGCTTTTGGACTGAGGAGGGTGTAGAGACTAGGTGAAGGTATGGTATGAGGAAGGGCTCAGGGGTGGGTTTGGACGTTGGGGCGGGCACTAAAGATAGTGGTCAAGCGCAACCTGGAGTGTACAGAAGACAGTGGAGACAAAGAAAGTCTACTGGAGAAGAGGAGCAACATGGGGTGCGGAGGATGTGTGAACTGCTTAATAAACCAGCAGTTGGACTGCTTCTCCACATCATGTGAGTCCTTTGGGGTAGCCAGAGACCATGGAGCCATAACCCTTGTTATGTGTTCCCATTCTGCAAGTGATCCAAGAGGCTATGGCCTGCAGGGGCCACATTATCACTAAACAAAAGGTGTGAAAACTTGCTTTTAAAAAACCTCTAAGATATCAGTAAGTGGAAAATGTAGCAATGTTCATTTACATTAAAGGAATCACATTAACAGAGTAGGGAAGAACAAAGTGTCAGGAAATCCACAGAGGCTCATCCCCAGATCCCTCTATTCCTTTGGCTCCTATAACTATCATTGCTCTTCCTCTCCTCTTGCGCAGAGGCTGCCAACTCCACTTTTCTTTCTTTGGGACTTTGGGATATTTCCTTGCCGCACTGGAATGTTCCTCTGCACTCTACCTTTTTATTATTTCCTGGGACCTTAAGAAGTTCTCCCTAAGTCCCCTACTCTGAGGTGTTTTATGCATGGTCGCTTTAACCTCCTTTATTCCCCATTTCAGCCAGGATCAAATTTTTCAGTATGCATGATATCTCATTCCTTGGAAGCTCAACGCTGTTTCTACGCAAAACGAACCCGGCTTTTCCCATTCCTCTTCTGGCCCGAATTAAACCATTCATCCTGGCTCATTCCAAAGTCACAGAGCGTGCACACTCTGTTCTCGGGTTGAGCTTCCCCGTGCCATCACGCCCCACCATTTCCCAACCCCCTCCTCAAAGCAGCATGCCGATGGTTACACAGGGGAAAAGAGAAGACTGGCTTCTCTCACAGCCAATCACAAAGCAGAGTGTAAAGAGGTGGGGATTCAAGTGCTTCCTGGGAGCTCTTTCTGAGCAAAAGAAAGGCTTTTTTAAAACAAGGCTTGGATTTCTCCCCCCCTTCTTTCAGGTAGCTCCTTTTTTTGTTCTTAAAATGCTTTTTTATGCGGCAGTTGGGTTTGGGGGGAAGGAAATCTTCCCTCACAGGGAACACTGCTAAGTAAGCCAATTACAGAGCAGCATTTAAAGAGGTGGGACTTAATTTGACTGTTTTTCTATGTTCATGGTTAGATTAGCACACAGTTTTGTCTCTGATCATTCAAGCCAATGCATACAGTTTTCCCTAACCCGGGTTATTTTAATGTGTGATGAACCCAGGTCCAAGCAGGGAGATCCAACCCATGCATAAAAGACTTTAGTCTCTGGATCATTGAAATGGACAATGGGCAGTGTGGTGTAGTGGTTAAGAGCAGCAGACTCAAATCTGAAGAACCAGGTTTGATTCCCTGCTCCTCCACATGAAGGCTGCTGGGCCTGGGTGACCTTGGGATAGTCATAGTTAGGGTTGTCAACCTCCAGGTGGGGCCTGGAGATCTCCCAGTATTGCAACTGATCTCCAGATGACAGAGAGCAGCTCTCCTGGAGAACATGGCTGCTTTGGAGGGTGGACTCTATGGCATTGTATCCTGCTGAGGTCCCTCCCCATATCCCACTGTCCGCAGCCTCCTCCCCCAAATCTCCAGGTATTTTCCCCACCCAGAGGTGGCAACCCTAGTCACAGTTCTCTCAGAACTCTCTCAGCCCCACCTACCTCACAAGGTACCTGTTGTGTGTATGTCGGGGGGGGGGAAAGCGAAGGCAATTGTAAGCCGCTTTGAGACTCCTTATGGTAGAAAAAAGCAGGGTATAAAAACTAACTCTTCTTCTATTTACTCAAATGCAAGACTAGGTTTTTTCACAAGCATGCCATCAAAAAAAGAAAAAGAAAAAGAGGGATCATCTTATAAGTTACAGTTATGTCCAATAATAATATTTTTGTGTGTGTAACATTTTAAGGGTCTCAAATTGAGGACTGTCTTCCTTTCAAGTAAAAACAGAACTCTACTCAGCTAACCGGGTGGATAAACTCTTCGTAAACTCCTCGTCTCTTACTGGACTTAGACTTTTCCTTCTTTGTCTCTTAAAAACTTTTTTTTCTGCTTCTCTTTCTCCCAATACTCCTCATGGATGTCCCCAGTTCAGAATTCTCACTCAGCCAGCAGGCTTGGCTCTCTGTCACTTTCTTGTTCTCTCCTTCATATGCACGTCCTTCTGAACACAACCATTTGGCGGTTATTATGCTTAAGTATTGTTAAAAATGTGTACCCTTATATTTCCCTAAATGAATTCTAAAACTTGTTTTGGAAAGGATCTAATTGTTTTGTGGTTACTGGTAGTGTATTAGAAGCACTTTGAGCTTGCTTGCCCACTATCCAGGCAAAGCTTCCTAAACCACACATTCTGCTCCCCCCCTCCAACTGGCTAGTGTGTCTCAGTTTTCCAAGCTAGCCAGGCTGACACTGAACTTAAATTACCTCAAATTGGTCACAGTTCTAGCCTGAGTGAGTGACTGGAACCCAAATGAGAGAGTCCGCTCATGTATAAGGATGGGGGTTGCAAATCTTTAGGTGGTGACTGGAGATCTCCCAGGATTATAGCTGATCTCCAGGTGACAGAGATCAGTTCACCTGGAGAAAATGGCTGCCTTGGAAGGTGGACTCTATGACATCACTTTGCATTGAAATCCTTCCCTTTACCAAATCCCTCCTCAGGCTCCACCCCCATATCTCCAGGTATTTCCCAACTTGGAGATGGCAACTCTGCTTAAGGATACACATGAAGGGGCGCATGTAGTAACAACTGGGATCGTTGTTGCTGGGAATTTACATACATGTCTGCTAGTTCTGGGGAAAAATAATTTCTTCCCTAATGATTTAGTGGTGGATAATCTCATGTGAGAAAGGATTCCAAGTGTATCTTATGTTAAGAGGATGGCCACAACAATTACTTTCTCTATAATAAAATTACAAATTACAATTACTTTCTCTAAAATAAAATGAGCAGGAGTTGTTCATTGCTCTCTCTCTTCCTCATTGATTGAATGTTCAGCCTCCCAAACTAGGCAGTCATTGGGGTGTCCAGAGAGAAAGCATTACATTGTTTTATAAACCAGTAAAGTCAGCACTTCTAAACAGAGCGTGATAAACTGCCAGACAAGTAAGAGATCTGACCTTGAACTCTTATCCAGAAATTATGGGAATGGCACCAGGGCGGCATCTCAAAGCACTTCTACTGCAACGTGCCATTCTTAAAACAGTTAAGTGCCTACTGCAATGAAATGCTTCCCTCGTCCCTCCCAGTCCATTCTCTGTCCTCCTCTGAAACAAAACAGCCTCGTTCCTCCTCTCGCCAGGCGAAATGACTACAAGAAACATCTTTCATTTCAGATAAAACAAAGTCATCTCCCTCATGGCCCAAGTGCGCGATGTCATTGAAACAAACTTTCACAGCAATCGCTAAGCTGTTCTGCTTTAAATGAGTGGTCCTTGATGCAGCTTGCGATCAACAGACGCACTTCCTAATTAAGCGCAGGAGCGTAATGAGGAACAGGGCTTCCTTTGTTTAACCAGCTTGTGTGAACTACAGCCGCAATTCCCCAGACTCTCCTAACTCCTTCATTCAAAACTTGTAATTGGAACATAAGGAACCAGGTACTACAACAGCAAATGGTTTGACAGTGGCTCCATTCACTGCCAGCCAGATGTGAGAGGCTTTCAAAAAGGGCTGAATGACTCATATCTAGCCTGGTGTTGTATGACACCATAATCTCTGGTTTTCAGGCCTACAATCAATAGGCACTGTCATCTGTAATGCAATCTAATGAAGCATTACGATTTACAGAAAGGATCTACAATTCAGGCTGAATCACTGGAGGTTTGGCCTGAGAGCAACCAGGTTGACCATTCATGGTTTATATGTACAATATATACTTTAAACAAGGGCTAGTATTTCCTCACATTTCCTTCTTAGTCATAGGCAGTTGTGCAAATGGTTAAGAGTGGACATAGCACTAGAAAATTTGTACGGCGCTCTAGGAAAAAATTCCACTCACTAGCAGGAGCAGAGTTTTAGAGTCTCAGGTGAGGCCTAGCACAATTCTGGCATAACCTCTGGATTGTGTTCGTCTTTTTCATTTATGCTTGAAAGCCACCATGGTGTGGTGGTTAAGAGCGGTGGACTCTAATCTGGAGAACCAGGTTTGATTCTCCACCCCTCCACATGAGCGGCAGACTCTAATCTGGTGAACCGGGTTGGTTTCCTTACTCCTACACATGAAGCCTGCTGGGTGACATGGGCTAGTCACAGTTCTCTCTGAACTCTCTCAGCCCTACTTACCTCACAAGGTGTCTGTTGTGGAGAGAGGAAGGGAAGGTAATTGTAAGCCTGTTTGAGACTCCTGAAAGGTAGAGAAAATCAGGGTATAAAAACCAACTCTTCTTCTTTTCTTCAAGTTGGCTTGCCAGGTCCCTCTTCGCCACCGGCGGGAGGTTGTTGGGGTGGAGCCTGAGGAGGGGGGTGTTTGGGGAGGGACTTCAATGCCATAGAATCCTATTGCCAAAGCAGCCATTTTCTTCAGGTGAACTGATCTCTATTGGCTGGAGATCAGTTGTAATAGCAGGAGATCTCCAGTTAGTACCTGGAGGTTGGCAACCGTATGTCCAAGGCCTATACAGCAACGAATGAGTAGCCCTAAACTGTAGTTTACTTATATTGTCGAAGGCTTTCAGAGACACTGTCCTTCAGTGTTACTACTCTGAAGATGCCTGCCACAGTTGCTGGCGAAACGTCAGGAAAGAAAATTCCAAGACCACGGTTACACAGCCCGGATAACCTACAAGAACCAATGTAGTTTACTTAGTTTGTTTATAAATCCAGGTCTGCCTCCTGAAAAGCAATAGATTCCAGTTCTTGTTTGGAAATGCCTCTAATGACTCTGCATTCTAATTAGAGGAAGGAAGTAGGGAATGAAGGAGGTAAGCCAAGTTTTTTTTAACTTTCTTCTGCATGATGTTCAGAGGTGTCTAGTCTCTAATAATAAATAGCTACATGTCCATCTAAAACAAAAACTTCAGTTCCCAGTTCAAAATCTCATCTGTGCTTGAACAAAGGTAATTTCGTGTGGCAGATCAGCTGGCTCTGAATCATCCAGTGCCACTTCAGGTAGGTGCTGACAGGCGGTAGCAATGTGTGAAGCTGTGGTTATTGCTATGTTAACAAGTCCCTCCATAAATCCATCCTAACTCTGAACTGAGGTGTGGAAATGAACAAGGGTAGGAAAGGAGGGTGGGAAAAGCTGAACAGAACAACATTAAAATGCACACAAACTTCAAAATCCATATAAGCCTTGGGTGTACTAGGGACACTTCAATACATGCAGTAAGTATAACCAGTGAGCAATGTTTTCAGATGAAGTCTCGCCACAGCACAAATCCCAGAAGATTGTGGAGGCGGAGCAAAGAATCTTCAGCTTTATTTAGAAGCAGCTATTCTGATAGAGTCTTATAACAAAGCAGAAATTGTGAAGATTTCCATTTTAAGTGCATTGATTCAGAAGAAGAAGCAGCAATTCCAATTTCACACAAATCTGGGTGCCTGCTGACTTGTACATCAATAGAACCCAAGCTGGGTTCATCTGTGTGCTGAAGCAATTGCCTGACTGCATTTGCCCTGGATCCTAATTTTTCATTTCACTCTAGTGCTGTGCCACCAACTGGTATGAAGTGTGCATGCAGTGAGAATGATGCTCTCTTGGAGGTTCTTTTACAGCCAAGAGAAAATCAAGGGTTTTGTGTTTGACACCAGAGTGGGTTCTTTGACTGTGGCTTGGCAGCATCTAACCAAATTCTTCATGAATAGTACATCTTCTTTTTGCCTGCATAGAAAGAAAAGTGTCGTCCTATACACATGAACACTACAGCCAGTTCCTGCTTCAAAAGCATCAGGAGAAAGAGAAACTTTAGGGGAGGTCAAAAGATAAAAAGTGCAGGGAGAAAAACATGTTAAATCCTTAATCATTTTTGGAAAACAGCCCCGTTTAATTTTTAGCTACAGGTTTGCCAAGGCTGGGGTCCAATGATAAAGCACAGGCTTCATTTGTAGATGGTCCCAGGTTTGGCATCGGCAATTAAAGGAGCTCAAATAACAGGTAGTGGGAGCGATTGTTTTCCACCTGAGCCCCTGCAGAGCCCCTGCCAATCACAAGAGAAATTGCTGAGCTAGATGGTTCAATGATCTGATTTGGTATACAAGACAGCTTCACGTGTGATGAGGAAAAAATATTCAGAACCAAAAGAGATAATGTGCCACAGAAATCAAGAGGCAAAAATAATAGATAATAAAATGGAGGACAGATATTCACTTAGTCCAGAATTCAAAGACCCAAAGGTATTGTTTTCTAAGATACAATTCACAATAGGCAAAGGGTTAAGATTGCCTGGAGCGATATGGGTCTGAAGTAGGGTTGCCAACCTCCGGGTACTAGCTGGTGATCTCCTGCTATTACAACTTATATTCAGCCAATAGGGATCAGTTCACCTGGAGAAAATGGTCGCTTTGGCAATTGGACTCTATGGCAACGAAGTCCCTCCTCTCCCTAAACCCCACCCTCCTCAGGCTCTGCCCCCAAAACCTTCTGCCAGTGGCAAAGAGGGACCTGGCAACCCTAGTCTGAAGCCATGCTATGCAAGACAACTCAGACCACTCCCTCCCTGAACCTTTCCCCTTATTCCACAAGGTTAGCTATTCCAGTTTGGGGGCAGGGACCATTTTCAAGAAAATGTATGTTGTATTTGAGCTAGGGATGCTAGAACCAGCTCTGCTCACCATTCACAATCAGGGAGACAATGATCCCTTGGGCTGTTTGGTTATTCATTCCTGCCAGCCTTGCAGGGACTCAGCAAGACTTTTGGGGGGCAGAACAGAACCATGCTTTTAGTTGATCAGAGACATCACCTGAGACTCTGCCCCTTTCTGCTTTTCCATGTGCCTTGACCTTGGTGGTCAATCAGAAGACAAGAGTCAGCTACTGTTGAGTGGGCTTCTGCTGAATAACTGTCTGTTCTCCTCACCCCTCTTCTTGCTGTGTTCCTGCAGAAGCCTTGTAAGGTCTCAGCAAGAAGCTTGGGGGATGGGAAAGCAGAAGCTCACTTTGTATTTACTGCCCCAACTTCACTCACCTCAAACTTCCATGCATCTCAGCCTTCTGAGGGCATAGCAAAGTTGGAGCTCAGGAGCCCAGATGTTCTCACAGATCAGATATTTCCCCGTGGGAAATACCACTGCCCTGCTTGGGGTGTGGTGGATCGGAAACCCATTTCCTATTATCAGCTGGGAGTTGGCTTCTGATTTCCCTCCTGAAATTTTACTGCCTCCCAGCAAGGTTGGGACAGCAACGCTGTTTTGGGGGAGGGGGAAACTGGAAACGGTCCCCCGACTAATCCTTTGATAATCTAACAGCTGGCTTCTGAACTATAGGGCAGCTGCAAATGTGTATGGTAGCTGCTCAAGTTGGATTGGATCATGGTCTCATTGTGAGTGTTGAGCATGGTCTGTTCAGCTGCCATAAATGATCACTGTGAAATTTGTGAATCTATAGGTAGAACATCCTTAAACTCAGTCCAGACAATACTTGTAGCCAGATGAACAGTAGAATTGTGGCAGCAGTCACGTAAACACGCTTCCACTATAAGTGACAGGTCATTTCAGTAATAATGGTGTGTCAAACATTAGTTTCCACCCAAACCTGAGTCGGGTAGAAAGCATAGATATATTTTAAATAAATAAAACAATTATCTGAAAATTAATAATTTTGAGTAATGTTTCTGTTTTTTTTGAGGGGGGTACTTTAATTTCACTTCTCAAAATCACATTGAGAAATGTACATTGATATTAGGTTAAAAAAATTAAAATCACATAATGCCTGTAGACCTTTTGGTGGCAGCTGGTGTGTGTGTGTGTGTGGTGGGGGGGTTATGTCACATAATGCAAGGTATGTGATTCATTTGAGTACAGACAAGAGGAATAAAATCTAGGAATGCATTTTTACCCTGTAAAATATTAGCATAATCTGATTAATTCCATGGATACTGGTTGCATTGATTAAATCTCTCACCATCTGACCAGTTCCCTAATGTGATCATTTCAAACAGTACACTTATGACACCTTGAAGGTTTACTTAGAGATGCTTCATACAGCAAACCATTTTCTGTTTCTGATTTTGTCTTTTACACCGGTACATATGCCAAAGTGGCAGAATCAGTCATGGCTTCCCACCATGTGTGTGTGTAGTGGCAAGCACATGCTTGTGACCACATATTGTGTGAAATTCCCATCAACGTAGACAAGAATGATTTTTAAGTATTGGGCTTTGTCCAATAATTTGTGAAGGCACAGCTGCTTTCAGTCACTTTTATGAGTAAACATCTAAATCATATTTTACATCAATTAGACTAAATAGGGAAGAAATTTTGAAATGAATCAGTCATGGCACAAAGCAAATAATATATGGAGGAATGTAAATTATTTGCAGCAGTGCAGGGGTGGTAAGCATAAGTAACAACAACTGCAGGCAGATTGGGGGAACGTCATAGGGGTTGCTTCCATGTTGAGAAGGCAAGACTACCTTTAGAGATTAAATCTTGGCCAGAACTCTGGGGGAAGACTATGCTGATGTTGTGTTGCATATGCTTAGAATTAGCCTCCTTGTACCACTTGCCACACAGTTTGAAAGATTATTGAAAGTTTCTCGCTCTCTTACAGTATTAACTACATCTGCAATAGGGCTTCACCATTCCTGATTTGTCATTTTGTTACTGCATCTAGAGTGAAGGACATAGGGAAAGATGGCACCTTGATATGCTGATACCTTTCAAGTGGAATACACACTGAAACAGCAGAGATGTGGTCCCCAACCCCATATCTTTTGCTTAAGGTGAAAGCAGTACAGAGATAACAGTGGAGGGATCTTTCTAGGGAAGAAGTGATGAGCAAGAAAGGGGATACTTAATGCATTTCACCCACACTGGTATTGACCTGTAAATATCTCCCCAGGCAATTTTTTTCCACAACACATGAGCCTCACAAAAAAGCTGGGGAAAACCAGAAACTACAGGAGAGAAACTACAACTACAGAAAAAGCTAAGCACCTTCTCCTGGAAATAGACCATCCTTTTTCTTCAACATTAGCATAAAACATGGAAAGGGAACATTTGTTTTCACTCTTCCTTGCAGATTGAAGTACGATCACCAAACTCCATGTGGTGGCTGGAGATCTCCCACTACTACATCTGATCTCCAGGCAACAGAGATCATCAGTTCACTTGGAGAAAATGGCCATTTTAGGAGGTGGACTCTATGCATTATACCCCATTAAAGTCTCCCCTCCCCAAACCCTGTCCTCTTCAGGATCCACCCCAAAATCTCTAGGTATTTTTCAACTCGAAACTGGCAACCCTAGACAGAAGGTGGGGTTCTTGCCAGGAAAACAGCAAAGTCATACACCAGAGTTTTTGCATGGGTGGAAATCCTTCAGTGGAGCATGACTTTGTTGCCTCTCTCCTCCTGTGGCAGCCTGAAATGCCTTCTTCCAAAATCCCATTCCTGAGGAGACGGGATATTTGTAGCACTGTGTATACAGTGAATTGGAGGATGGGGTTAATGCAGAAGCTTGCTGGCACTGCAAAAAAGGGTTAAATTAGTGTGCTAAGTGACTACCTGAGATTACTGCAGAATATAAAAGATTACTTTTTTCAAATGTTTCTATATCCCTTTAATTCCAGTTTCAGAACTTGTTCATTTAAAAATATTATCTTGCCACATTCTGTTCCCTTCTGCTAGCTGAAAATATTGTACTTAAATATTGTACTTAAAGTGTTGACATTTATTTGTTAAAAAAATTCCTGGCGTTAATACCGCTTAATTAAACAAAAGCCACATACTGTATAGTATTAAATAAAATGTATTACAAAGAAACATTTTACTGTTTTTGGAGGGTTGCACAGAAAAGATTAACTTTTTAAGGGGCTGTTTTTCATTTTTCATTTTCCAAATTGTAAGTTGAATTCTGAACCATCAGATTTCATGCATTGTTTCACTTCGTCAGAGTCAATGCCATTACCCAATCCCCTCCATCTCTACAAAATACATCCTTTGATTGGCATTGAGACTAAACAGGTATTTCTCTGTTTACTTTTGGAAGCACTGAGCATTAAAAGGTAACACTAGGGAATAAAATATTAAAGAAGCTTTCTTTGTGTGCTGCAGTCTAACCTTTGGAAGACATTGGCAACAAATCGTGGAGAAATATTGCTCTATTACCTTAGCTCCCTAGTGGCAAAATGCAATCTTGAACACTGATCAGAATTTAATAGCATTTACAACGAAAGAGGCACACCCCCAGAATGCATCTGGAATCAGTTTGCTTCTGTCTGACGACCCCCAGCAACAAGAATAGTTGAGTTTTGAATCTGCACTGCTTAGTTATTGCTCGCCTTGTGAAAAGCTTTATTACTCTGGCGCATAAATAACCCTTTTCCTGGGAAGGGTTGTGGTGGACTCAGAACACTGAAATTATGCCCCCATCTGACTGGGACTCCTAGAGCTTTTAGAGTTTCTTTCTCAGTTAAACAGAAAACAGCCAGCAAAAACTGATTGCATTTTTTAAAAATAACTTTCAAAGATAAAACATAAAAGGTTAATGGGAATAAAAACACATGGAAATGTTGGTATTTTAGGCAAAAAATTAGTTTTGCTCTTACCATATTAATTACATGCTGTAGTGCACTGGAAATAGGTTCTTCTGGGCTTGAGGGCTTCAGCTAGGGTTGCCAGCTCTGGGTTGGGAAATACCTAGAGATTTTTGGGGTGCAGCCTGAGGAGGGAGAGGGGAGGGACTTCAATGCCATAGAGTCTAATTGCCGAAGTGGCCATTTTCTCCAGGTGAACTGACCATTATCGGCTGGAGTTCAGTTGTAATCGTGGGAGATAGTGGGAGATCTCCAGCCATCACCTGGAGGTTAGGAAAACAGCATAGGAGAATAAGTTTACAAGAGTATCAAAAATGTTATTAAATGCTTAACATAAGTGACAGAACAACAATACAATACATGAACTACTATATACAATATGTACAAAACAAGTATGATGTAGTCTCTATGCAAGTCTTCTTGGTGTGTATTCTTATGTTGAGAATGACAAATAAGCTCTCAAATAATCAAATAAATGGTATATAGTCCCAATAAGAAAATTAAAGGGAGAGAAGGGGGACGGCCGTTTCACAGTCTTTTCTTCAGCCCCAAATTCAATCAACTTTCATGTTTCTACATATATTCTCTACCTAATGCATCATTAGGTTAGTTCACTGATTCCTCGAGGGATACTCCAAAGTGTGGCAACAAACTCCTTTGTTCTCTACATACCAAATATAAAACAGGTGAACTGACCACTATCGGCTGGAGTTCAGTTGTAATAGTGGGAGATAGTGGGAGATCTCCAGCCATCACCTGCAGATCTCCTGCAGATCTTCCTCCCTAATGGGAACCCAAAGCAGATGACATCATTCTCCTCCTCCATTTTATCCTCATGACAACTCTGTGCTTAAGTTCAGTGTTTGTGCGTGGCCCAAAGTCACCTGGCAAGCTTCCACGGCAGAGCAGAGACTCAAGAAGAAGAGTTGGTTTTTATATGCCAACTTTCTCTACTACTTAAGGGAGACTCAAACCGGCTTACAATCACCTTCCCTTCCCCTCCCCACAACAGACACCCTGTGAGGTGGGTGGGGCTGTGAGAGTGTGACTAGCCCAAGGTCACCCAGCTGGCTTCGTGTGTAGGAGTGGGGAATCAAACCCGGTTCTCCAGATCAGAATCCACCGCTCCAAAACACTGCACCACGCTGGCTCTAGTTCACCTGGAGAAAATGGCCGCTTTGGCAACTGGACTCTATGGCATTAAAGTCCCTCCCCTTCCCAAACCCCACCCTCCTCAGGCTCTGCCCCCAAAACCTCCCGCCGGTGGTGAAGAGGGACCTGGCAACCCTAACCCTACAAATGAGGGATACATGATAGACCTTGATAGGATAATTTCAGTTATGAAAAGATTCACTCAGGTTCCTGGGCCTTTTCAATAATATTTTATCAACTGCGCTGGAAGTGAGAATGTTTCTCTTTTTTTTCCAGTTTCACAATAAGATTTTGTGTGCAGCAGTATATCTTAGAGACATAGATCTGTTTCATACTCATTGTGGCTTGCTGGCATTTCAATATGAAAGCTATGGTTGGCAGTTGATGGCTGGCACTCAGCGGGACATGGGGGGGCTGTCATCACATGATATGATGACACTCTCAGGGGAAACTAGAAATAATATCACATCACTCTAGGAATCACTGGAAACTCATGATTTTATCATAGAGTTTCCAGCAATTCCTAGAGCTCTGTGGTCACTTTGGGGTTTTCCCCAGAAGTGATGTCACATCACTCATGACGATGACAATTTTTAAAATTGTCTTCCACAACCCGAAGGTGCCTCAGCAGGAAGTGTGGGTTGTCGGCAGGACGTATCCTGCCTTAGCAGGAGACCACACAATCCTAAAAGGCCCTAATTGAGAATGAAGGTACTATGCACCATTGGAAGGGCAAATAAGCATGGCTTGCATCCACATCCCATTGCATGTAAAACTACATGCTGATCCACAGTGTCAATCAGATTTTATAACCATCTAATTGTTAATTTTTTTGCAAATTATGTTTAAAAATCAGTGCCATATAATTAAAGAAATTAGTTCCACATATGTTAAGATTTTCTTGTCTTGCTTTCCCACATAATTGCTAAAATTAGGTTTTTAGATATCCTGGGGAAACCAATTTCCATCTCATTCTGATGCCAACCCTAGGAAGATTTTCATCTTTCTGCATTCACTGGAGGTTATAATAATACGTTCCATTGTCCTTCTCATTTTTTCATACAATTTTCTGCAGTGCACACAAATTAACATTTAAAATATCAGTGGATCTTTCTCAAAAATAATAGTTCAACAAACAGCATTACAAAGAATTGTAACAGTTGTTGTGAGCTAATATCCAGACTTGGAAAAATGCACTGTAAGGTTGTTGGGGAGAGAGGTTCTTCCAGCTATTAAAAAACAGTTGCTGTGCAAATTGCACAAAGATCATACTCTACCAGCCCATTCCTGAGCTGAGGCGTACAGGAACGGCGGGGAAGAGGCGCAGCAGCGCCTCTTCCTAAGCCGTTTCCCTGACGCCGTTAAACAAACAAAAAAGCCATTTTGCGGCTTTTTTTGTTTAAATGGGGCTTTTCCCCCATTGAAAACAGCGAGGCTGTGCCTGCTAAATAGCAGGCACAGCAACGATTTTCCGGCCACCGGCGCAAGTGGCCAAAAGTGGGTAGGAAGCTGCCCAAGCGGCGGCTCCTCCCCCAGCCCACCCCCAGAATGCCCCCCTGCGCCAGTGTGGTCTCTCCACGCCATTGCCAGCGCTACAGAGAGGCTGCGCCGGCAGAGGGGGGAGGCGCAGTCCTGCGGTGCTAGGCTGCCGGCGGGACTGGCCTCGCTGCCAGTGTGAATACGTGTAACCGCGTGATTACACACATTTACGCCGGCGGCCAGGTCACGCCGCCTCCTGTAGACTTTCAGCCCCATTCTCAGGAATGGGCTGTGAGTTGGCTTCTTGCTTCAGACTGTTCTTAGGATGGTAGAGTGACCTCCTGGAAAGTGGGAATTGCTTTAGGGATGACTATCAGAGGAAATGTTTATTAATTGCATTCTGTCTTAAGTTATCTCTTTTTTTTGGAGGGGAGGACTGCATAAAATATTTGTAAAACTACATGATGGGGATTGCCTCTATTTAGGATGGAAGTCAAGTTCTTCAGCTCTTTGGATGGTTATATAGAACCTTGACCCACAAACAACCCCACTTTCTCCTACTCCCAACATTAAATAAGCAAGTGGGCTTAGAGAGAGAGAGAGAGAGAGAGAGAGAGGGAGACCCTTTGGGGAAATGATGCAACTTTTAAAAAGAATTAAAGATTTAAATATAGAAAATAACATGCTGAATATTTTTTACATTAGTATAAATATGACATTCACCATTTTTTAAAAAGTAGAAGGGCAAATTCTATCTCTACTCAGTTTAGATGGAGAAGGGAAACGTATCTACATTCACTGCAATGTCATTCATTCATTCATTCATTAACCTTTAATAGGCATAGTTCAAAAGACATCTCATACAAATTCTCACAATCAAAATCAAATCACACCAGCCCAAGATGAACAAACCAGGGTCCCTATCAGGGTCAGAAATATACAGAATATATAAAATACAAATAAATATGAAATATATAAAATATACCACATTATTGAAATTAAGCAAGAGGTTAAAATAATGTGCCCATCCAGCCGGACTGTGATATAATACAATAAACAATAATAGTCATAATCATTGACCATTCATTAGATAAACCGCAATCACAACAGCAACTTAAAATATTAGACGGGCTTCATGGATCCCCGTCTCAATAACGTCACCAAAATTTTTGCAACCGAAGCAGTTGTTTCAGGCTTAGTATCAGGCAATAGAGCAAATGACATTCGACTTTTATTATTGACTATTTCGGTATCAAGCAGATCTAATAGACAGTCATTACGAGGGCCCTCACCCAGGCGACATTCCAATATAATATGCAGAAGCAAATCTGGAGATCCTGAACCGCAGGGGCAGAGTCTCTCCTGATATGGAATGTGACTAAATCTACCTAGTAGGACCTTCAATGGAAAGGCCATCATATGAGCTAAGAAAAAAGCTCTTCTTTGGTCTGGATCAACTAAATTATGAAAATAATGAGCCATAGAGCTTAGCTGGCTAGAAATGCCAAAAAACTAAACAAAACAGGTGAACATACCGGTATATACGCCTTAGTAGGGAAAAAGGTTTGCATCTCATGATCCAGAAGCCTTTGCTTGATTACTCAAAAAACGGATCTTTCATCAGAAAGTAATAAAAAGTCAAAATCAATTCCAATACAAGCCAACTTCTGAAGAATAGCTTGGGACCATTGCGGGCTATAAGGATCACTTTTCAAATAGGTTAGAAGACTGTCAGGTACAGATCTAAAATGGATTTTAATCCAATATTTAAAAGTGGCAATCCAAGCCTTCGTATTAATACAGATTTGGCCTAACTGCACAAGTAGCTAGGTAGGAAATGCATTTAGGGGCTCCTAGAATTTGTCTTAGAAAAGAGGCTTGAATGCTCTCAATAGTTTGATTGAGAGCTGTGATCCAAATGGGACAACCATATAAGAGTTGCGGCAGCACCTTGGCATTAAAAATTTTAATTGCTGCCGGAAGATATTGCTTACCTTTAGCAAAGAAAAATTGTGATATCTGATCAGCTGAATGTATGGCCAAATTAATTGCACTACATCGATGAGAGTTCCAGCTTAAATTATGCTGAAACATAACACCTAGATACTTGAAAGTTTTAACCTGTTCAATTTCTATACCTCCAATAGACCACTTCTGTGTGCGACAACTTCTAGAGAAAACCATTACTTTAGTTTTGGCTTAATTAATTGCCAGCTTATTATCTTTACAGTAGTGATAAAATGATGTAAGATATCTTTGCAGGCCGACCCTGGTTATTGGAAGCAATGCAGTATCATTTGCGTACAATAATAAAGGAGATGGGCGACAAGCAAGCTTTGGGGGGTGACCGTCAATGGAATCTAGTCTGTCCGCCAAATCATTCAAAAACAAATTAAAAAGTTGGGGAGCAAGGATACAGTCTTGTTTAACACCAATTGTTATAGGAATCCTATCAGTTAAATAACCTTTGGACGAATATCGAATTTGGCATGATGTAGCAACATGAAATTTCTTCAAAAGAAACTAAAGCCACTGCAATTTCATATCCTAGATATAAATTATTTCATTCCCAAATGGCATTCTGGTCAACAAAAAACAGAAAAACATGGAAAGTTATGAAGCTTTGGGTATTCTGCTAGTTTCTCACAGAAAGCATCACTTTTAATCTTTTTGGATTTGCAGCTGGAAAATAACATGAGATGTATTTTGACTTGAGGATGTTTCTGCTTTTTTAATATCTTCAATTGTTCCAAAAATTCTACATAATTGTTTTACATTATGCCCATTGATCATTGTAATTGTAACTGTTTGCTTCTGAATTTTGCATGCTGTCATCTGTGAAGAATAAAGAACAGTGGCCAACGTCGCTTGGAAGTAGAGGAGTTGGACAGTTTTGTTCCATCTCAAAACAACAGAATTGCTACATTTTAGCATGCAAATTGAGAGCATCCAAACTTGCTGAAAGTCACCACACTTCAAGCCCTATTCACATGTGACAGTGAACATGTACAACCTGTATGTGCATGAGTACATCTGTGTGTAAGAAAGAGCCAATGCACATTTACTTTGCAAATGAAACCAGGGACCAGTACCTGGATATATGTGGAGTTTCCATTGCACATTCACGTTCATTCAGCACTCCATGAGAATTACTCAGTGCACAACAAAAGAAAAATCAAATGTACACTGAACACAGACTGTAAGTGTGTTGACTGTAATGTGTGAATAGGGTTCTTGGGGCTCTGGCTAGCTCTCCCCCACTTATTTAGCTGCTACAAATAAGGTGTATTCCCTTTTTCTTGATTTGATTTTCCTGTTGTATTTTTTGTGCTCTCCTAACCTAGATTAGGATGGAGGAGCAAGAATGCCTCTCCTTGCCTTCTTCATACAGTTAGCGCATCACTTGGTTGTGCCACGAACACCATCTCCTTTGGCGCTCAGCTCACTACCTTTCACCTCTCACTCCGGGCTCAGTACCTAAGCTAAAGAGAAGGCAGCCTTCATGGGGAAAACTTAATCCATTTGCGAACCTTCTGTCCAAACTAGATTAGAACTAGGTAGCAGCCGCTGTCACCAGATAAATTCCAATTAGTGGAAGAGGTGGTCTCTGGCTCAGTTACATTTCCTCTACAAGGGAAGAGGTCTTCATATCCTGGACAATGAATGATTTAATAACCCAGTCATACTGAACCACAACAGATTGGGTGCAGGGTATTTCTATGCCTTATGCTGGTGTTAGCTGGTACGAGCATGGAACAGCACATCGCATGGCACTTTGAACTGGGAGTGTGGGCTAAGAACATTCTAAACCAATAAATACATATTTGATACCAAGTAATGACCATCACTAGTTTCATGTAATGTTATAAGATTACAGATAAATCTGTTCATTTCTGCCACTGGTATTATGCCTTGAGTGCCAGTCTGCTCTGAGTATGCATCAAAGGCGGACTGAAGAAGAAACAAGGCTTACACAAATGGTGCCCTTTCATGGTGTCCAAGGGAAGCAACGTTGAAGTTTTTCTTTACATAGAACCAGATTTGGGATGCCACACGAGTTCTTATCTCACACATTATGCAGCAGAGAATAATAAAAAACATATTTTAGAACATTTTAAATCTTTACAAACATTATTATGATTAACCACTTCTGTTCTTTATCTTGCCTTCTTATCTATCATTAGTTCTTAGGGTTGCCAGGTCCCTCTTCGCCACCAGCGGGAGGTTTTTTGGGCGGAGCCTGAGGAGGGTGTGGTTTGGGGAGGGGAGGGACTTCAATGCCATAGAGTCCAATGGCCAAAGCGGCCATTTTTTCCAGGGTGAACTGAACTCTATTGGCTGGAGATCAAATGAAACAGCAGGAGATCTCCAGCTATTACCTGGAGGTTGGCAACCTTATTAGTTCTGCATTAGATTAAAAGAAGTGTTGTGGAGTGCATAGAATAGTTCCTTGGCAAACATGCATGTGTGGCATATTTCCACAGCATCAGAGCAGAGAATGATCAAAAGTATATTTTAGTGCATTTTTAATCCTTACAAGAACCTTGTCTATGCACCAAGACAATTCCTAGATGGTTTTAGAGCCAGCGTCCACCCAATAGTGGGTTCATAGTCAGAATGCAGGATTTGTTTAGAGTTCCCGTCTTCTTCTTTTGCCAGACAAAGGGAGAAGGCTGCCTGTGGGTGCCGTGGCTGCCTTCTGCTTCTTGCTCATCGATATCCCCAGGGCACTCCTCACTAGAAAGAGAATCTGTAACAAAGAGTTCCGAAGCCGATGGGTGGGTTGCATCTGTCCCCGTGACCTTGTTTCTGATTTCCATCTCCTCTCCTCCATGCCCTGTCGTTCTTGTTGCTTCAGCTGCCGTTCACTTTCATCTCCACTGTCTTCAGTGAGGGTCTGAATAGCTTTCCCTCAGGGGCTGATGTCAGCATTCTTGCACTCTGCAGGCACAGTCTTGCTAAGTAGCCCTTAAAGTGGGTATTTAGATATACTATCTTCCTTTTTGCTATTTTACTCCTAAGGACAGGACTCTGGGAGAGAAGGGTTTACTTTAATGTCATCCCTGCAAGCACAATGATTGATGTTTATACACATGCTTTTCCTTTTCCTTTTTTTTTTTTTTGCAGTTGCTGCTTCTCAAGTAGCAATTGACAGTGACAGCTAAGTTTTACAAAGGCTAAGATGCAGTTCACACTGTTATATAGGCCATATTGAAACCACTGTTATAAATCACATAAAACTGCTACTCACTCCAGTAAGCCATTAACAGACCTTTTAGGGGTACTTTATGCTACTGAATTTATGCATTTGATTATGTTCATGACTAGAAATATAAAATTTTGGGAAATTTCCCAGTTCCTATCAAACCTAAATTTCTTCCACCAATTTAACAACATAAAATGCATCATTTATAACTTAGCTGACATGTAAAATTGTTCTATTTAGTATATCTATGGAATTTAAAAGTATAAATGTTTTCATTTTCTATAGGAAAAATTGCAATAGCCAAAACTTGAGAAGGATTTTTAGATAGCTGCACTCTGTGCCACCATCACACATGCATCTGGCACAAGGGTTGCCAACCTCCAGGTGGTGGCTGGAGATCTCCTGCTATTACAACGGATCTCCAGCCGATAGAGATCAGTTCACCTGGAGAAAATGGCCGCTTCGGCAATTGGACTCTATGGCATTGAAGTCCCTCCCCTCCCCAAACTCCGTCCTCCTCAGGATCCACCCCCAAAATCTCCAGGTATTTCCCAACCTGGAGCTGGCAACCCTGTCTGGCACACAGCAAAGCACATGGATAAGCCTGTGGCAGCTGTGGCCAGGAGTGCTTTTTACCAGCTTTGACTGCCTAGCCAACTGCAGATCTGGCCACTGTGGTCCATGCCCTGATTACATCGAGGTTATATTACTGCTATGTGCTCTATATAGGACTGCCTGTGGGAAGTCCTATATAGAGCACATAGAATGCTGCAGCCAGGATGTTGACCGGAGTGGGCCGTAGGGACCATATCACTCCTGCTCATCTACACTGGCATCCAATTTGTTTCTGGCCACAATTCCTGAATTATTAGGGTTGCCAAGTGACAGGTGGCAGCGGGCAAATTTCTGCCAATCCGCCTGGCTGCTCGCCGACCAGCTGAGGATCGGCAGGCAATGTGTGCATGTGCGCCTGCCCACAGCGCCACGTCACTTCTGTTTTACACCTGGAGGCACCGCATCACAACGGGACTTTTACCACTCAAACTCCCAGTTTGCATGGTAAAAGGCCCCTTGCGATGCAGCCCTTCCGGGTGTAAACTGGAAGTGACGCAATCGCGTCAGCGTGGCCGCGATCTTTGCCTCATTTCCACTCCAAAAACCTCCCACTGGAGGAGAGGGAGGACCTGGCAACCCTTTGAATTATGTATAAAAGTAAACTATTGTAAATTTAGTATACTCAAAGAGCAATCCTAAGCAATCCTACTCAGAGGAAAATCCAATTTTATTCAGTGGGCGTACTCATAAGAAAGTGTCTTTAGAAATGCAACCTTAATGAACTTTGTATTTGTGAATTTTGTATTCATAAGTTGGTTGTGCACAATGTAGTGGTTTCTAACTTTTCTTTGTATATTTATAATAAAAATTAAAAGAAAAAACAGATTGGAAGGGAAGCAGATTGACAGCTGTGACGAACTAGTGAACTAACTTGAGCATGCAAGAATGCTATCTGAGGATCTGATGTGAGGTAGCACATGCTACTGTTTTTTGCCTCCATCTGTGCTCTATTAGTATATTTGTAAATAAAGCAAATAACAGTATTTTTAAACAAGCCACTGTTAATTCTCTTCCTCCAAAGGGAACCATCCAAGGGAAGTCCCTGGAACTTCTCACTGCTCAAAGAAGTGGGGAACCCGTAATAATATGAACCTGGCTTGGCTAGACATCCATCTAGCTCAGTATTATATACTCTGAATGGCAGTCTACTGTGTTTGGCAGTGCCTCAGGCAGAGAATACGTGCTGCGGGAAACCCTTGAACTGGAGATGCCTGGAACCCAACCAGGTGCACTATTACAAAGCCACAACACTTTCCTTTCCTTCCTTTTCTCTTACAAAATGGGCGATCATGTTCAATATATGTTTGAATGTAACATTTACAGCACATTCCTGACCGGAATGCATGTGCCGGGCTTAGGAGGCAACACAGCGGCCCTGCCTTCGCCCAGCGCCAAAAATCCGTGCAACCTTCATAGGGTTGCATGGGAGATACACCACCTAAAAGGTGGCATATCTCGGCCAAAATAAAAGGGGGTGTTCCCGAGCTGAAACGGCTCAGGAGGCCACCTAACAGCGGCCCTGCCCCCTGGCCAGCACCGTAATGCCCCTGGAACGCCTCCCGGGATGCCATTACACCCCAGGAATGCCTCCTGGGTCGCCACCATGGCCTTTGCCATTGTCCATACGCCGGCAGCAGGTTCCAATGGCATCCGGGCCCAGCACTGCCATGGCAGTGCCCGGAGACCAGCGTCCAGCTCTGCACGCTGGTGCTGGGGCCACAAATGCCAGTGTGCACCTCCTGGATGACTGCGCTGTGGGCCCTTGCGCCGGCATGGGCCGTCGTCGGCCTCCAAAGGCCTTTGGGCGAGGCCGCCAGTGCAAGGAATGCGCAGTTAGCTCCCTATCTCTCCCATCAAAGAACTTGAATAGTCAGTGAAGATTTCTTGAACACTGGGAGTTAGTCATGAATTATTGATAATTACTTGGTTTACAAAATGAGGTGTCTATAGAGCCCCATGCAGGATTAACTATTAAGAAGGAACAGTCTTCACAGTGGAGAGACAACTACTTCCTACGGCATTTTCTTGGTAGTTTTCTGTTCAAGATCAGGGCAAGAAGGATCATAGAGGAGCTTCCTGCTAAACAGGCTAAATTCCCCCCCTCCCCAGTAAACAAAAGAGATGTCTGAGATTTCTAAAATCCAATGAAGAGTGTTATCCCAGGAAAGTGTTTATCACTTGGCAATTAAACCTATCTCAGGTTAACCTTGTCACTGAAGTTTACACCATAAGATGACTGTTCCCAGCCTCCAAGGAACCAGCTGACAAAAACAATTTATGCCATCTGCCCTCCTGCAGAGCCAGCCATCACCGCGAGTAGCATCCATGTTAATCATGGTGCATTGATTGGATAGGAAACAGATGTCACTCTGCTTCCTGCCTGAATGAATGTATATCCGTACCCACAAAGAGAGGACTTGGCGTTTCTCCGAGAACTACTAGGACTTCCTTAGGAACCTTGGCCCGCCCTTTAATTTCCTTTCCTTTAACAGCCACAATTATCAAATAACTGGACAAGAAGCATGATCTCCAGCAAAAAAAAAAAAATCATTGCTTTCTGTGATTTATTGACAGAGCCCTTATACTTCTGCTAAGAGTCGTCCTAATGCATCCTATTGCTGGTTTAGAATTTGCTGAGCCACTGACAACAGAGTTGAATTTGTGTTTGCATGTCTTTCATTCAGTACCAGGCAGGAAGCGTTTCTGTCTAGAGTCTTGATTGTGTGGCATTTTAAAGCCACAATTTCTTTTCTTGCTATGCACTATTGGCATTAATCAGAGCATGCTAAGGGGCTGGAATGATGATTTGTGGTGCTAGGGAGCTTTTTGCCCGGAAGAAATGAGACAGCAATGCAACCTGAGATAGTGCGCTAAAAGAGTTCCTGTGCTATTTAAATCAACAACTATTATTCAGTCAGGTCAATAAACCTCAAATGCCAATTGGAAAGCTGTCATCTGGAGACGCTGATGTTGAATGAATGGGATACTTTAGGGCAGTTCCTGCAGGGAGTCAGCAAAGGAATACACTTTCAGAACTGAGTCACAATCTTTTTGTCCTCCTGAGAAAAAAATAATCTCGGCACAAGTAGAATCATTTTTGCATTTCAGCATTTGAGGATTCCCACACCCCGTCAGGGACAGATGTGTACATTTTAGAAGCCAATAGCCATAGAAAGAAAAAGGCCTGTTTTCCTCTCCTGCATCCTCTTCTAATGCACGAGTTAGCCTCAGGGAGAATTATAAAACATAAAGCAATTAAAATGTGATATCTTTAGCAGTTTGTCCTTCTGCACCAGAGGATGGTAGCTCATGGCTCATTTGCCCCAATGTAGGCACCAAGTGTATAGCATCGACTGTTCCTAGCAAAAAGTCCAGGGATTCAGAGATGGATACCTCGTTATTGGATGGAGAGCTCTTGCTTTTACCTGCAGCTGTACAGCCTCATTATTTGTTTACTGGAAGCCGCAAACATGTGGCACAGCCTCATACGTATACACATGGAGCTAGTCAGACCATTGGTCTATAGAGATCAGTAGTATTGACTCTCAGTCCTCAGGCAGAAGACTTTCATGACACCTACATGCTGATCTTTTTAACTGGAGACTAGGGCTGTTGAAAAATTTTTTTGGTATAGTTCGGATTCAGCAGAATTCGGCCCGTCTCGATTCGGGATATGCTGAAGTCCAAACTCCCCCGATTTGGATCCGTGGAATTCGGCGCCTAGTTTGAGTTTGGGGGGAAATTTGGCCGAATAAAGTCATTAAAAATGCACTCACGCCTTTCCGCGGCTCTGGGGGGGGCATTTTTTTGGGTGGAGGTCTCAAACTTTCCGGGTAGCTTGAGGGGATGCTTCTCGCAAGAACCCCCAAGTTTTGTAAAGATTGGGTCAGGGGGTCCTGAGATATGGGGCCCGGAAGAGGTTGCCCCCCCAAAATCGCCCACAGTGACAGGAATAAAGCCACTTAAAGCACATTGGCGCTTTTCTGCGGCTCTGGGGGGGGCACATATTTTGGGGTGAAGCCCCCAAACTTTCAGCGTAGCTTCAGATGAGGCTTCTTGGAAGAACCCCTAAGTTTTGTAAAGATGGGATCAGGGGGTCCAGAGATATGGGCTTCCCCCCTTTTCCCTATTGGGATGAATGGGATCAGCCGATCCTATGCATCTAGAGAGCGGCAAATCCAAGACTGCTTTTCTGTATTCATGGCTCGATTAGCACACAGTTTCATCTTGGATCATTCAAGCCAATGCATACAGTTTCCCCTAACCCAGGTAACTTTAATGTGCAATGAACCCAGGTCCAAGCAGGGAGATCCAGCCCATGCATAAAAGACCAAAGTCTCGTTCTCCTTCAGAGCCTTTCTAGGCTAGCCTGGAATTATTTGTAGCATGCAACAGTGTTGCTGTTGGTTCCCCTCTCCACCTTCTTCCATAGACTCATTCCCATGTCCCTGGCATAGCCTACCCTTCTAAGCCTCACTCTCAATAGAAATATACAAAACTGCAGATATAGAAAAGCTGCTAGATAATTTTTCAAAACCGTCAGAAGTTCTGAGGGTTTCTTTTAAAGGCCTGAATTTGCCAAAATAACTGGAAGAGAATTCCAAATGTATTTGAAGGGGAATTAACATGAATAAAAACCAGTATGTTGTTGGAACTAGTACATTCTATCAGCAAAATGTTGGTAATTCAGGACTGACCAATACTATTTGTTTTAAGGGTTCCCCCCCCCCCGCCGTGCAACCCATTTTCCCTTATTCCCCGGATACACCAGTTCCTCTACAAATTAGATAAGTAATAAAGCTTCCCTTTTTATTTATTTCTGTTCTTTACAGAATTCTCTTATGTATTGTTTTATATAATTGGCTAATTTTCATTATCGTTCTCATTGGATGTCCTTGAAACTGAATCTGATGAAAGATTCTCTTCATCATCCTCACAAGTTTAGGTTTCTTAACCTGGATGGATGATGCAACTTTAACTGGTCCTTGATCACTGTGACATGTGGTCAAGGAAGCTTATAAAACAATACTGCTTTTATCATATAATCAGTCTCCTCCTGTGTGTCATTTCTGTGGATATGCTAGAAGGGGAACAAATCAACTTTCTGAGTTGGCTTCCAGAAGATATATTGCACTGTACTAACCATGGGTAACAGACCACATGTAACTGATTCTTCATTCCCAGAAATCTGGGTCCAGCAGATTAGGGAAGAGATCCAATTTCTCAAGCTCCTGCTTCAACGTGAATGCCCCCTGGCCATTTTTAGGTATGCCTCTCCCTGAGTCTGAACATCTTAGGGGACAGGGGAACATCATAACTCTTGGAGTCCAACATAACAGGCAGTCTCTAGACACGTGGACTAATTCAGTAACCCTTTCATTACAGGTAGTGAGCCCTTAGTGTGATGCTGCCTCCCTTCCCTCCCTTCCCTCTGATTGACCAACGAAGGGTAGCATTTAATAAATGTTTGGTTACGAGTGGTCAGTAAGGCTAAATGTAGTTGTTGAGATGGCTGGGTAACTTGCTGAAGTTCCCTAGTGGATCTATCTAGGGCAGCACTAGTTTCTGAGGAAATTTGTATTTCCCGCCTCCTCCTTTGGACTTGCACAGACACCCTCTTTTAACCAAAAAAAAAAAAAAAAGTTTATTGTCTCTTCCATTATAGGGTTAAACAGTGTTATTTGGTTGACAAGTAAGATGTAAAAGTATTTCTTTTCACTGGGTCCCCTCCACCAAGTGTTACAGAACGGATAGGATGGAACTAGAATTTCAGTTTTTATCACTTGATCTGCTCCGGAGAGATAATTGTAGAGGTGCAGCGATAAACTAAGAGAAGGTCAACTGTGTGGCAGTGAAAGAAATAGATCTTCAGATGGCAAAAACAATTTTAATGCCCTGTTGCTCTATGCATTTTTTAAAATATATGTAGCAGGGATTTTGGCAGGCAATCACATGACCACTTTAGCCAATGCAACTTGTCCAGCCACAAAGGTCTGTCTGTCATTATTTAAAGGAAAGGAATGTTCAGTGCACTTAGGACAGCAAGGTGATTTTTGTGCATGTCAGCACTTGCAGGTGACTATAATGAAATGCCTGGTGATATGCTGCAGTGTGATCTCTGAAAGGCGATTTTGATTATTTCTCCTATAACGCCACTGATGACATTTCAGTCTGGGTAATTAAAATGATAGATTGAAAGTGCCCAAATGTGCTCACAATTTTTTGCATGAGCAAGGTCAGTTTTCCAAGTGCTTTCTGCCTTCCTTTTATAGTGTTATTTCAACCTTCGTTTCATTACTTAGCACAAAAGAAATTTAATGAAAACACTGGCTTGTATCCAATGGCTGTTTTCTGCTGTCCAAAGGACATTTCGGCAAGAGGAGGGGCAGGGTAATTTCTCCTCTCTCCCACTCCAGGCCCCCACATTGACCGTACTGGTTGAGCAGGTTCATAATGGATTGGCAGTCCTTCAGGTATGTTGGTCCCAAACCACACATAAGGTTAATGCTCACTCCTTGAATTGTGCCCAGAAACAAACTGGAAGCCAGTGTAGATGGGCTGAGGCTGGAATGATATGGTCCCTATGACCCACTCCATTCAACATAGTGGCTGCAGCGTTCTGTACCAATTTAACTTTCCAAAGACTTTTCAAGGGCAACCCTACATAGAGTGCATTGCAGTAATATAATCTAGATGCAACCAGGACATGAGGAATCCTGTGAGGAAAGGTTGAAGGAGCTGGGTATGTTTAGCCTGAAGAGAAGACTGAGAGGGGATATGATAACCATCTTCAAGTACTTGAAGGGCTGTCACATAGAGGAGAGTGCCAAGTTGTTTTCTGTTGCCCCAGAAGGTCAGACCAGAATCAATGGGTTGAAATTAAATCAAAACGGGTTGAAATCAAATCCGTCTAGACATTAGGAAGAATTTTCTAACAGTTAGAGTGGTTCCTCAGTGGAACAGGCTTCCTCGGGAAGTGGTGAGCTCTCCTTCCCTGGAGATTTTTAAGAAGAGGTTAGATGGCCATCTGTCAGCAGTGCTGATTCTGTAACCTTAAGCAGATGATGAGAGGGAACGCATCTTGGCCATCTTCTGGGCATGTAGTGGGGTCACTGGGGGTGTGGGGGGGAGGTAGTTGTGAATTTCCTGCATTGTACAGGAGATTGAACTAGGTGACCCTGGTGATCCCGTCCAACTCTATGATTCTGTGCACCACAGTGGCCTGATCTTTCTGCCCAGGAAAGCCACAGCAGGCTAACCAGCTAGTTCTCCAGAAATATTTCATATGTAATGCAAATTAATCACAAATTAATAATACATTTTTGTTTGGAAAGAGATAGCACACAAATTACTTTTTACTATAGAATATGAAATCCAGAATTGAATGCTATAGAGTTCCCCTTCACACACAGTGAGAGCCAAACTCAATGTGATAGCATCCCTGAGTCCACCAAAGGGACATCGCTGCTATTTTAGGGATGAAATTCCCTCTGTTTACAAGGGTCTGATCCTGAGTGGGGCTGTGGTATGTTTGGGAGGAGGGGCTCCTGTCCTCCATGCTCCTGTCCTCCAAGCTCCATGCTTTTCAAGAGCCCATTCAACCTTTGGGCTCTTGACAATGGTATGCAGTTGGGGGAAATAGGCACATCTTCCTGCAGTAGACTGGTATGGATTGGACTCCCGTGGCATCTGTAAATGATGGAATTTCATCCTTAAAATGGTGGTGGTGTCCCCATGGTGGAATTGGGGACGCCCTCACATCTAGTTTGGCTCGGAGCTACACAGCAGCTGTATCCATATCTGCTGATTCTAAGAATTGTTCTACATAGGTGAATAACATAATCACACAGGCGGGGAAAATCATATATGTGCTTTGTGGTGGTACTTGCTGCTAAGAGTAATGATACTAATGAGATGTTACAGATCCATGCAACCATGTTATTGATGTATGCTCAAGGCCTGTTCAATGAGTTCTGTCACCCAAACATTTCTCTATCCCTAATTAGTTCCTGAACACAACATAAGTTCATGAAAAATCACCTACTTAGTTGATATCCTAAGCTGTGCCAAGGGTCTGTGTAGCTAAAGGCAGGTGGGTGGAACTTGTTTTTCACTCCAACTGATTTTAGAGGGTTTATACTTATGCTGCCCTGACCTGGATGGCCCAGGCTAGCCTGATCTCATCAGATCTCAGAAGCTAAGCAGGGTCAGCCCTGGTTAGTATTTGGATGGGAGTCCACCAAGGAAGTGTCGCGCACAGCTTGTCTGGACTTCAGGAGTTTACCTGGCAGCAACTTCACACCCCACAGTTCTGCTATGTACAGTTTATTTACAATATCTACACAGAGTCCTTTGGCTGTTAACATTCACAGCTCTGAGCAACAACATGCTCCGCCAGCATATATATTTCAGGCAATAGGTAACTCACATTCACTATACAGACTTATATACACATTTATGACCAATCACAGTTCACCTGAGATGAGTCATTCTGGAAATCCCCATTCCTGGCTGTACAAACTGGATCAGACCAGCATCATCACATGACCTAGCTGTCACTCTGATCAGTATGATCTGTTTAGCAAACTGCAGACTAGGCATAACTTTGACATATGTTGACACGCCTCCCTAGTCAAACGTTTGTTAAACACAGCCATTTCTTTAAGTATTGAAACCTTTCAGTATTCAAACATTTCAGTCTCCTGGCTTAGTGCACACCAACCATTCTCATTTCTGGAGACTTGCACCCCTAGGTAATTCTTAATTGGGCCTAGATGTTTCCTGTCCGACCAACTGCGTAAATTCCCTCGCAACTAATCTTGCCTTATATTTAACATTCCCATTTGGCAAGGTTTTGAGTCTGTACAACCAATGGCAACTCAGAGTTTTCTTATCTGCTGGCAATTCAGATAAGGAAAATACTTCATTTGACACCAATGAGTTATATTCCGCCTCCATGGCTTGCAGCCAGGCATTTCTCTCTTCTGAGGCTAGACTTAACACTTCATTGTAATCAGTTGGAACTTTAACAAACACATGGTTAGCAGTTACACCATACTTTTGAGGTGGAATACCTTTTGTAGATCTAGAGGACACTCTTGGCACTACTCTCTGATCTGCACTTTGCACACTCTCAGAGTCTGCATGTATTGGTGACTGCACCTCCTGTTTTACCTCTGGCATATTTTCAGAATTATCATCCATAGGTAACATTGCTGTAGATGGTAATTGGTTTGCATGTATCTTAGGCCAATTAGCATCCTCACAGAATGAAGCTGAACGACTGAAACTTAATGCATTTTGGTTATTTACAAAACGGTAAGATTTCATTCCTGTCTGATACCCCAGGAATGTCAATTTTTTTGCTCTTTCACCACCTTTCCTCCGTTGTTTCAGTGGTATATTAACCCATGCTTTACTGCCAAATATCCTGATATGATCCAAACTGGGATCTTTCCCATACAAAGCCTTGTATGGAATATTATTTGTGGCACTTGTCCAAATTCTATTTGATATATAACAAGCATTTTTTGCCGCTTCTGCCCAGAACATTTTTGGCAATCCAGCATCAAGTAGCATTGATTTTATCATTGTTTGCAGTACTCCTGCCTTTCTCTCTGCAACACCATTTTCTTGACTCATAGATACATTAGCAATTCTATGTTCAATACCTTGAGTCTTAAACCAATGAGCCATTTCACCAGACATGTACTCGCCCCCAAAATCACTTTGGAACTTACAAATTTTATGCCCCAATTGCCTTTGCACATTGTTAGCCCACATCTTTATAGTATCACACACCTCTGACTTCTTTGTTATGGGATACACCCATGTGAACCTTGTGGCATCATCTATCAAAAGAAGAAGATATTTTCTTTTAGATATACTGTCTGGGAAAGGGCCTACCAGATCACTATGTACAAGATATAGAGGGGTTTTTGTTACTCTGTCACTCCTTGGTGCAACTGGGTGTACTTTAGACTTACTTTGCTTGCACACATCACAATCCAGATATGTTTTGCACCCTTCAACCTTCTCTTTGCCCAGCAGGGCAAGAGTTTTATTCAAGGTACCCCAACCCACATGGCCAAGTTTTCTATGTAGCAAATGTATACACTTATGGTGTGGGTTTTTATTTAACACTGTTTGTGCTTTACCTGCCATGTTCTCTAGCACATACACATTATCTTTCAAATTCCCCACTGCCATAATCTTATCACCTTTGAGAATATTACAGCACTTATTTCTGAAAGTCACACTGAATCCTGCAGAATCTAGTGCACTTATACTTAATAAGTTTTTCTCAAGAGAGGGTATACAAAGCACATCATTGAATGTATGGTTTAAACTTCCAAACATTACACTTCCTTCACAGGAAACAGTTGCAGAACGTCCATCTGCCAAACTTACATGACCTAACGCCGATTGATGTGAGTTCATTAGTAGTCTTTCCTCCCTCACAAATATTTGTGAAGCTCCTGAGTCAATTATCCAAGAGTCATTCAGGGAGTCTGGACTTGCTCTCACCAGCGTAGCTTGCTGTTTGGTCACAACTTGAGTCTTTTTTCCTTCTCTGTATTTCCTTGCAGCAGGGCAAAATCTTTGAATGTGCCCCACTTTTCCACATCTGTAACATCTCCTCACAGGTATAGATTTGCTTGCTTCACTGACATTCGCACAGCTGAGGCTTGTATCCTTCCTTATCTCTTGCTTGGCACAGCTCCCGGTCTGGCCGGCTGCCAACTCCCGTTGCATATGTCGCACCTCTTCCTGTAGCAATCTGCCCGTGACGTACTGCAAGGTCAACTTAGCTGCATCCACAGATTCAAGGGCTGAGATAAGTGGGTCGAAACGCTCCGTCAGGGAACTTAAAATTATAAACACCTGGTCCTGGTCAGAAATCTGTTTTCCCCTCTGAGCCAGCAGTTGAAAATACGTGGCTAAGGTATTCAAATGAGCTCTGACACTCTCATTTGGCTCCATAGTCTTTCTATAAATCCTTCTCATCAGGGAAATAAGAGATCCAGCCGTGTCTTGCACATATACAGCCTTGAGGCTATTCCAAGCATCTTTAGCTGACCCCTGTCCCGCCACATGCACCAACTGGTCATCAGCAACACTTAATATCAACGTGGCCAATGCCTTCTGGTCTTTTAAACTTTCCTCAGGCGTGGGAGCTTGTGGGGGAGAATCCACATACGTCCACAATGACTCACGCTTAAGATAATGCTCCATTCGCAGAGACCACACGGCATAGTTATCTGCAGTCAGTTTATCAACCAGCATAGCAGAAACAGCTTGCGCCATTATATCTTCTCTCACCGGCAGTAGCTGATTATCTTCCCCTGGTTCCTCCTCCGACTCTTTGTCAGAAACAACTGAACCGTCTGCAGACTGTACATCAAGGTCCTCAGCGTCGCTGGCCTCTGTAGACATCCAAACTGCTCACAGCAGCAACTCACGGCAGTAGCTCACCAACTCCAATAGAACCTCCAGCTCTCAGCGCAGTCTATCTGGGCCGATAACCCTGTCGCGCACAGCTTGTCTGGACTTCAGGAGTTTACCTGGCAGCAGCTTCACACCCCACAGTTCTGCTATGTACAGTTTATTTACAATATCTACACAGAGTCCTTTGGCTGTTAACATTCACAGCTCTGAGCAACAACATGCTCCGCCAGCATATATATTTCAGGCAATAGGTAACTCACATTCACTATACAGACTTATATACACATTTATGACCAATCACAGTTCACCTGAGATGAGTCATTCTGGAAATCCCCATTCCTGGCTGTACAAACTGGATCAGACCAGCATCATCACATGACCTAGCTGTCACTCTGATCAGTATGATCTGTTTAGCAAACTGCAGACTAGGCATAACTTTGACATATGTTGACAGGGTTGCTGTGCAGAGGAAGGCACTGGCAAACCACCTCTGTTAGTCTCTTTCATGAAACCCCCAAAAAAGGGGTCGCCATAAGTCGGCTGCAACTTGACGGCACTTTACACACACATACCTATGCTAGTGTTTATGTAAAGTTATGCTATTACTGGAGTGGTGTATGGGTTGAGGAGAAGTACAATACTAAATAAACCCTGCTGTCCCCCTGGCATGCCCCTGGCACTACCATTTTCTGGCTGCTAAGCTTGCTGGGGGTAAAGTGAGGATGACTGGGGAAGGCAATGGCAAACCACCCTGTAAACAAAGTCTGCCTTGGAAACGTCGGGATGTGACATCGCCCCATGGGTCAGGAATGACATGGTGATTGCACAAGATACTACTTTACCTTTACGCTGAGATTACATTGATACAGGGCCAGCCTGTCCACTAGTGACTCCTAGAGAAACACCGAGAGCTCCAGAGATGGAGAATTGGCAACCAGACTTGTTGCTCCTCACTCACAGGTCAGCTTGTTGGACAGCCCACCCATGGCATTGGGGTCTCCTGCTACAAATGGCAGCCCCATGACTAGTCCCTGTCCCCAGTGGGTGGCTGGTGGGAAGTCTGTTCCTTCCTTCCCTCCCTCCATTGTGAGGGTGGACTCTGGTGGCTTCCTCCCACAGCTCTTCCTTCTTCCCTTGCTGCCTTACCTCACTGCAGGAGGGGCAGTGAGGAGGTCAGGTGCCATCTTGCTGCTCCCCACAGTGGGGTGGAGGGGGGTGGGGGGCTTGGGCCCTTAAAAGCCTTGGGTGCACCATAGGTTGGTAATGTATTAGCAGAGCACTATGATGGCAAAATTCCACTCTTCCCCAGTGTGGGACTCGTTTACTCTTAAGCACTTCTCAGTTAGGCTTTAAGGTTGTGCTGTGAACCTCTCTAATTATTACACATTACATAATTATGACATATTGTTTTACAAAGCACCTAATTCAACATTTCAAAATCGATTTAAAATGTTGATATGGTGGAGCACATTTGTAAGCTATTAATCTTATTGTTCCACCTGCTCCAAAGATACTTTTTTCTTCTTTTAAAAACACCTCTAAAATATCTTTCAGGATTAATCAACATGACAGTAATAATATGCATGCAGAACATTAATTAATTAATATGCACGCAGAACATTGACTATTAAGATGTGTCATTTGGGGGTGCATGATTGGTAAAACCTAATTTTACAATAAATTAACATTTGGCTGCTAGTCCTCTCTGGAGAAGGAATTATGATACATTCTTCATTTCCCCATTGTGATTCACTTCCTGCTTATGGTCTTTGATCATTAAAACAATCCCACAGTTTAAATAGAATTTCTCTATTGGAGAGCCGGACTTGACCATAGATATTTAAATGTGTGAATGTGAGTGTGAGCGTGTGTGTGTGTGTGTGTGTGTGTTCGGGGGAGCACTTCCATACTTCAGTGGAAGCGATAATAATCCCCTTTCATGGATGAGATACCTTTTGTGCTATTGTGAAAAGAATGCTTCAATGTTACATTTGTTCACATTTAGACATGGAATCAGAATCCAGTACAGTTTGTCACATGCTGTGCTATGGGTTGAATGGCACACCAGGTTGGCAGTGACAAGTGATTTCTTGGCTTTTGAAAAGCACTTGTCAACATGACAGACCAATCACAATGCAAAGGAAGTCCTCCCTATTTCTGTGTACTGTATTATGTACATTGTGTGGTATTATAGAACACACCAACATTTTAAATAGAAAGGATAGGAAAAAGAAAGGAAAAATTATGCCGGGAAAGATTAGAAGGTTTTGTGTGCTTCCTTGATTATTTTTTTTTAAATCTGTACTACTACAAAGTTTCATCCATGGGTATTAATGCAGGCAATGCCCAGCTGTAAACACTGGATGCAACAGCAGCAAGGGTATAAAGCGGTGGGATGGGGGTGGGAAGACAGATTGGAGGACCTCTTTCCTTTCAGATATATTCCCTGCCAAAGGGGAGCCAGCTTGCCTCCGAATGTCATTTTTGTTTATGAATCCAGCTCCTACTTTTTCAGAACCACCATTTGCACCTCAAAGAGCTTATATCACAGTGGCCATTTATGTTTGGTTATTAGCCTCGTTATCCCCACAGGACTACTCTGGGGCTTCTTTGGGGGTATTCATGATGTTTCCAACCTCCAGAAGTCATTTTGCCCACCCTCATTTTTTTTTTTGTTAGCAATCACCCGCAAATGGGGGAAAAAAGGGTTTCATGCCTTTAAGAGGACGTGTGTGGGTGAGGGGAAGAATCTGCCCAGCTGAGTTCACTCCTGATCTCAGGGATTCTTTTTTAACTGAGCCCAGTAGGATTTTAACAAACAAAGCAGATCACACCAAGCACACAGGCTTCTTAATTTTTTTTTATCTGCCATATTTATTTTTAGTGATAGAACTATGAATCTATAAATAGAAATGAAGACAATAGCAGCTGAGGGATGGTGAACTGGACATTTTGGTGGCAGGGCTCAAGAACTGTAACTTCCTGTGTCACCACACATAGAGGCAGTTGGGAAGTTGAGCTCATCTGCCCTGCAGCATTACCACTGAAGATGGTATTAGTAGTAGCAAAAGAAGAAGAGTTGATTTTTATATGCTGACTTTCTCTACCACTTAAGGAAGAATCAAACTAGCTTGCAATCACCTTCCCTCCCCACAACAGACACCTTGTGAGGCAGATGGGGCTGAGAGAGCTGTGACTAGCCCAAGGTCACCCAAGTGACTTCATGTGTAGGAGTGGGGAATCAAACCCAGTTCTCCAGATCAGAGCCCATTGCTCCAACCCACCGCTCTTAACCACTACACCACGCTGGCTCCTAGTAGTATTAGAACTTCAATTCTAGTAGGGATTGGATGACACAAGAAGCTACTAAGAACCCAGGGTATCTCTATAAGCTGCTGGAACTGGCTGAGAGATATAGTGTGAACAACTTGTCACACACCAAGCTGTTCCATCTATCTTTTTAATCACCCACCCATCTACTCACACTGCTCATTTAAGCAGCCAGTGGGGGATACCAGCCTTGGCTTTGAAGGGCCGCTTTCTATGAATGTAGGTTGATTCTCTTTGGAATCTCCTTTAGGAAGGCATTTGTCACAACAGGATGGGAACCATCTGTATGATGATAAATACAGTGACATATTTCATGCAGGAAGTATGTGCTGCTGATGCAGATGAAGTATCTTTTTTTTAGCATTCAATATTTGTACAAAACTAAATGAAGGTGCAAAATAAGATTGAGCTAGAAGTATCAACAGAGGAGCCTTGGAAGTTCTGTACTGTAATTATATTACAATATATATTATGGTAATTCACAGTGGGTAGCCGTGTTAGTCTGTCTGCAGTAGTAGAAAAGGGCAAGAGTCCAGTAGCACCTTAAAGACTAACAAAAATATTTTCTGGTAGGGTATGAGCTTTTATCATATATTTTTATCATATATATTTATTTCTATATATTATGGTGTTTGTGTATGTATACTCATTCCCACTCCCTCTGGCACATAGTAGGAGGCCATGACTGATCCTAGCTCCTCACATCATTATATAGGTATTTGGTGAAATGAGGACATTACTTATATAAATCGATAAACAAACAAATGGGAGTCAATGCTGTAGGAGTCTTCCTTTTAGTGCCAGAAATCCAAGATCTTGTGAGAGGAGCCTGCAATTCAATTCCTTTCCATACCTGCAACATCCCAGTTTTCGGTTAATGTGCGGAGGAGGCTATGGGTGTGCACCAAGAAAAATTTGTTAATACTTTTGTACCTGGGGTTCAGATGGGGTGTGTATGTATCCATAATAGCTTATGGATAAGTTAAGCTATTATCCATAATAGCTTATGGATAAGGTAAGACATTGCCTGTTGGGGATTCAAATCCTTGTGGTTTTTCAGGTTCTAGTGCATCAGGACCATTATTTTCAAAGGGGAATCTATTAGAGGGTCTGAGGCAGCTGTTTATAAAAATAATGACACCAAATTTACACAAAACATACTCTTTCCTCTAATCTAAGTACCCTCCAAGTTTCCAGTGAATTGGACCAATGGGTTTGATTTTATATACCACTGAAGTAGATGTCTCTTGGCACAGACTCAGTCCTCTCTGCTTATTCCTATGGGGTGGGGGTGGGGGGTTGCTGGGTACCAGAATTAAAAAAAAATGTCTGCATTCGTTTCCTTTTCCCTTGCTGCAAAAACTCTGCATTTGCCATGCTTTCTTGTTGTGGTCTATTTGTTTCATGAAATGAGGAAGGAAGAATGGCAGCTCTTCCATGGGGAACATTTTCAAAGGGAGTAGGTGGAATGGCTATTTTTAACCAAATGACGCCAAAATTGCAGAGGATTGAGTGCTACCTGTCTACTAAAGATAATGCAAATTTCAAGTGAATTGGACCAAGGATTCCAATTCTACAGGCACCTAAACAATGAATGTTCCCTCAGGCATTCTACTTTCAGAGAAAAAAGGGCTCCACCCCATAAAGGACGGAAAAAAGGAGAATGGCAGCTCTCTATAGTTTGTCTCCAAAGATGATTGATTGGAAGCACACTGTGCTCCTTCCTCTCAAGGATCCAATTGGAAGGGAGATATGCCACTGCCCAGGAAATCAGTGGAATAAAAGAAAAACATGATCACAATGCTCCATTGCTGAGAAGCACCTGAACTCAGGTGGACAGGTTTCTTGTTTGTTTGTTATACCAACAACTCCAGATTTGTATTACCATTTCAGGAAATCTCTGTATTGACTTCCATGTATATCTTTGGTTTGGGGATTTCATTATGCACACCCTGAGAGGAGGCATATTCTAGATTTTATCATTAACCTGAGTGACACAAATGAGACACAAGCTCACTTCATCATTTCTGCTTGCTGGGTGACCTTGGGCAGTTACATGCTCTCAGCCTTGACTCTGGCAAGTATTCGGATGGGAGACCTCCAAGGAATACTGGGAGGGGGGGTGTCGTGGAGGCAGACAATGGCAAACCACCTATGTGTGTAAATAGTCAAGGGTTGATGAGATCAAAGACATAAGAGACAATTAACCAAATTTGGAAATCCCTATTTTAAAAAATCCTACAAAATAACAAAAATTAAAGTTGCTTGTACTTTATCCAAAAAAGCAAACATGTGAATCTTATCCTCGTGGCAACTGGAGAAGAGGTTTTACTGCATTCATCCAGGATATAATTGAGTTACACTGATAACAAACAGCAATAGGGAGCTAAACGAGATTATTAAGTGCCTGCTTGCTTATTATTAGAGAGTCACTTGTGGGAGCATTCTGCACTACAGGCCAAGAATTATGGGATTAGGTTGATTTGCTGCACTTTCCCTTCAGTCTACATGTGGTATCCATATGGACTAGCAGGAAAAGATGTGGTTGAAAGCACATGGACACCAACTAATTCCCATTGGGGCGTACTTTGTTTTCACTGATACGGTTCATGGACTTGAGAAATCACAAAGCATCTGAACCGAAATATATCTCCTTTTGTGAATAAGGATGCACAGCCCATCTTCAGAAGGCCTTTACCTTGCTCGGAAGGCCATTCTCACTTTATCCCCCCTCCCACAGACTTCATGGTTTTTCTTACTTTCATGCTTAACTCACATTCATATTGTAATAAGAAGCATCTGGCAGCAGATCAGAACCTTGCTTTAATAACACACTCTTCATTGTTATCAAAGAGTAGACTGAATTCATGGCCATGGTGTTAATTACAGGGCAGCAGCCCAATACAGGCCATTCTGTTAGGGGGAAAGTACAATTTAGTAAGGTTGCCGTAGCATCTGCTTCACTGGAATTTCCTGAGGCTAATGAGCAGTACAGAAAGAAAACAAGGTAAAAAAAAAAATGCCAAAAGAATTCACAGCCATTAAAAATGTAAATAGAGATAATGCACCCTGTACATTCAAATCAGTTTGAGAATCATGTTATTTTTGCAAAATTCTCATGAAGGCATTTCCTGGTGTGATACATCATTTGGAATCCATTTTCGCTACAAATGAGCTGCTGAAAATCTAATGCTGATGGCTAGCCAAGGAACATTTGAAAGTAGGTTTTTTGTCAGGATTCCACACAAAATTCTGACCCAGCACCAGATTTCCACTTGCATTAAAACTGTTGCTCAAGTAGAAATTTAAGATAAAGGCTACTTGTGCTAAGTCAAATTTATTGTATTGGAGGAATTCCTAGAGTGTTACCCAGAAGTGATCACAGTCAGCAACCCTTCCACCTGAAAGGGATGTCAGTTCCGGGTGATGCTGTAGGAATTTCTCCAGTCTCTACAGTAAAAACCATAGAGATGAGGGGGGATTCCTAGAGGGACACAGAAGAGGTGCTGTCACCCATTTTTAGTGTGAATAATGCAGCCATTTGGCTTTATTGATCAAAGTGATCAGGATGGAACAGCAGAATGTGTCAATAATGTACAATGACTGCTGTGAAAGTGAACTGCCACAGTTGCTGACAGTAATCATTGTAGCATTGCCAACTGTGAGAGTACAGGTGATGTAAGGCATAGGCACACACTCTTAGCCATTTTTCTGACAACTCAGTCATATTATCAGGCATATTTTTAGTTCATTTTCATGGATTCTTTGTGCATGATTAAGTCATAAAATACTGTTGAGTACAGATTCTTCATCTTTTCCTGAAATCCCCATGAAGAGCCCTTGAGCATTTCAAAGTGTTTTATTATATGTCCGATCCTGATGATAGCTGGGACAGAGTTCCAGCATTCTTCACCGCTGTGCATATATTGCACAGGCCAAGGGGCAGATCTGCCCCTTGCAGTAAAGTTCAAGCATGAATACTCATAATATCATGTCACTAGATGCTTCCGCCAGAGGCAATTGCTCATTGATCATTCTATTCCACCTGCTACTTTAAAAGGCCCTCATTTGAATTTCATACTGCAGCAGACATTTTAATCCTCAATTTGAGCAGATGGGCTGCACTCACACAGAAAAGGCACTGAACCAATTTAATTAACCCCACATTTGTACAATGCTGCGTGGACTTCTCATCTAGGATGCAATTATGAAGATGGCATTCTGCATCAGAAAAAAGGGACCGAGTTTTACGATTCCAAGCACATGCACTGACCAGTCCTATTCACATTTCCTCAGAATTAAGGCTAGGGGGGTACAGTCGGACTTACATGCAAGTCAATGTGCCTAGGATTTCAGCCTTAGGGATATTTCGCAAGGCTCTTTCAGCTCACGGCAGCTAAGCTTTTCAGTCTGGTTTTCAGCTGTATAGCCACATGCTGAGCAGGTCATGTGGATTGCTGATACCTTATGCTGAATAAGGTACCACGAGAATGTCAATGCATGCCTAAGAAGACTTTCTTGGGTTTAAGCCCTACTAAGTAGAATTTTGAGTAGACCTGCTTATGATTGCCGTGTTTGGGACTTTTTGAATATCAGACATCAACAGATGATTCTCTTCTTTTGCCAATCCTATTCTGAACCTACAAATCACGATGTAATATATAAGTGTTTTGTTGTTTTAATAAAATGCTCCAAGATCTTTTGGTATGTTTCCAGGCATCCCTGCCTTCTAAGAAACTGAGCCGAGGGAAAGTATGTTGTCAGTGCTCCAGCTGGGCAAAGGTCTGTTTTCCAAGCTTTAAATTGCTCTGCTTTCGGTCCTCATGAGATTCTTTCCTAAGGGGTGGGGGGGAGGAAGAGAACTGTGTTATCTCTCCTCACAGTTATATAAGAAGAGATAGTCAGCCTCCTAACAAGTCTTTTCCCCTCCCCAACTTTCAGGTAAATCCAGTGGCTAGTTTTGCTGTACAATTTATATTTTTTCCATCTAGCTGTTTGTTTTCTGGAAAGCTTCCATGTAAGTGACCCTATCTTAATTTGCCTGCAAAGAGGAGAACTTTTTTTTTCTTGGCATAAAGCCACTTTGGATGTCTGCCCACTCCTAAGTAAAGAGGCTAAAGTGGATCCTTCAAACTTACATTTAAATACTATTTTAGTTGCATGTGGATGAGATCACTTCCTGAGTTAATAACTAACAGGGATACTGGTTTAGGCTGCTTACTGGGGCGGGGGGAATAAAAGGAGGATAAAAGGCACTCCAGACTCTGAATGATTACCCTGGACATCACAGAATTTCACATTTTAATTTGGGGCAATGAAAAAGGCATGCAGCCATTCTGCATGCTATACTAGTGGCCTGAAGTCGAATCTTTTTGAATAATGTCATTTTGGAAAGAGGAAGTTCTTTGATAGGCATTTTGGTATTTCCAGATAGTTAAAAGCAACTAATCAGCAGGTGCCATGTCCAAAGTTCATTTACTGGTGGACTTTCCACTTTAACAGGACCCCCATGGTGCAGAGTGGTAAGCTGCAGGACTGCAGTCAAAAGCTCTGCTCACAACCTGAGTTTGATCCCTACAGAAGTCAGTTTCAGGTAGCCAGATCAAGGTTGACTCAGCCTTCCATCCAAGGTTGGTAAAATGAGTACCTAGCTTGCTGGGGGTAAAGTGTAAACGACTGGGGAAGGCAATGGCAAACCACCTCGTAAAGATCGTTTGCCTAGTAAACGTTCTATTCTGTGCTAAGCTTTAATGGGATCAGGCTGTTTCTGTAAAAATGTTTCCCTTGTACACTGGGAATGCTGAAGACTTTGTCAATGAGCAGTAAAGGTTGATGATAAATTTTGCCAGATCTGGAACCTCCCCTTTCCAAACCCCACCTTCCTCAGGCTCCACCCCCAAAATCTCCAGGTATTTCCCAACCCAGAGCTGACAACCCTATCAGTTAAAGTTAAGAGGAACTACCAAAGTGTGTGGCAACAATTGCTGAAGGAGACACGGATTTCTCACCCAAGCATTAACAGATTGATTGTTACATGTTAGCACCCATAGTTGGCCTATTTAGAAACTTTGTTTTAGGCTGACTGGAAAATGTCCATGTCTCACTTCCACTTGAAGAAGAGAGCATTGGACATCTAAACTGTGAAAAGTGCATACAACGGGACCACTAACTGAGAGCATTCCAGGTTAGTATCTATTATCTGGTATTTTTGTAGGCTTGGGGACAATATTTCATGTACTTAAATAATTGGATTTGGATTTCTGTTGAAGACTCCTAAATCCCTTTGAACCCTGAAGTAAAATGGAGACTCCCCGCCCTCACCATGAATTTGACAAAGGAAGGATGAAGATGAGGAAAGTAGTAGCAAAAAGGACAGTTATGCGTAGGCTTGCCAGCTCCTGGTTGGGAAATACCTGGAGATTTGGGGGGTGGAGCCCGAGGAAGGCAGGATTTGGGGAGGGAAAGGACTTCAATGGGGTATAGTCCCATAGAGACAACCTACCAAAGAGGCCATTTTCTCCAGATTAATTGATCTCTATCGCCTGGAGATCAGTTGTAATAGCGGGAGATCTCCAGCCACCACCTGGAGTTTATAGATGTTATGGTCTCTAGAAATTCCTTTAAGGAACGGACTATATGTAACCACCTGGAGTTTGGCAACCATAGTTAGATGCCATGAAACAACCTGACTGAGATGAAGAGTTTAACAGATAGCAATTTACTGGCTACCAAAGGAAGTGATGTCCCAGTCGCAGTGATGACATTGGTGTTGGTTCGGAAGTCGGAGAAACCAATAGAAGAAGCTGACAGATACTAAGAAGAAAAATGTTAATCCTGTACGACAGAAAACATGATGGTGTCCTGAAAGGGGATAAATCTTCTACAGCGTTTGTTGTTAGATGTAGCCTAAACATACAGCTTGGTGTCTGCAGCATATTGGTTTGGTTAAGATGAAATTGCATTTAGCTTGAAAATCAACATGTGTTGCAAGTTTATTTTACCCAGAGTATCTTCCAAGACCAACAGTTACTTTGTGTGTAACAGTTTGTGGAACAAGGAAGATTATTGTTTTTGGTTTTGATTGGGAGGCCAATAGTATTGGCCCCCACCTCAATGGTGATCTTTAAAATCATACAACGTAACTGTCCTACATGCTGCTCTTTAACCTCAAGTGACAATTTCAAACAGATGTGTTTGTCTAAAAGTGCATTCATAATATTTCATGCTATTCTTATACATCAATGAAACCCAAAGAAAAAACACATCCCTGGTTCTGTCTCCAGCATTCCTAGCGCAAAGAAAAAGTAAAATAAATGTATCTTTTTACCACAAATTACTGAATGATTTCTCCATTTCTGGTAATTTAAAAGGAGTTCTAATCTGACTCCCTTCTTTGCTCACAAAGTCAATCACCCTATTAATCCCTTGAATGTATTGGACATAATCCAGTCAAAATTCAGGGCTCTTAGGTCCTAATGAACTTTCCTATAATAAACATGCATTTAACTCGGCGACTGAACTCAATGAGATATAAAGGAACTTTGACTAGACCACTCTACTTTCCTGTTTTCTGATCTCTCTCTTGTTTGCATATTAAAAGGAAATTTGTGCACCTTCTGTCAGAAGATGGGCAAGCTCAGGTGTGGTGAGAATTAATTTCAATAGTGCGTATAAATCTCTAACCATAAAGATCTGGGTCTCAGTCATAACTCAGGACAGAAAACTCCTTGGTGTTTGTAAAACTGCCACCTAGTGGCTCCTAGGCCAAACAGGAAGGTATGTCCCATTTTCCTTCCCTGGCCCCAGTACACAGAATTGCATTAGTCCTTTTCACAATTAACCATGAATGCAGTGAACACACATACAAACTGTGTGTAGTGTTCTAATGGCTTGTATTTTAATATAGTGGGTTTTAGGTGTAAGCCACCTTGAGCAAGACTCTGAAGAGGCAGAGTACAAATATTTGAGAGAGAGAGAGATTTCTTTATACAAGTAATGAGTAATTTTCATGTTACATTCAATGTATGTACAGCTGAACATACCCTACATTTATCCAGGTACTGGTCCCTGCTTTCATTTATAGTGAATGCGATTTCGTTGTTTCTTACAAACAGGTATGCAGGATGCATGTGCTTTCACTGTAACATGGAAACAGGGCTTGTGTGACTTGGCCTGTCAATCTTGGTGGAGAGCTGGTTCTACGGCATTATTCTTACCTCAGTTTTCAAACACACTGCAGCCTCTTCTCCTTACTTCATGACATACGTATCCAAAGTTCCATCTTGGATATCTTTCTGAAATTTATTGTATTAAAAAGGGCACAATGTATTGTACAAAAAAGGGCATTAAAAGGTGCCTGCCTCAGGTAGAGAGGTTATAATGAGCTTGTTCACTGCTCTGAGATAATATTTCATGTTTTGTTGGAAATCCTTGGTAGCCTCTAAAGTTAATGACTGGATGATGAGAATATGGAAAGTTTGCTCTGATGTCTAAAATGTCATCGCAAAGTAGAAGGATAAATCATGAAGATGTAAGGGCTTCTAAGTTTATGGAAAGATGGGCTTTGTTTACAATATCATGGGAAAGTAAGCTTAACTATGTTTTTTCTCTTTTTGTGTTTTCTGAAACTTTGTAACAACTGTTATGCTTGTATTTTTTTTGTATTTCCCCCCTCCCTTTTACTATATAATTTGATTAACATTTCCACTTCTTTTGTAGGCAAGAACTCTACAAAAAAATACAAAAAATTAACAAGAGTCATGACAGTAGCAATGGAATGACTGGAAGTTTTAAACGGACACTTCCATCCTATAGATTTATGTAGCTTCGTGTACTGATGTTCATTCATTTATGTCATTTAATTCAAGGATAGTGGCATTATAAGAAGCCATGTGAAGCAGGTCTGCTTTGTGAAACTCTGTCAGTAGGGTTGCCAGTTTCCAAGTAATAGCTGGAGATCTCCTGCTATTACAACTGACCTCCAGCTGATAGAGACAGTTTAGACGGCATAAATGGCACAGATGCTGGTGTAGGGGTCATGCCACCTCCTAAGCCAATTCACCCGTCCCCTCAGGAATGAGCCCTAGGTTTAGCAGGACCATGGACATTATGTTTCTGAGTAACCAGTCTGGGTGTGTATCAGTCTGGGAAAGAATGGACAATAGCTTCAGGACTACATTTTCTAGTTGTTTCTAAATAGCAGGGAAGCTGGCACTAAAAGCCAGCATTCAGAGGAGCAAACTGGCAAGCCAGCAGTTTCATTAAACATTAAGTTCATACGCAAAATGTGACGAAATGGAAAAGGCTGCCGGACCATTCTTCATTCCCAGATTCCTGTCACTATTCATTTTTTGTTCTTCCTAAACTGAAGAAGCCCTTAGGACCGTGTCAGAGGATAGGCCAACCAACTGCTTAAAAGTTTAAAGAAAAACCAGCGTGATATGCTTACTGTATTACTGGGTTGATTTTTGTTTGTTTTAAAACTCATAATAGCTTCCAGGTTTTGACATGCAAATTCTGGGGAGATAATAAATCTAAATGTCACCTTTAACACTACATATCACTGTAAATAATTACGGGTGTGGAATAGAGTACTGTGCCGTAACCCAAGGGTACAGTGGCACGGCTATATCCTTTAGAGCTGGATGTTTACCTGAAAAATTAATTTTCTTCCTCTGCATGTTTCTTCAGTCCTGCTGAGTGAACTATTATGTTCCTACATCAGAATCTGGTTCATGAAGGGAGGAGGTACCATTTGTTAAGGTCAACTGCTAATTAAAAAACTGCAGTCTTCTTTTCTGTTCCTTAAGCTAGCTGTAGTTTTCTTTCTTTTTAGCAAATCAAGTCAAGTCTGCAGACATCAAAAAATGGGAAGGGTCAATTCATACTATAACACTACACATAAACATTTGACATAGGCATGATTCTGAAGGTGTCTTCCCAGACCCTGGATTTCACAGAGAAACAAGTACAAGTAATCTCTGCTGAGTCGAATTCAAGTTTATTTTATACTGAAACTTTTCCGTTTGGGGGGGGGGGAAATCTCAGGCATTTTATCAAGCCAGTTTCCAGCTACACCACAGCTGTCCTTTTTTCTGAGCACTCTAGGGTCACCAATCCCCAGGTGGAGCCTGAAGTTATCTTGGAATTACAACTGATCTCCAGACTACAGCGATCAGTTCCTCCTGAGAAGACGGCTGCCTTGGAGGGTGGACTGCATGACATTATACCCATTGAGGTCCTTCCCCCCAAATTCCACCCATCCCAGGCTCCACCCCCAAATCTCCAGAAGTTTCCCAACCTGGACTTGGTAACCCCAGTTGCACTCTCATACATCTGGTTGAAACTATACGTATACGTAGAAGACACAACATGCGGCAAGACCTCATCAGGGGAATCTCTTTTCACAAATTGGCACCTTTGGCCCACAGGATCTGTCCCATCCACTTGATTACTTCATATGTGGAGTTCCCAACCATGTGAGGAACATAATGAAGCTACATTTGAGGGGCACTTCCAGGCAGAAGCCCTGATAGCCTTAATTTAGAGAATATTTACAGATACTTCTGCATAACACTGCCTCTATGTTGATTCTGTGAATATTCATTCTGTCATGAAGTAGTTGATGAAGGACAAAATAAAGCAGTCGGAGTGTGGATGGTACAATTGCAGGAGTCAAATAAATTTATCGAATATAGACTTCTGCCAATAGAAAGTAATACAATGGGAATTTTCAGTCCAACGCCCACTACAGCTCATAGATATATTGCTTGGGAGAAGAAAATCATAAAATTATGAATTAGGGAAGGGCAGAATCTGTGTCTATGTGTTTAAGTCTATGTGTAGATGCTCATTATGTACCAACTACTTCATACCAATCAGCTGATGGTTTAATGATGGCAATAAAATTATTAAGTGGCAGATTTGAACAGAAAACTCTTTCAGACAGACCACAAGAGCATGGGACCTGGAAGGCATTTTTTTAACCAAAAGGTAGTATACAAATGTTATAAATGAATCTTGGCAAAACTGTTGATGGGACTTCTCATTCACATGTCATGAGCTGTGTAGGTATCTAGTAAGGCCACACATGGTTTTGTGTGGTTTTGCTTCCTTGCAGTGTCATATGGATGGAAGCCGTCCAGTATCCCTGTAGACTGTTATTATTTTGCTGTATTCCTCCATAACACATTGAGCGGTTCTTTCCCCTGCAACATGATTTCCCATGCCATTCATAGACCTTGGTCATCCTCCAAGCATTTTCTAATCAATCTAGCATTGAAAGCTGTCAGAGCTCATTTTCATTCCTAGAAGCTTAGATGACTCCAATTTAATAGTTACAGCCGGCCAGGCTTTCATTTCCCTTGCTCTTGTTTATTAGTTCCTTTGTTTCGGAATTTCTCTTTCTCTTCTTTTCTGGCAATTTACCACAAAATCTCCAGTATGTAAAACTGAGCTAGGATAAGTGTGTGAGAATATTTTCAAGTTAAAGAAAAACTACAACAGCTATATTTAATAAGTGCCAGCACTATGAGACAAAGTACATTGGCTCTCAAAAGTTTTCAATGGGTGGGGGGGGGGGCACCAGTTCTTGAGACAACACATACCAACTCATTCTTTGACCTGGAAGTTATCCATTAATCGGTAGCTCTGTTTACTTAAAATATTAATCACAGGAAAGTGGTTTTAGGATTGCAACCACGGGGGCCTTGAATAAACCCATAGGGGGATGGATCCTATCTATCCTGAGCAGAATGTACTGGATGAAGGAGAATTTTCCTGCCTTCCGTCTCCTGCTCCAATCCACTGTGTCTCCTGAAATCATGCTCCTAGGATCAACATGGGTGCTCACTTCCTCCAGGGACAGCAGGAGTGGCAAAGGGGATGTCTGCAGTGGGAAGAGAAATTGCCACAAATTGCCTCCCTCCCTCCCTTCTGCAAGGCAAAGTGCCTTCCAGAAGAGCAAAAGGAATCCAAGCCAACATTTACACAATTTCCTCCTCATTATGGCGTGTATCTCTGGAGCAAACAAAAGGCTTGGGCTATTTGCAGCCGAGGCTGTATTAACATGTTGTTGGACACTGAGCTATTCTTGGATTTTTGTGCGTGGGCAGTGACTGACTGCGACGGTACAAATATGCCGCCATATGGGTCTCCTAAGCCAGATTTCATTGCCCATTTCTTTAGTTCCCAGCAGGGCCATAACTACGATGGAGTGAGTAGGACAGCCATAGGGTTGCCAGATCCCTCTTCACCAACGGCAGGAGGTTTTTGTGGTGGAGCATGAGGAGGGCATGGTTTGGGGAGGGGAGGGACTTCAATGGCATACAGTCCAATTGCCAAAGCAGCTATTTTCTCCAGGTGAGCTGATCTCTATCAGGTGGAGATCAGTTGTAATAGCAGGAGACCACCAGCTAGTACCTGGAGGTTAGAACCAGAAGAAAAATAGGCTTTGTGCTGTATAGTATTGTACAAAAACTGCACACAATAACAATGCAATATAAATATATTATAAGTGCAATAGTGAAAAGTGGATAAATAAAGGACAAACAATACACAATATATACAAATATACAGCAAAATACAGACTAACAAGGTAAGTAAATAGGATTGTTCAATATTTTACTTACCTTGGTTAATAAGGTCCTTCTTGTTAATCTGTACTTTGCTGTATATTTGTATATATTGTGTATTGTTTGTCCTTTATTTATCCACTTTTTACTATTGCACTTATATTTATATTGCATTGTTAGTGTGTGCTGTTTTTGTACAGTACCTGGAGGTTGGCAACCCTAGGCAGCAACCATCCCTGTGGCATGCAGAGAGGGTGGCCAAACTGCCTCAGGAGGAGCAGGTGCCTCTGTGCTGGCTAGTTCTGCTGCTGTCTCTATATGCCACAGGGGTGGTGGCTGCCCTCCTCAGCCCCCCCACCCCCATGTTATGGCCCTGGTCCCCAGAATTCAAAGATAAACTATGAAAACTGAAGCTGTTTCTATCTGCACAACCTTAAGCTTCTTCACCATAGTTCCACCATAGATTTTCATTGTTGGTCACACCCAAGTGCAACAAAGAGAGAATCAAGGCTTTGGATTTTACACTTAATGGCTAAACACATTCATGACCCTGTCTCTGCACAGTGGGGTTTTGGCTAACATTAACAACTCGAAATAACATTTGGTGGAGTAGCAAATGTAGAGAAGTACATTATTAACTTGCAGCAAATTCAGTGTTGTTCTCAAGGCAATTATATCTACATTCTTGGGTGATGCTGCCAGGTAAAATAAGCAGAGCCCATACTGTCATAATTATTGCTAAATTTCAGTACACTTTGTGAGATATTATTCCCTATTCTCTTCTAAACTGGCTGGATATTTTGCCGTGTAAATTAGGACACCCAGAGTGATTTACGATGATGAAACCTTTTATCTATATACCCATAATTTAACAGAGAAGACCTTCTGTGTAAGCAGCTAACTTATGTGACAAAAATGAACTATCAGTTTTATTTCATTATATTCTAGTGCATAGACCATTTGTTTCCCTTGATGTGAAGAGGAGACCTCAGCCTCTACTCTGTTTGGCCCTCCAGGGCTACTGATGGCCACCTTGTGAAATAGGATGCTGGACTAGATGGACCTAGTTTGATCCAGCAGGCTCTTATGTTCTTCTACTCAAATTCGTGTTTCCCCTAAAAGCTACTTCATCCAACCAAATTAGTACCCTGAATGTATTCTTAGAGTGTTCAGCACCTGATGAAGTAGTGCAAATACTTCAGTGCCCCATCCATAATGCATCATGCCCAATGCATCAGTCCAAACCTTCCAAAAGTCATGACGCATTAAAAATGCAAGGCTGAATTGCAAGCTGGGCATGTTCTAGACTCAGCCTGTTCTAGACTTAAAGAAATCCATTTAATCCAGATTCTCAGTATACCAGTCACATTCATTTGGTGGGTCCACTTAGCGACAACCATAAACTTGCTTCCGGCTCTGGGCTGCATGCTCACACACATAACAAAAAAGAAATTGTTTCAGGAACCTCTCTTTTATGTGCTTCATTATGGGACATTTTTCGTAGCCCTATAGTTTATCCATTATTCATTGGCACTTTAGGATCACCTCTAATTTCCAAAAGAGGTTGCAAGTATTGCAGCAGTCCACTAACTCAGAGGGACTGATTAAATTTATGGAGTGGAATTATCACTCAGAGACAGCCTGGTACAATATGTTCTTGCTATAGTTATTTTGTGTTTCTTCCCTGGTTGACCGACATTGGCAAAAACAACTGTTTCTCAAGATCTTGTTTTCCTCCATCTCCCTCCTTAGTGGGTGCAAATATTCACAAGCTGTCAACTTCCACTCCAAAACATAATTTTCCACATTTTAAAAAAAGAAAGAATACCGAGTTAGGTTAAAGCAACTCACTTGACAATGGGTCTGCTCTAGGGTTGCCAGGTCCCTCTAGCCAGGAACTTCAATGCCATAGAGTCCAATGGTTTACCAGAAAAACACACACACTTGAATCAGCCGAGCCGAATAGGCAATTCCCGGAAAAGCTGAATAATTATTCGGCTTTTCCGGTTCGGTTGGGGGGCATTTTTTGAGGTAGGGCCCTCAAACTTACAGCATAGCTTGAAGGGACTCTCCTTGCATGACCCCAGAAGTTTGGTGAAGATTGGGTAAGGGGGTCCAATTTTATGGGGTCTGGAAAGGTTGACCCCCCTCCATAGAGAAATATTGCGAAGTTTGTATAAGTAGAAATGCCTTAAATTTTATTGTTGAAGGCTTTTACGGTCAGAGTTCATCGGTTCTTGTAGGCTATCCAGGCTGTGTGACCGTGGTCTTGGTATTTTCTTTCCTGACGTTTTGCCAGCAGCTCTGGCAGGCATCTTCAGAGGATTAACATTGAAGGACAGTGTCTCTCAGTGTCAAGTGTGTAGGAAGAGTAATATATAGTCAGAAGGGGGTTGGGTTTGAGCTGAGTCATTGTCCTGCAAAGTATTAAAGGTAATGTGCTAATCATTGTCCTGTAAGTATCAAGATAATGTGCTAATGAGGGTGTGGTATGTTAATGTGATACTGCAGACTTGGCCAACCTGAGAAATCAGCAGTGGCTGAACATGGACTGACCCAAACAGGACACAGGGTCTTATTCAAAGACACTGAAAGACTGGACAATTCTACCAACTATTTTGTCAGATTGCACAGAGAAGCCATTGAAATTCATAAACATCAGCACAACTTTAACAGAAAAGAAGATAGTTTAAGAATGAATAAGGCTTGGCTTCCTGTCCTGAAAACCTCCAGACTAACAAAGACTACAGTCCACAATAGCCATGCGGATTAGCTTTAGATTCCACATGTTAACAGATCACTTCTGGATACAATGGTTCCACATTAATATACCACACCCTCATTAGCACATTATCTTGATACTTACAGGACAATGATTAGCACATTACCTTTAATACTTTGCAGGACAATGACTCAGCTCAAACCCAACCCCCTTCTGACTATATATTACTCTTCCTACACACTTGACACTGAGAGACACTGTCCTTCAGTGTTAATCCTCTGAAGATGCCTGCAGCAGCTGCTGGCGAAACGTCAGGAAAGAAAATACCAAGACTACTGTCACACAGCCCGGATAGCCTATAAGAACCGATGCCTTAAATTTTTTTTGTTAAATTTGGAGGATGCCAGTGTGAGAATGTTTGCAACAAAAAAGGCAGATCTGGCAGGTGTATATTCATGATGCAAAGTTGCCCTATGGTAGGCATTTTTGACAAGTGAGCATTTTTATTTCCAAGTCCAACAGAAAATGTTGCTAATCGATAACACTGATAATTGGACTTTTGCACAACCAGCTTTTCCATATTGCTGGAGCAATGAAACTGGGAAAAGTTTTATGTGTTCAGTTTTATATAGAAGGAATGATGAATCCTGTCTGTACAAATGATTATCAACATGAATTCATTTCCTTCTTATGGATATTGTCATAGTAGCGCTGATCAGGCAGTTATAGCATTGTTTCAAAGGAGAGTGGAGGCTTTATCCTAGAATTCTGCTCAGTAAATTTTGAAGGAGAGTTTATCCATCTTTGGTGGCTCTTCCTCTAGTGGAAAATTTTCCTAAGTTGGGAGAAGTCTCCTTAGGGTTGAGCAAAGCTTTGCTGAGGAGTGTGGTAGGATACAAGTAGGGTTGGCAGGTTCCAGGTCGGGCCTGGGGATCTCCGGATTTTTAACTAATCTCCAGATGACAGAGATCAGTTCCCCTGGAGAAAATGGCTGCTTTGGAGAGCGAATTCTATGGCATTATACCCTGAGGTATATGCTATGGCATTATACCCTGAGGTCCCTCTACTCCCTAAACCCTGCTCTCTCCAGGCTCTGCCCCTAAAATCTCCAGGAATTTTCCAACCTGGAGGAAGAAAACCTAAATTAGGATTGTGCATATCAATATACCCAAACTGAAAATAAACCCGAAATTAGCCGTTTCGGCAGTATTCTAGTTTTGGGTAGACTGAATAGCAAATCCTGAGAATCTGCTCGAATCCGAAAAGGCAATTCCTGAAAAACTGAATATTCAGCTTTCTGAGGTCTTGGCTATTCGCCTTTGCTCAGATGCACAGCTCTGTGCTTTCTCCCATTTTTCTATCTTTGAGTGGTTTTGTTAGGGCCCCATAGTTGGGACCCTTTTGAGATAGGGGTCATGCAATCAGAGCCAGCTTGGTCAGCCCAAATTAGTCTGAAAAGGCCATTTTAAAAGACGGGGCTCACCCAGTCCTGTCCAGAGGGATATACCCTCCAACTAAAAAACGGCTGCTTCTACAGCTACTTATTGGGCTTTTGATGAAGACTTCTCACCCATGCAGATGAGCAATCTCCTTCACAAGAGCTGCCTTGGTCATGACTTTGGCTGACTCCGATATCACTACCTTCCCCCCGCCCCGCTGAAAACTGAAGGTCGCCCTGAGTAGAGGCTTTGTTTACCCGCACCATGACCATCTCTTAAAATCAGATTTTTTAAAATAAAATTATTTAAAGAAGAAAACACAAAATAACAACATCAATACAACAACACCAACTTCCAGCAAACAGATTTTTGATGACTGTTCACAGGATGTCATTTGCCACCAAAAGAAATGTTTTCTGTGCCTTATTTTTCTTGCAGTTAAGCCTTTTCCCTTAGTTTGGAAACTAATTTGCATGGACATCATGCTATGCGCCCCAGATGTGAAGCCCCCAGACTTTGAGATGCCAGCCTGACAATTAGCTCTTTCCACTAGTCCTCGGCAAACCTGAACTTCTGAACCTGAAAACCGATAGACAGCTCAGCTCATAAATGCCTAGAGGATGGGGGTGACCCCTTTGCAAGCCCATAAAATTGGACCCCCTGTCCCAATGTCCACTAAACTTCAGTGACCGTCTAAGGAGTCCCTTGCAGCTACGCTGCAAATTTGGTGATTCTACCTCCAAAAATGCCCCCACAGGATCTTTGGAAAAAATCCCCATAGACTATAATGGACCCAATTTTTTTTGGTAAACCCGGAAATAAAGCAGAATACTTATATTTACCAGTATGGGTATTCAGTTTATTCCAGGTTTACAAAAAAACAAAAACAAAAAAACCCAGGCCCAATAAATCCAAACCCAAAATTTACTCTCTCTCTTTTTTTTTTGCACGACCCTAACCTAGATATAAGCCTGGGGTGTTGAGTCACAGATGATAGCATAACTGAATCTCCTCCTGCCACAGAAGAACAAGAGTTGGTTTTTATATGCCAACTTTCTCTACCACTTAAGGAAGAAACAAACCGGCTTACAATCACCTTCCCTTCCTCTCTCCACAACAGGTAGATGGGGCTGAGAGAACTCTAAGAGAGCTGTGACTAGCCCAAGGTCACCCAGCTGGCTTCATGTGTAGGAGTGGGGAAACCAACCTGATTCACCAGATTACAGTCTGCTGCTCATGTGAAGTAGTGGGAAATCAAACCTGGTTCTCCAGATTAGAGTCCACCGCTCATGTGGAGGAATGGGGAATCAAACCCGGTTCTCCAGATTGGAGTCCACCCACCGCTCAAACCACCACTCTTAACCACTACATCATGCTGATGAAGATGTCTCTTAAGGACAAAATTTAGTAATTACATCTCAGGAAGCCACTTGAATTTGTTACGCATACATTTCTGCAGACTGCTGGTTTCTTTTTCTTGATGCTTTCTATGCCATTGTTTTCTTTGCTGTTTGGGTAAAAGCTGTCATCAAAGGGGGTTTGAGAAACACAATGGCTGAATGACATGTAGTCATGGCAAATGCCACCATACAATAGATTATTAAGTTCCACCACTTTCCCGCATAACACAGCCTAACGCAGACCAGAACTTTGCCTTTTAGAGGGTTTACAGAAAGAATCTCAAGCCAGAGCTGTCCAATTTAATCAAAGGAAATGCACAATCTTGGCAAATGCTTCAGATACAAAATGAAAAACATAAAAACTGCATAGGGAATGCTCTTAAATTGTTTTTCATACAATGAACACAGATGTGTTGCATTTATACATACTGCTGAGACTAGTCTGTCAAATTCTAAGGAACAGCTTTTAGGTACCACCTTCTCTTGTAGCATCAGTGAAACTTAGCTGTGAGTTCAGAAATGGTCCACAATCTGTTGAAAAATAAATTAGATACACAGCAAATTTGTAAAAAGTGATAACTAACAAAATGCCTGTCACTATGGTAACATGCATGGAGGAAAGGCTTGTGTAGCAAACAGCCAGGGGTAGAGGGAATGGGGAGCCATGCATTTCTGTAGGCTGAAACATTGGTAGGATTCTGGTCTATGGTGTCAAGGTGGCGAGGGGAAGGTTTTGCTCTTATCCAAACAAAATGGTGTCTACAAGGGCAGCTCTTCATTTTTCTCCTCAGGATGAAATGGTAAGCCCTGACATATACTGGAGAGTAGAAACGAACTTGTAAGAAATATGATGGCGGTAGCTTATTCTTATCACTGGCTTGGGGAGAACTTTCTGAGGCTGTCCAAGCATGGGTCCTGTGTTGGAATTCCATTCTTTGGGGCTGAGCCTGCTCGGCAGAGGCAAAGGTTTCAGTGGTGGGCAGATGCAAAGCTCATGAGTGCCTCATCTCAGTCTCCCCCCCCCCACCACCCAAAGCAGGCTGCCTGCTTTACAGAATGGGAAGTAAATGCTTAGATGGGGGCTGTGGTTTTCACTCCCTGTGATAAGCAGCCAGCCTCCCTGTCACAGAGGGGGTATGATAAACAAAACCCAGAAGTCTTCATCCACTTGTTGCAGAGGAATCTCCCTGTGGAGGAAGTTCCAAAGCTTGGCATCATGGCGAAGATGTCTCTTTCTCAGGTTGCCACCCAGCTACCCTCAGATTGTGAGGCACCTGAAGCAGGACCTCCAAAAGGGAGCATACATGGGATGATCTCTTTATAAAGAATATCCTCTGAGCTGTGACTGCTCCATGAAAGCCCTGGGTTGAATCTGGGAGCTTTTGGACTTCTATCTATTGCTCTTTGCATATGAGATAAGCTACTTTGCTAAAGTAGAGAGAAGGCACTTCTTGTAAATGTTTAACCTGGGAGAGGAATCCTGAGATTTTCCAGTCTCTAGGCAATACTTGCTTTTAGCTGTTGATTTTTGCATTTTATTAAATACAACAGGAGAACTGAGTGAGAATCTTTGGCACTTCCTTATCAGACCTCCCAGCTCATTCTTTGTTGCCCTTCACAGAAATTTTGGGTTTGGTGTGATTATCAAATTTTGATTTGTTTGTCAAATTTTATCAAAGTTCATCCAATTTGTTTTAGTAGTAGTGGAAGGATATCAGACCCAAAAATGCCCATCCAGGGCCAGGAGGATTATCTATGGTAATTTGGATAATCTGCATAAAGGCAGGGTTAGCCTGTTTTTGTCAGATCTCAGAAGCTAAGCAGGGTTAGCCCTGGTTAGTATTTGGATGGGAGACCACCAAGGAATACCAGGGTTGTGATGTGTAGGCAGGTAATGGCAAACCACCTCCGAATGTCTCTTGCCTTGAAAACCCCACCAGGTGTTGCCATAAGTCAGATGTGGCTTGACTGCACCAAAAAACTTTTTAAAGTAAAGAAGATCTGCTTCTCCATGGAGGCTTTTCCTCTGCTGGCTTCCAACAGTAGGACTTTTTTAAAAAGCTTTCATACAACGTGGTATAATCATCCTTATTTTAGGTTTTCCCTGTTCTCCATATGCATTTCTCAAATCTGTTTTCTCTTATCTTAAGAACATAAGAATATAAGAAAAGCCCTGCTGGATCAGACCAAGGCCCATCAAGTCCAGCAGTCTGCTCACACAGTGGCCAACCAGGTGCCTCTAGGAATCCCCCAAACAAGATGACTGCAGCAGCACCATCCTGCCTGTGTTCTACAGCACCCAAGATAATAGGCATGCTCCTCTGATCCTGAAGAGAATAGGTATGCATCATGACTAGTATCCTTTTTAACAAGTAGCCATGAATACCCCTTTCCTCCATGAATATGTCCACTCCCCTCTTAAAGCCTTCCAAGTTGGCAGCCATCACCACATTTTGGGGCAGGGAGTTTCACAGTTTAACTATGCGTTGTGTGGAAAAAATACTTCCTTTTATCTGTTTTGAGAGAATGCAATCCAAACACATTAGCATGTTGTCTGGAAGGAACTGTATACATTTTCTTGTCCTGCAAAGGCTTTTTCCACTTCAGCACCATTTCCCCATTTTTCCAGCATTTTCTCCTGCCCTGTCACCAGAGGGCTATTTGAGAACGTTTGCAACAAAACAAATCGGTAATTACTAAAATGCTATAATGATCGATTGTCACCTATCAAATTTTAATAGAGTCACTATACCACTAGAGTGTGAGGAAAAGAGAAATTTTTTTTTACAGTGAGTCACCATGGCATCCATGACAACCACACCCTCAAGAGCCATTGTGAGAGAGATAAGTTGTGGACGTTTTGTTGCCAACATGCATGCCTCTTTATTCGCAGAGGGAATGAAAGCAACACAGAGAATCCTTACCACATGGAAGCCACCAGGATAAGTTTAGTTAATTGGATTGCCTTGCTATATTACGCTTCAGCTATTGGCTATTTGTTTTTCATTTCAGATACTGTTATATACAATGAATATGGGATCACTCTTCCACGAAAAAACGGTTTGGGGTGAAGGCATGTGATAATGCGAGATGGCACACAGGCTGAGACCATGTTCCCTGCTTCTCCTGCTTTCCTCCCAATTGGATCCAATGGCTATATGCATTTCTATCTGTGATAAAGCTGTATCATTTTCAAAATGCCAGGTGGTCCTCTGTTACCATAGTGAATTCTCAAGAAACCTTGGGCTGGAATAGATTATGGTTTTTACAATGAAAAGTCCTTTTGATCAGGAAAGAGCAGATTTCCCAAAACGTAAAACAGCCACCTGTCAGACAACATTTTATCATTCATATCTTAGAAAAGGTTTAATTTTCAGATAGGAAAGATATATTAATTTATGTTTCACCTAAAGTGAAATTATATTGCTATATCATCTTGCTATAAGCTATTCTACAGGGAAAAGAACCTAAATCTATGCATTTATTTGCTGGTTTCAGTAATATGAGTTTTATTTCATGTACTAAATACAAACCAGCTTTTCCTGATAAAAGATATAAATTTTATTTCCATTGTTATTGAAATTATTCCAGCAGGATTTGAAAATAAAATTAAGTAACCAGCTTAAATTTGTAGATAATAGAGTACATAAAAGGTACCATCAATGCATAGTGGTTGAATGTGTTTCTAATAAACCTTTTTCTGCATGCTATCATTGAGCGATTACATATAGGGTTTATGGAAGCACTGAGACTGTATAAATTAATAGTCATCCCAAAATGTTATTGAGGAATTAACCGTTACTATCAATTACACACTCATTGTAAACAATGTAGCTGTTAAAAACACCTCCTTCTGAAATGCATCTTCTTTGCTTTGCTTTAAAGGATGGCAGTTACTGGCTATACATGAAATGTACTTCTCTCTTAGAGAATGGCTCTAGATTGAATAAGACCCACAAGAACTTCTTGAACAGTGGGGAGGGGTCAGGGCAGCTTCACGTGTTCAAAGTCCACTGTAATGTCCAGAGAAGGAATCCACATGGGCATTGGACAATACAACCATCCTACAAATACTGGAGAGTAGGAGGAAGGGATAACTCCTACACATGAAGCCACTCCTACACAAGAAGCCATCTGGGTGACCTTGGGTTAGTCACAGCTCTGTTAGAGCTCTCTCAGCCCCACCTACCTCACAGGGTGTCTGTTGTGGGGAGGGGAAGGGAAGGTGATTGTAAGCCGGTTTGATTCTTCCTTAAGTGGTAGAGAAAGTCGACATATAAAAACCAACTCTTCTTCTTTACTTCCCTACTACCAGTATGCTTGCCCTTCTTCCAATACCTGTGGAATTGCCATCTTACCTGACTTGATGGGCATGGGTCTGTATGCATGGATGAAATCTTTAAATCTAGTTTTTAACCAGTCCTGTGTGCATACAAACCCTGTGCATGCCAAAGTCATATGTCATGGCAGTGCATGGACACCCACTGGTATTGGAGAAAGGGTCAGCACATTGGGTGGATGGGGCTCTCTCTCTTTCTATACCCCATCACTATTAGAGCAAACATATTGTCTGAACTGAACCCTGATATCTAGGGCACTAGCCAGATAAGAAACAGTGCTGTTCCTGGCCAAGAAGTGTCACTCCCAGGACAGAATGACCAGCTATTGGGGGGAAATTGCATAGCTAAAGCTGGGAGTTCCAGTTTGCAATAAACATGCCTTAAAATAGCTCTGCATTAACAAAGCAAAAAGAGAGAGAGAGAGAGAGAGAGAAAGACCAAATAGCAGCTTAATAGCCTTGGCATCTTTTTTTTTAATGAGAAAGAAGTGAATAATAAGCTCTTTGAGCCCTGTAATCTGTCTAAAATTAATTTTTTGACTTCTGAACTTTTAGTGTAGGAAACTAAAGACTACATTCTGGGGGGGGGACTTTAAATAGTAGAGCAAGAAGCTATAGATGGAAAATGTTATGAGCATAAACCCCAAAGCATTGTGAATTGTCCCACCAAAGACATACAAACATATTATAAACTTAGTTGAACCATTGGTCTGTGTAGCTAAGCACGGCTCACTCTGTCTTGCCGCAGATCTCAGGAAGAGCAAGGTTTCCCAGCAATGGCTACCCGAGAACCAAGCCAGACATGCACTTGGAGTTCATGCCCAGTGCTTCCAGCAGTTTTCTAAAACAATTTTTAGGGACACTAGAGACCGATTTGAATTGGAACTGTGGTGTGTGGCATGTGTGTGTATTGGGGGGGGGGTCAGTGTCAAACTATGTCTTTTTCCTGCCCCCAAATGGTATGGGGAACCAGGATTTGCCCTGTTAAACTACATTTACAAGTATCTAGAGAATTTAAGAAACTGGAGAGAGCAGGAATTGGACTTGGGGTCTACAGCATGCAAAGCGCATGCTCCGTCTCTGACCCAAAACCTCTCCTAATAATATATGTTAGGGCATCTGTTAATGGAAGTGAGTGTTTGGGCATGAGTCAGCAAGGTCCAGCACCTAGAAATCTACATGTCCCAGCTGCAGTGTCTGGATATGTTACTATATAGGGATGTGCAACTTGGAAAAAAAATTGTTTTTTTTTTAATCCGGATATCAGGGAGCTGAAAAATATTGGTATTCCCAGTTATCCAGGTTTCAAATACCTATTCGGTGTTTGGATCCCTATTTTGGGGGGATTCTGAATATAGTAATATTCAGTTCCATTACTCCCTATGGGGAATCTTTTTTCGAGGGTCGGAGGGGCTGTTTTTAAAGCTAATGGCACCAAAATTGCAATGGAGATTTTGGTGCCTGTCTTTTAAATATCTGACAGGTTCAAATGAATTCCATGGACCCCTGAATAAGGTGTTATCAGCCATTGGGGGGTGGGGGAGGATCCATGCTTTTTCCAGGACAAAGAATAGCTAAAGACACAAGAGCAAGCAAAGCAACCACTGGCCAAAAGTATCTCAAAGCAGACAGAACCAACAAGCCCAAAGAAACAACGCAGAACCAGGGAATCCTGGCAGGAATGCAGGCTCATGTGGGAAGCCTAACATGACAATCCAACCCAATGTCAAACCACAGAATTGTCAAGGCAAACCAAATAGGAATGCTGTTGCAAGCCCAACAAACATATAATCAGAGAATCAAAGCCAATGTACAACTCAAGAAGCAAAGGCAACATCAAACCCAAGAATCCACCACAAACCCAACACAAAACAACTTGTGCAAAGAATACAGTGCTGCAAGACCAACAAAACCGATGTTCCTGACAAATATTTTCAGGATTTTTCGGGACCCATTTCCTGGTATCCCCCAAAATCCTGTATACCATCCAGAATCCAGAATATATCTGGTTACCAATAAGGTAGTTTGCAGATATATATTTGGACCGGATATATCAGAATGCACATCCCTGTCAATATACATCAGCTTCAGTTCCCCAAACGCAAAAAAGCAATAGTGCTTAGATATGTCACATTTAGAATCATAGTACTTGAATTCCCTTTTAAATGAGAAAGAAGTAAATGATGAGCTCTTTGAACAAGGAAGTAATTAAGGGCCTTTTCTACACCCGCCAGATCTCCACTCAAAAGTGGTGCCTCCCATCTATTTTTCTTTAGAGCTGCATTACATGCATTTATATGTAACATGTAGTTTGCCAGGGAGCCTCTAGCTGTGTAATCCAGCTCAGAATTACTATGATGCAAAACCATTGATTTCAACTGTTGTAACGCTGCCTAGGACTGAACTGCTGGAGATTTTCATGGAGAACCTATATTTTCCTGTACCTGGGGAATTACTTGGTCAAGGTTGTCTGTGGTTCCCTGCATTTCAGTGGCCCTGTCTTAACCTCCCTTCAATCTCATCCTTTTCCTAGACCTTCACTCTTCACTGCACCTCCATGTTATAAGTATCTGATTTGACAGTGTAGTACTTTATTACATTTTTAATGCAATCCTGCTCATTTTAACACTTTTGGATCAATTTCCAGGCAAATGAAATCAGCTATCATAAATCATTTTAGAATTTTCCTCCCAAAAAGCTTCTAAAAGATTTAGCAATAAAAGAGACAGCCAAAGGGACACTCTGCTTGGAAGAGGCCATTCATAACATGAGTTTAAATTTCAGTCAACTGAAACACTCTCCTTAACACTGCTGATGATTTTTTTTATTTTATATGAATGTACAGTGGAATAAAGAAAATAGGGTTTTAATGGGTACACTGGAACAATATATGCTTTAAGGGAAGTGCACTTAAAAATACCCTAATAATGATCTAATATCATACCACACACAGACTGTGAGAAATAACCCCAGAAAAAAGCTTCCAGCTAAGAATATTACATTCTTTCCATATGTGTTTCCAATTTCTTGTTATTGTATGAAATGATGATCTGTTGATAAAAATATAGCGGTACATCAAGCAAACGTAAACATTATTTACTTACTGATGCATGCCAATAAGTCTTGGTACTTTTGCTAGACAGCCTGCTGGCCATATGCAAGTGAACCAATGCAAGATGTTGGCAATCATCTATATCATATGAAGGCTTACCTTCATAACCTATGTGCAGGTTATGGTGCAGCCACCACTAAGAGTTTGGTAAAGCACAGAGCTCTTGCTCTTCTCTGTCCTTGCTCTTTTAACTAATTAGTTCATTAATTGCATTAGTCCAGAGCCTCTGTCTAATTGCTTAATCTGCCCTTGACCCACACAGAATCAATTGAAAATGTCTTAGGATTGGAAAGTAATATTAAAATCATGTGTGTTCTGAGAAACATCAGCAGCAATATCTGACATGTTATATGACAGTACAGTTCCAGCTATAGACACTACAAGCGGGGAACTCACAAGGACTTGTGGGAGGCATTTTTTCCTCTCTCATTATTTCCTCTTTCATTTCCCTGACAACCCCCAGGGCCTTGCTATATCCTGCGTCCTTTTCTCATTTCAACCCACCCACCTACCTTTTACCTCCCCTCAGCTATGTTTATTATTATCATATATCACAACAAACTTGTGCCATAAGTTAGACTGAGAATGTGTGACTAACCCAAGGTCACCATGTAACCTTCTACAGCAGAGTGGGGTTTTGAACCTGGGTCTCACAAATCCTAGTCTGAAACTCTAACTACTCTACTACATTGGCTTTTTAGGGTGGTTGCTGTTGAACTGTAGCAAGCAGCCAGTCCTAGGTGAGTCATGCAAGTTGCATGGTAGCAAGTACCCTGGGGTTGCTGCCATGCCTGGCCCCAGTGAGTCCTCCCTGAAAGGCCAGACAGCCCTGGAAATGGCTCTGCCCTTTCCCCTTTCTGTTTACTGACAGAAGCTAAGGCTTGAAGGCTGGCAATACTGTTGTGGTTGCCTAACAGCGGTCTCTGAGGACATTCTTTCTTAAAGCGACAGGTGCTGCTCTTATCCCTTTGAAGGGTTTTCATCCCCAATGTTTTTTGAGGGGGAGTAGATTTCATAGCACCTGGAGGTTGGCAACCCTACAAATGGATAAGACACATAAGAAGGGGAATAGAGAGAAAGGTGTTGTGTAACTGTAGTTCCAGCTCAAGAAAGGGTACCTTCTGAGGCTACCACTCCCTGAGGATGAGGCCATTGCTGTTTCTGCCTCTGCATTCTTGTCAGCTCCATGTGCCACCTTGGTCCAGACCACTTAGTCTTCCTTCCTTGTTCCCCTGGGCCTCTTGAAACACAGTGGGATAAGCCACACGTGACTTACAGAGCTTCCTGAATTCTTGCAAATCCTCTTGCAAGTGTTTGGCTTCCCATTTTGTATGCACAACCAAAAATGGCAGATAAAATCCCACATGGGGAAAGAATCTCACAAGAGTTTCAGAAGCCCTGCAGATAGGGTTTCCAATGCTGGCTTGGAAAATTCCTGGAGGTGTTGGGGAGGAACCACAGTAGGGGATGTGATGCCATAAAGTCTGTCCTTGGAAGTTGCCATTTCCTTCAGGAGAACTGATCTCTGTAGTCTTGAGATCAGTTGTAATTGCTGGAGATCTCCAGGTCCCCCTCGGAGCTTGTTAACCCAACCTGCCTGCAGAGCATGTGTAACTTACCATGCTGTGTTTAAAAATATCTGGGCAAGCAAGGAAGGTAGGGTTATTTGCTACTCCAGATCCCAGGCATGGGTGGAGTTGAAGTGGTGACAGGGAGAGGTAGACAGGAGGTTGCGGCCCTTAAAATTCTCAGTGGGCCTTTTTGAATCCCCCTATATCCCCACATTTGAATGTGTCCAAGTGAGTTGGTAATTACATTTCTCTGCGGAACTGGCTCTGATGAATCTGCTGTTCTGTAACAACCACTAGTTTTGTCTGATGATCTTGTTCGAAAATCAGGCATGTTTAGTTTGTGTTGTTAGGCTAATTACCACACAATATCTTACAAAAGGAAAGGAGGTAAATTTGGTAATGCTAGTATACCCTGGCAGCTTGTTAACAAGCATTTAAAATGGAGGAGGGGAAAACAAAGTACACTACCCTGACCACCTTGGAGGAAGGAATGGGTAAAAAATGTATTAAATAAATACATTTACATCCAGTTGTAACCATGCTGATTTTCCCTTGTGAAGATGGAGAAGTAACTTCCTTTTGGTCCTTGGGTAAAGCCCAGAGGATACATGGTTCTCCCCATTTTTATCCTCCCAGTGACCCTGAGATGTAGGTTAAATAGAGAGAGTAACTGGCCAAGTAAACTTCATGGCTGATGGTGGTTTGAAACCGCTCTTTCCAGTCCTAATCCGACCACTACACTCCCTCTCTTTCTGTCTGATAGGAGGATAAACAAGCTTCCTGTAGCTGCTTCTGTAATTAATATTCAGCATCCAGTGTGCCATGAGAATGAAACTGATAAAGATCTGTAGGAGCAAACAGACCCGAGTCACCTTCTTCAACTGATCTCTAGCCGAAAGCTGAACACTATTTTCTGTGCTGCTGCTCACTAAACTCAAAGTCAGAAAAGAGCTGTGGGATATTACAGCAAAAACTAAAGTCCTGATCCTGAACACTGCTACTCAAAAATAAGTCCCACTGATTTATGATAATATTTGAAGAACATGTGTTTAGGAATTTCTGCCCAATCTTCGAGGGCAGTTTCACATAGTTTACAAATCTGTATCAGCTTACATCACAAGCCTCATTGCACACAGTAAGACTGATTGATGAATTAACATACATACTTAGTTGCATGAATTGATTCTTTGTTGTTTTTTTCCTTAAACACAAGCAATAATCTAGAACTAAGGGTTGGATATTATTTTTTCCTTGTGCAGGTGGCATTTCGGTTCATCTACACTAGTTCTCCCCATCTACTGCAGGTGTGTGTGTGTTAAGTGCCATCAAGTTGCTTCCGATTTATGGCAATCCTATGAATTAATGACCTCCAAAATGTCTTATTGTTAACAGACTTGCAGACTGAAGACCATGGCTTCCTTTGTTGAGTCAATCCATCTCATACTGGGTCTTCCTTTTTTCCTGCTGCCTTCAACTTTCCTAGCATTTTTGTCTTTTCCAGTGTTTCTCGTCTTCACATAATGTGACCAAAGTACGATACCCTCAGTTTAGTCATCTTAGCTTCTAGGGATTGTTCAGACTGTGGGACTTGTTGTGCAAGCTCCACTGCCCCCAGAAGGAGTTTGGAAAGTTTGCCCATCAAGCTGCAATAGGAAGGAGGAGGCAGGAATTCCATTCCATTCCATTTGTGCTGCTGTGTTTGCAGTGCTTACAATTCAACCCTAACAGTTTCATTATGGAATAAGATTGTCCAAACTAGAGCTTCCTTCACCAGATATAACATTTTTGTAATAAAAAATTCAACACTAGAGAACATGCTTTAACCACTCAAGAAAAAGAAAATATATTCTATAGTCGTGGCTTTGAAGATGACATGAAAGAATTTGGAAGGCCATTACTGCCCCAAAGCCAAGTGACTTTGGTAACATTTTGTACATTTTGAAGAAAATTTGATGAGCAGCTATTCCAGTAGCTCATCTAGATGAAAATCAGAATTCTCCTTATGGAGTAATGAGTATAAATCATGCTAATTAATTTCTGCTGGTATATCACAGAAAGTCTGGACACAATAGAAACTTTGAATTGAATTCCTCAACTTCCTATTTTTTCATCCACTGTTAATACCAGAGGCTACCAATGAACACACAAAAATTAAACATAAACATCTGTATAGTTTGCAAACGAATTGCAGTGACTTTCTTATTCCAACTGTGTGTTGACTCATTCTCTCCTAGCAACATGGCAACTGTTACGTGTGCCTGAAGACATAGTTTGAAGGGCAATTCTCAGAAATAAATTTGCCATTTTTTTTCTGTTAGAGAAATTCTGTACTGTTAGCAGCAGAAGAAGGGATAAACTCAGCAAGGGATGCTTTCCTGCCAAGATCACAACTTCATTCTGGAGGACACCTTCATCTTCCACCTGCTATGCAGTTTGTCCTAGTTGTATGGGTGACTTTCCGTTGGTGAAGCCTGATGATGGGCACAAACTGCTTAGAAGTGCACGCAGCCCCCAACATCTAGACTTGATCCTTGTCCTTCATGGCTGTTGGTATCCAGCTGGGCTGGGTTGCTTAAATCGGTCTGGGAGGTAATAAATCCCTTTGTTTGGGAGGGGATAGCTCTGACTGCCTGGAAAGAAGTGGTTGTGAGAGTCCTCTTAAAGAAGGCATCCCTGGATCCCACTGACCTAAACAACTACCACTCATTGGCCAACATTCCTTTTGGGTAAGGTGTTTAAGTGGTAGTAGCTATGTAGCTTCAGGTAGTCTTGGAGGAGACAGGTTATCCAGATACATTTAAATCCAGGTTCAAGTTTGGGATAGAAACAGCCTTGGTAGCCCTGATCAGGGGACTGATGATCTTTACCAGGAAAGTGACATGGGGAAGGCATCCTTGTTGATTCCCATGCATCTCCTGGCAGTCTCTGGAGAGGCTGGCTGAGTTGGGAGTAGAGGGGTACGGTGCCTCAGCAGTGGTGCTGCTCTTTGGTTGACTGACTGGCTCCAGAAGGTGGTGCTGGGGGACTGCTGCTTGGCTTTATGGCATTTATGTTATGGGGTCCAACAAGGTTCCATCTTGTCCCCCACACTTTTTAACATCTATAGGAAACCTCTGAGAGAAATCATCCGGGGATTTGGAATAAGGCACCACCCATATATGGATGACAACAAGTTCTATTTGGCCTTTACAACTGAGTCAGATGGTCATTGGAAATCCTTAACAGGTTCTTGAAAATGGTAGTGGGACAGATGAAGGCCAATAAACGGAAGCTCAGTCCAGAAAATACTGCTGTTGGCCAATGGTTGAAGCTGCTCAACAGACCATTCCTTGAAAAGCATGATATGGCCCCAATGATTCATGCTGCGATTACATTAAGGTTCATTTACTATAATGTGGCATACTTTGGGATGCCTCTGAAAATGGTCCAGAAACTTCAGGTGGTTCAAAATGTGGCAGCCAGGCTACCTTCCTTTAATGAGACTGCTCATACAGCCAATTCAGCTCTGAACAGTGTGCAGCTAGGCTACCGTCAAGGGTGCCCAAGGTTCCTGGGCACAATTCAAAGGGCTGGTTCTTACCTTCAAAAGCCCTAAATGGCTTGGAGCTGGGAACCAGAAGGACAACCTCATCTCATATTGTTCAGTTCTCCAGTATAGATCCGCCTCATAAGCCCGGTTCTCCATGCCTCCATTTTCAAAGCTGAGATAGTTGGCATCAAGAAACAGGGCTTTTTCAGTTGTGGCACCTTGCTTATGGAATGCCCTGCTTGAGGCTCACCTGGTGCCTATATTGCTCTCTTTCAGGAACCAGGCCAAAACATTTCTGTTCACCCAGGTTTTTAATTAAGGAGATGACCTTTAAACTCCATTTTATACTGTCTTTTTAGCCTGAAAACTGTTAGTTTAAGCTGCTATCTATGTTTTTGCTGTGGCTAGGGTCTTTTAAATTCTGGAATGTATTTAATAAACTTTTATGCTTCATGTTTTTATTATGTTTTATTTTACAAGTCTCCTAGGGCAGGTTGCCTGGAGAGGCATCAAATACAAACAAACAAACAAATGTGCTTCTGTTAAAAGCACAGTAGATCAGCCGGGAGAAAGAAGACAATCCCAATGCCATAGCACAAAGTGAATAGAAGAGAAAGTATCACAGAAGATGGCAAGCATTCTCCATAAAACACCCTGCCACACACAAAGAAAGAGTTGCAATCATATCAGAAAAGCAGAGACACACTTGGATTAGACCTACTATGGTCAGAGGATGGAACCGGCAATAGAATAGACTGAATTAACACCAAAATTGCCCTATGCTGAAAAAGGATCATAGAATCATAGAGTTGGAAGGGACCACCAGGGTCATCTAGGCCAACCCGCTGCACAAGACAGGAAATTCACAACTACCTCCCCCCCACACCCCCAGCGACCCCTACTCCATGCCCAGAAGATGGTCAAGATGCCCTCCCTGTCATCATCTGCTTAAGGTCATTGAATCAGCATTGCTGACAGATGGCCATCTAACCTCTTCTTAAAAACCTCCAGGGAAGGAGAGCTTACCACCTCCCAAGGAAACCTGTTCCACTGAGGACCCGCTCTAACTGTTAGACATCCATCTAGACATCAGGAAGAATTTTCTATGTCCATTGTTGTAAAGGGGATAGGGATGGTAATTTTTGTATTTTATGTATCTTTGTATCTTATACTTCCTTTCACTGTTCATTTGTTTTAAGAAAGATTTAAAAAATAAATAAAGAATTCAAATCAATGTGGAGTACTGCATAGAAAGCATGGAGCAAGTTAAGTTGTTGTTCATCTCCCTTCCCCCCACTGTTAACATTCTTAGGAGCAGACTAAATGCGGTAGCATTCCCAGGTCAGACCTGAGGACACCGTTGCCATTTTAGAGCATAACACAGGTGATTTAAAAATGTTGCCAGGCAGTACAGTGGGATGAGGAGCTCTTGTTTTCCCCACATCTTTTCAATTTCCTAAGCAACTGCGGGCGGCAGCCATTTCAACACTTGAAAAGGTGCCGGGGGGGGGGGGACCACAAGGAAGAAGAGCATCTGGCCCACATGAGCTCAGTTTCTTGCATTTTAAAATCATGCTTAGGCCTCTAGTTTGACCCTCATAGCCAGTTATCACCAGTGGCAGCAAACAGTACATTTCAGGGGCCTAATGTGCCTGCTGATCTGGCTACCATATACACAGTCTACTTCTCTGACTACTTTTAAAAGTTGTGATTTGGTGAATACTATATACTTCTGCTTTCCATTGCTTATTTCAGAAATCACCAGTTTACAGAATCAGGGAAGTTTTTTTTACTGCTGGCCATTTGAGCTTCATTTGGTGTCTCTTTGTGTTGATTTTTTTTTTTTGGTCTTGCCCTGCATTTCCAGCAAAGAAGGTCGTGTTTCCATGACCTCATCTCTTTCTACCTTGAGCCTGCACATGAAATGTTCCACACCTGCACCCAGCAGGAGCGAAGCTCTTGATTCTCAATTCTCTAAGCCCCTAATGGTTGTTGCAGCAGCCAACTGTGATGTTACAAACACACAATTACAAGAAGTCACTTGGTGGGGGAATAAACAGCTGGAGCAGATGAAATCTTCACAATAGAGCATCTCATGGAGCCAGAAAAAAATGAGGCGGAAAGAAGCAGGGAATAGTTATAATCAATGCATTTGACTTGCTGCTCGCTAGGATAACTTCCTGAAATGCAGCCAAACATTTGAATGTTTGTGTTATATCATGGGGAAAGCCATTATACAGTCATTGAATCACACTATTAAGCTTCCAGGTAACACAGCTGCTCTGCCTCTCTTCAAATTGTTGTTTTATTCCTGCAGTACTCACTTACTGTGGGGAAATATAAATGAGATGCCTTCATAAACTGGCCATCTCTTTTTTCCCGGTGCTTGAAAAGCAATCTGACATTTCGGAAGTACCGATTGGGTGAACTATAGGAGAAGAGCCCTGCTAGGTCAAGACTAGTGGTCCATCTAGTCCAGGATCCTCTTTCCTACTTTGGCTAACTAGATGCCTCAGACGTCCCAGAGCACAGGTAGGATTGCCATGTCCCTCTTTGCCACCAGCAGGAGGTTTTTTGGGCAGAGACTGAGGAAAGCAAGATTTGGGGAGGGGAGGGGCTTCAATGCCATAGTCCAATTGCCAAAGTGGCCATTTTCTCCAGGTGAACTGATCTCTATTGGCTGGAGATCAGTTGTAATAGCAGGAGATTTCCAGCTATTACCTGGAGGTTGGCAACCCTAAGCACAGGGCTAGAGGCCGTTTGCTGGTTTTTCCCAGCAGTTGGCGTTCAGAGGTATACTGACCCTGACCACGGTGGTCCCATTTAGCCATTGTGAAGGAACAAGCTTGCAAACCCCATCCCATCTTGTTCCAGGAACTCGTTGTGTTGTGTGGCTGTCCTGGATCTCTGTCCAGCAAGGCCGGTCCTTTCCCTAGCTCCCAAGAGTATCAGTCTTGTAACCACTGCTGTAATCACTGCAACCATCAAATCTGAAAGAGTCTCTTGCACTAGATGAATTTCTACATCTAGCACTTTGTATCGGCGTTGTGGTTTAAAGGCTCGCCCTTGCTGCACCATCTCCAGCTTCATTCGCACTAGCTGGTGCTAGGACAATCGATTGCACTTCCACAGTTTCAAGCTGTGGCACCTTAGAAATGGAAAGCTCACCCACTGCCCGCTCCCCTTTACTGCCCTTCGAAAACAGGACGGAATAAGCGTGGCATGGGTACAGAGATCAGGCTTCAAGCGTTCAAAATATAAGGAAGTTTAATAAACCAATAAGACTACACCTGGTGTGTAAAGCATAAGGCTGAGCAAAAATAAAAAATAAATGGGGAAAACATGCAATCCTCTAAACACACCCTGGCCAGTCTTGGGGAGCTGGAAACACAAGGCTTCTGCCTGTTGGGCCAGTTGATCCAGCAAGGCTCTCATCACAGGGCTCAGCTTAAGTATGTTGGGAGATCACTGGGCCCAGCTGCGCTGCTGGCGGGTAGGTGCTGGAGCTCCTGAGGCAGCATTGTTCATTGGACAGGACCCTGCGAGGAAGCACTCTGCTCTAGACCTAGGTTGTGCACACTGGCTGGCACTTTGCCTCTTTTGTGCCATCCAGGGTTGCCAGCTGTGGGTTGGGATATACCTGGAGATTTGGGGGTGGAGCTGGGGAGGGAAGAGTTTGGGGAGGGGAGGGGAGGGACCTCAGCAGGGTCTAATGCCATAGTGTCCGTTCTTTAAAGCAGCCATTTCCTCAAGGGGAACTGGTTTTGGTCATCTGGCGATCAATTGTAATAGTGAGGGATCCCCAGGTGCTACCTGGAGCTTGGAAAGCCTAGTGCCACCTCAGCCTGGGCCTTCTGCCACTGCTGTTCCTGTATGGTGGGAGAAGGGCCTGAGGCCCAGGTCCAACTCCTGTTCAGCAGAAGCCTAGTGGATGACTCAGGGGCCAGTGGCATGGTTTTCCTCGCAAGCTCTGGAAGAGTGGCCTCTGGTGCTGCTGGTACATTTCTTGGCAGATACCTCTACAGTGCTGATCCCTCTCTGGTCCCTCTGGTCCTCCTCAGCCACTGATCTCAGCTCCTCAGGCTCCTCTCCTGAAGACTCTGGCCTTTTATGCAGGGATGTTTCCCCGCGATCACCCCCGCTGGCTGCTTTGGGGCTTCCTTTCGATTATGCGTGCCTTTTCCAACCCTGCGTTGCTTTCCTTGTGCGTTTTGCCCATGTTTTCCAGATTTTTTTTTTTTTAGCCAGAATCTGGAAAATGTGGGCAAAACCCACAAGGAGAGTGAGGCGAGGTGACCTCTGATGGTTGGAAAAGGCATGCATAATCAAAAGGAAGCCCCGAAGCAGTTGGCGGGGGTGACTGCGGGGAAACGCCCCTGCATAAAAGGCCTCTGAGTTGGTCCACTGAGCTTTTTGGAGGGGTCATGACAACATTCATGATAGGACATTTTGGAGGACTTTTATTCATAGGGTCGCCATGAGTCGGAAGCGACTTGACGACACTTAACACACACACACATGACAGAAACCACTGGCTTTAAACTTCTAATATTAATGACAAAAAGACAAAATGTTTAGACTTCATTTTTAAACCATATATATGGCTTACATTTTTTTAAAAAAAATTAGCTGTGTCAAAGACTACCTTTGGAATGGCCAGTTTCTCCACTGTGAATGTGGAAAGTGCTGGGGAAGATATGTAGCATTTGTAAATGGAGGAAATTTTTCCCTTTATTGATACAACATGTGCTGGCTACTGTGGGAAGTGACAATATACCAGTACATTATTGTGATCATTAAAAGTAGACAAATCACATGCTAGTGTCATTTTATTTTAGCAGCAACAACCCAAAGCCATTATGGCCTCGAGTTTCTAACAGCTGGTACCATTATAATTAGAATTTGTTAGCACAGTTGGTGGTGCACTGTCTATATTTATATCATTGGTTTTCCTGGAGGAATGCCTAAAAGGTGTTAACATGCTGGACTGATCTATCAGCACCTCATGAAGGTGAGGTGTTGATGGATCATAAGCCAGCTGTAAGTCTCATAATGGGAGTCATATGGATGGAAAGTTTAAGGCTGTTCCCGCTAAGGAAAGCAGATAGCGATTAGATGAGTGTGGAACACTTGGGGTAAAATGACGATCATTAAAGAAAACATTTGAGGTTCTTAATAGCAGGCAGTGTTCAAACTGCGCATATATGCATTCTGTTTCCAAGTGGTATCTCATTGCCTTATTAATGTGCTTACTTTTTGTTACTGAAGTTGATGTAATTGTTAGATGGAAAGGAAGAATTTGGCCTTTAGTAATTATAAAGTATTCCAGGTTGTTGTTATTCAAGTAGTACTTCAGGTATACAAAACACAGACAGGCCTTAATTCCTGAGTTCCCAACCCTTGAAAGACTCTTATGCCCTTAATAGATGCTCTCTTTTTTTTGCCCTCAAGTCTTAGCTGACTTATGCTGATCCCATAGGGTTTTCAAGGCAAGAGACGTTTGGAGGCGATTTGTCATTGGCTGTCTCCACTTCGCCACCCTGCTATTTCTTGGAGGTCTCCCATCCAAATACTTGCCAGGGCTGAGAGTGTGTGACTGCTGGACCAAGATCACCCAGCAAGATTTCATGGCATGAGTGGGGATTTGAACCTGGGTTTCCCAGGTCCTAGTCTGACACCTTAACCACTACACTACACAGGCAGAATTTCATCTGCACCATCGAAGTGGCAGGGGAAGTTCTGCTTGGTGTGACTGTCCTTTTTAAAAAAATGTTAAAATGTTTATAGGCCTTCTCAATGTCTGGACTCAACTATTCCTACTTCCAGATCATGAGTGCATTGATTATATGATGGCTAACCATTCTCTTTTTCTACTGGCGTACTCAGAATATGCAAAACTATACCTAACAGCAGAAGGAAAGATTGTCCATCATAAGTTTCCCAAGACCTACTATTTCCCTGTGTCTTCATTCATACTCAAAACTTCTCAGGTGTGATTTATTAAAATAAGTACATTTACAAATGAGAAACTAGGAATGGCAGATAACAGCTTATTTAGGCAACAATTTGATCCCAGGTTCCAAACCAGTCTGCCAGCTACTGGATCAAAGTAGCCGTCTGGATTCACAGAAATCCACCCAGCTCTGTCTAAGAAAATTACAAACATTTCATATCTAATTTGGACTACACAAAATAGAAAAATCACAAGTTAGTTTTATAACTGCCACGTCACCCAGTGTCCTTATGAGCATTCTGTCTACCAAGTTAAATCAAATGTTAACATATTTTATGAATTGCCACCACATGGTATCCAAAGACACCCTGAATGGTGGGCTGCTCGTTTGGCCCCCTTCTTCTCGGGTATTAACCAAACAGCTATCATTCCGGAGATTTGGAGGACAGCTACAATCGTGCCAATCCACAAAAGGGGTGATGCCAGCAACCCTGGGAATTATAGGCCGATTAGTCTTATTGCCATCCCGTGTAAGATCTACTGTGCACTCCTCTTAGAGAGGCTACAGGATTGGCTTGACGAAGAGGCCTATCTCCACCCTGAACAGTGTGGTTTCCATCGAGGTACCTCTACCACAGACCATTGTCTGACCCTCCTTCAGTTGGCCTCTAAGTATTCGAGTCGCCCGAGGAGATGTTTATATGCAGCCTTTATGGACCTAAGGGCTGCTTTTGATTCTATCTCCCGACATAGACTTTGGAAGAAACTGATGAACACCAGCATAGACCACAGACTCCTGGTTTTGATTATGGCCCTTTACTCTAGAACAACTGCCTCAGTGCGGGTCGATCCCAGTGGTACACTGACAGATTCTTTCCCAGTTCAAAAGGGGGTAAGGCATGGATGCCTGCTTGCTCCCTCTCTGTTTAACATCTTTATCAACAATTTGGTGCCGCATATCAAAGAGGGAGCAAAACACACACCCCTGTATCTGGCCGGTCAGCCCATACCACTTTTATTATATGCGGACGATGCGGGGTTTTTTGCGACATCAGAAGTGGGACTGAGGTCCACTATCAATCTCTTCTTGGAATATTGTGATCAAGAAGCACTCACTGTGAATTATGCCAAGTCAAAGGTGCTTCGCTTTTCTGCCACCAAGAGAAGAGGCTCCCAGTTTTTCAAGGTCAAAAACGGACAACTCGAATGGGTTTCCACCTTCCACTACTTGGGCATTGTCTTCAGTTACAACCTATCTTGGTCTGCCCATCTGGACCATGTGAAGAAGACAGCAAGATCCACCACTGTAATGGTAGAGAGGTTTTTTCGAACCAAAGGGGCCAAGCACATCCCATCTGCCATTGATGTCTTTAACTTCTCACATCGTCGGGCTCTCCTTTTAGCTCGTTTAAATGCTTTCCATCCATGGTCATGTTGGGCAGATATACCGGGATACCTTTTCCGGACTGTCTATACCCATGTAACATGGGCAAAATTGAAACGTTGGACCATTTGATGCTCCGCTATCCTCGCTGGTCTCAAGATAGAGATGCTCTTATTGCTCCAATCCTCACCAGCTTGAACCTCCCTCTACATGCCTGGGTGTTGCCTTTTTTGCTTGGCGACTCAACTAATGGTTCAGCCACATCGAATGTTGCCCGCTTTTTGGCCAGAGTGGCTGCTCTTAAAAAGAAATAACTCTCAACGCCTACCTCTGGCAACTTTTAGTCAGTTTGCTCCGCCCCCAGTTTTAGTTAGGAATTTTACCTATTGGGCTGACGCCTAATTTTTAGCATTGTTAACTTAAGATTGTATTATACTATGTATTATGCTTCCCATCCCCCCTCGTCTTCCCCTCCCTTCCTTTCTTCCTCCCTTGGTCCAAGACTGTGGTCATAGACCTAATAATAAATTATTAAATTATAGTATCCAAAGACCAATTTACCATGAGGAAATAACTCATCTTCTCTCCTTGCTTTTTTTTTCCTGTTCTGTTTCCTTCAGGACCACCTTCCAAGTTTGCCGGGCTCACACTGTATAGATGTGTCCCTCAGTGCTTTGGGTATAGAGAACAAATGGAGTCCACCTTCAAAATTATGCATCTTAATAAAAAAAACATTTCAATCACAAGCCCCCATTTTCAAAGAAGGGGCAGAAGATGAAGCCTCTTGTAGTCTATACAGAAAATTTAAAGGTGGAATAGGCCTGGCTCACTCCACATGATTTTTAGTTTGCCTAGTCAGCTGAGTCCAACCATATAATATGTGGTGTTACCTGCATGCTGTACTTCTCTCTTTCATATTATCCTAAGATGGCTGCATATTTGCTTCACTAGTGCTTCAAATCAGTGATGGAGGGACAAGAATTAACAAACTGCAGCTTATTCCAGGTATGCCAGAGTGCGGTTAGTTGGGGAATTGATCTGGGGGACTGGGGTAAAGTCTGTTCCGGATGGGGATAGATGCCCCCTAAAGATCCTGTTTCACAATTTGTATGTTTGCATATTTGCCATCTGTGGCTGCTCTTGGATGTTCAGGTTGTGACTGATGCTAGGAGAGGGGCAGTGGCTCAGTGGTAGAGCATCTACTTGGCTTGCAGAAGGTCCTAGCCCAGGTTCAATCCCCAGCATCTTCAGTTAAAGGGACTAGGCAAGTAGGTGATGTGAAAGACCTCTACCTGAGACCCTGCTGGTCTGAGTAGACAATACTGACGTTGATGGAACAAGGGTCTGATTCAGTATAAGGCAGCTTCATGTGTTCATGTGAGAGCCTTTTACCACCACAGATTTGAGACTTGTTTCCACAGGTTTACATGTCTTAGTTTCTTCCAGGGTTGGCTGGAAAAGCCCTGCTCTGTGTTCCACCTCAGTAGTCCAGTGAATGGGCTCATGTCACAGGGCCTTTTTTCAAATAGAAATTCTTTTCATAAAAGTACCTTTTTAAAAGGAATGCTGAATATTCAGAGGAAGTAGTAGGTCATGGCAATAGCTCATTATAATGTTATCGAGCAACAATCTAGCAATTGTTGATTTTTAAAAGCCCCCGAAAGACCTCCAGTGGCATGCGAGGGGGGAGGAAATGTCAGCCACTTGGGGGGGGGGGTTGAGGCAAGAAAAGTGCATGGAAAACAGCTGTGTGGACACTCCATTGCTTTATTTTATTTATTTGTTTGTATTTGTTTTTCGATTTCTATTCTGGGCTGCAGCGAATTCCTCCGAATTTCCAGCAGTAGTGGGAGCTTCATGGAGAACTGACGCTGTGTGGAAGCAGCCACAGTCCTTCAGAGACAGGGGAGGCAGGACTGAGCAGATGGTCTTGTTCAGCCCTGGCTGGAACTCTTTCTCCCCTGGTAGTATTTAGAGCTGCCCTAATGTTTTTATGTTAGTTTCTAAACTGATAACTAAGATGATCAAAGTCCTTTACAATCATGGATACATGTCAATAGGTTACAACTTGAATGAAACTTGGTAAAGCGAAAGGCCAGCTGGACTACATCTAGAAAATGATTAGGTAGCTTACTATCAGTTGAAACCATGTTTGTCAGTCACCCCTTCCTACTGCTTGGTGTGATGTAGGTAGGTAGACAAAACAATTTCCTGCTGTCTCAAGTGCCTAAAATGAGTTGCCTTTTAAAGAACCCAGAAGCAGTCATAACATTATCCCAGTGAAACTGATGTGCTACAGAAATCTCATAGAGCTGCCAAACTGAGCTGGGCTCTTTGTCGAAGTCTTTACAAGGAAAGGTTAGGTAAGCGCTGGAGGGCACACAGCTTATCACAATATTGAGTAAATGAAAGCTGCAGTAATCTCAAAGGAAACCATTCTTGCTCCATATTGACAGAAAGGATGAAAACTTTGTCAGAAGGAACTTATCAATCATCAAACAGATTTGACAAATGATTGTTCATTATGAATGCAAACAAGGGCCTAGCAGAAGCCTCTTGAATGTGGAAAGACGTATACCTTGGGGGATCAAATATTTCCTCTTTCCTGACATTTCCCTCTCTGCATGCCACTGTTGGACCTCCTTAATATAACAAAGGATCTGCAAAACCAGTGCACCTTGGGATGTCTGCTAGGGCTGCCAACCTACTATACTTTCTCTCAGCTTGACTTTTATAGTAAACGTGCCTTTTTTGCTCCAGCCTAACCTCCAGGTACTAGCTGGTGATCTCCTGCTATTACGACTGATCTCCAGCCGATAGAGATCAGACTCTATGGCATTGAAGTCCCTCCCCAAACCCTGCCCTCTTCAGGCTCCACCCCAAAAACCTCCCAGTGATGAAGCGGGACCTGGCAACTCTAATGTCTGTACATAGACATTTATGCAAAGCTTATGGTCAATGCATGGAGGTTGAGGACAAGACCAGCAGGTGTGATCTTAATTCTCCGCCTCTGCGTGTGTACAGTCCTATAGATTTTGACTATTGGCATTGAGCACAAAACAAGTATTGATAGCCAAACTGGCAAAGGCTGGAAAACCACTTCCAAAAACTAAGTGTGGAAATAATCTTTACTCTCCCATTATCTTGGATTGGGTAAAGCAGAGGGTCAAGCCTTATCAAATACATATCTTACTATGATATTTGGCTTATAGCCAATTATGATTATAAGCTAATTCTCTACAGATGGTGACTGTTGATATCAGCCATAGACCTTCTCTGTTTAGGATAGTTGGAGGGTCAAAAAAGCTGTTTACTTAAATTTCCCTGTGGACAGATTTTGCATTACATTTTGTGTGTGTGTACAAGTGTAAAGTGATATCAAGTCTCAGCCAACTTATGGTAACCTCATAGGGTTTTCAAGGCAAGAGACAAATAAGTGGTTTGCCGTTGCCTACTTGTGAATGGTGGTGACCCTGGACTTCCTTGGTGGTCTGCCATCCAAGTACTAACCAGTACTGGCCCTGTTTAGCTTCTCAGATCTGATCAGATCAAGCTAGCCTGGGCCATCCAGGTCAGGGCACTTTTTTAAAAATTTCTACTTTATTTGTTACATCTGTCTCGAGCAGGTCTCTGAAAAGGCAGCATGTTGTAAATGTTTTAAATAAATAAATAAATTCAAGTTTCCCTAATTGATTAAGTGGTAGATATGGTGTCTTTATTCTTCTGCAAAATCTCTTCCATGTCTTTTGACTGATTGGTTTCCCCCCACCTGCTTCTCAACACTTGACCATACCTAATGTCTTTAGCTTATTGATATTTGTAATTCTCTTTCCACCTTTAGCTAGCATGGTCAGCATTACTTCAGAGAGACTTAAGAATGTAGATCAGGGTGTTACTCTTTATTTATTTCTCTTTGTTATGACTGCTGTTACCAGAGCTCCTAGGCCTATAGTGACAGAAGGTGTCTGGCATGTTATTTCTGATAAGAAAAAAAAAGATGTTCAAACATTTGAAAGCAACAACACAGATAAGCAACAGTGTGGCCGATGAATGAAGAAATAAGTCCCCTATTGAGAATCACTGAAGCAGCAAAGGGAGGGAAAATTGGAGAATGGAGATTTCCCAAGATGCCATTGTCTAAGCTCACAAAAATGAAGGGAAAAAAATAATCTCTGGAGAATACTGATTCCAGATTGATCGTATGAGATATGATAGGGAAGGATTTCTCATGTCTTAGCAAGGCTTTAGCTGTAATATGCCCTTTTAGAAATTCACACACAATGTCCTTCTATAAAACTGGGAATAAAATAGCAGCTGCTTGATTCATTGTCAGAATTTCCACAGCAAGAAAGACAAGAGATGGGGATTCTAGAGGCAAGATGCTAAGGGGAAGGTTTAAATTTAAATTCTTCTAATCCATCAGAAGCATGAATAGCATTTATTTATTGCTGCCAGTATGTAGCAAGATATCTTACGAGCTACGGGACTCAAAGAAGGGCTTGTTTTTCTTCTAGCTTCTTTGCTTGGAGCGATGTAAGAGAAACCTTTTAAAGAATGGTAACGCTGAAAACATAAAGGTCATGCTACAGCTTTCTTTCCTTCGCTAGATTGATTCTGATGTGACTTTTTTTAACATGGAAGAGTGCATGTGGAAAGTGTAATAATCTCTGAATGCAATGCCTAGATGCCATGTTTGAATATAAACGAGTGGCGCTGTATGGAGGGATCTTTTGTGTGGGTGCTTTCTGAGTGTTTCTGTGTAAGGCGCCCAGGGAGGGCCTTCCTCAAAGGGAATACTCAAGTTGTGACTACACATGTGTGGGGAGAAGCAGTGGCCACAAGTCAAGGCCGCATGATACAGAGCTCTGCTAGTTTGTCATAAAGGTGTTCTGCCTTTTCACCTCTATGTCCGGGACAAATAGGATGCATCCTTGGTTTCTACACATGCACGCTACGAGTCCTCTTTACCATAAGCAAAATGGTGTTGTTTTCTATCAGAAGTTGGGGAACAGGACAATAACTATAATGTAACATTAGAGAGCATCTTATTTAACAGGGAATGGTATTCTATGGCATGTGTTATCAGGACTTTTCTTACTTGAGAGTGAAGACAGGCATAACATCACAACAGTGGTCACAGCGGACACTTCCTTCCTTCCTTGTGTGGCAAAGTGGGCCCTCAGGCTTCCAGTAGGGATCTAGAGTTTACCCAGCTAGTCTAGTTCCAAACCACTAGACACTAGTGAGGAATTCACATCTCTGGCTTTATCCACCCTTGTGCCCCTCCCCTTCAATAGGCTTCCTTTAACTGCTGTCACTACTAGAATATGAATTAGAGATGTGCCTGTCTAATGTTCTGGACACTCTTTCTTTGTTGTCTCTCAATAGGTTCTTTGTCAAATGAAGATGCTCAGGCTTTTTCAACCACCTGCTCCAACTTACCCTAGACACAGGGGAAACCTTGGGAATTGGGATGCCAACTTCCAGGTAGTGGCTGGAGATCTCCCACTATTACAATTGATCTCCAGGTGACAGAAATCAGTTCACCTGGAGAAAATGGCCGCTTTGGAAGGTGGACTCTTTGGCATTATATCCCATGGAAGTCCCTCCCCTCTCCAAACCCCACCCTCCTCAAGCTCCACCCCCCAAATCTCCAGGTATTTCTCAACTCGGAGCTGGCAACCCTACTCAGGAATCTTGTTTGTTTATTTCAGATCCAGGCAGGAGTCTCCCTGTATTCTCTGTATACCTTGGTAAGCCTGGGCCGAGTTAGGGTTTATGGGGATAAAAGACCACCATACAGGATTGCGAGGTCTCCCACTATGATGAGGGACATCCTGTTGGCAACACACTCTTCCTGCCACTGATTGGTGTGGTAGCGGGAGAAAGTCATTCAAGAGTTCTGCTTAGAGACAATCAAAGACAAATATGAAAATACCCCTTTTAAAAGGATCTGGGAAGACTAGTCTTTCTGAATATAGGCACATGTTATGCTTCAACTCAATTTCAGGACATTATGGAATGGATAAAAAAGAATTGCGTCTATAACATCATTGCAAGATATTGTAAAAGAACCCTTGAGATTTCTGATGTGGGCAGACTGAAAGGTAGGAAGGGGAGAACGATACCAGTGTGTGTTCTGACAAACACATGGAATGAATTTAAGAAGGTGTTTAGTCCCCAAGTGTTGCCATGGAAATCTTTTTTATAATTAACCTTTAGGACAAACATTAGCACGAAACTGGGAGAAGTGTCAGGAAACAAAGGTAAGAGATCTAAATCTCTAACAGTTAGAGCGGTTCTCAGTGGAACAGCCTTCTTCGGGAGACGGTAAGTTATCCTTCCCTGGAGGTTTTTAAGCAGAGGCTAGATGGCAATGCTGATTCTATGACCTTAGGCAGATCATGAGAGGGAGGGCATCTTGGCCATCTACTGGGCATGGAATAGGGGTCACTGGGGGTGTGGGGGGAGATAGTTGTGAATTTCCTGCATTGTGCAGGGGGTTGGACTAGATGAGCCTGGTGGTCCCTCCCAACCCAATGATTCTAGGGGAGCATGTGGTGTTGTCTTATGTGGACATTAAATATTGACAGGAACATTGTCCAAAATTTCGGTTTAAGAACTGGGTTAATGAAAAATGTGAATGCCAGCACTAGAGTTACACCTGACCAATGCTACCAGGGCTTACTGTCACATCGCCACTCCACACTAATCTTTGCTGCTGCTGGCAAAACATCTCCAATGCCTATTGCCTTGTAGGATCAGAGCACCTGGAGGCAGCCCCAGCAGAATGTGCAGATGCAGTTCCAATGCAATTTCCAACAAGCACCAGATAAACATTGGCTCAATCACTACACTTGATGCCCCTGAAGATGTATCCCATCATGGGTCAGAACCAAAGAAGAATAAGAAGAGTTGGTTCTTATATGCCGACTTTCTCTACCACTTAAGGCAGAATCAAACCGGCTTACAATCTCCTTCCTTTCCCCTCCCCAAAACAGACATCCTGTGAGGTAGGTGGGGCTGAGAGAGCTCTAACAGAGCTGTGACTAGCCCAAGGTCACCCAGCTGGCTTCATATGGAGGAGTGGGGAAACAAATCCAGTTCACCAGATTAGCCTCCGACCGCCGCTCATGTGGAGGAGCAGGGAATCAAACCCGGTTCTCCAGATCAGAGTCCACAGCTCCAAACCACCGTGGGGCTGCACAATAACCATATCCCCAATTGTATGACCATTTCCCAATTGCTTTCAGTAGTCTTCATACTGTTCAGTAAATGCATCATGGATTGCTTTACAGCTGAGTCTGTGTTTGATTAGGGACTGGTAGACAGGGATCAGGTCCTACCTGCTGTGCATTATTGATCTCTGCTGTCTTCAGCAAGCAACTCACAGTGGGTGGGTGATGAGGGGGGGCAGTCAAATGTTTGCACATGTAGGATCCTGAGATAGAGATGTTCAGGTTCCTGCCCCAGATCTCTGCTGGCATTTGATAAGCCATGCAGCCTCTATGACTGGTGGGATGGGGTGTGTGCACCGTTTGCTGAGATGAATGAAATCAGGTGGCAGTGATGAGCCCCCCCGCATGTGCAGCAAAATAGTGCTGGCCAAAATGATGGATGTGTGGGGCAGCCAATCAGTGTGAGCGACCCATCCCAAATTATCATGTTTGATGGTGCAGTGTTTCAGGCTTGTTCCCAACAATGGTTTGTTGTAATGTTTGAATGATGCCATTGCAACCATGTTGGAACCTCTTGAAAAGAGTCTATTCCACTGTTAACCTTTGCCACTAGATGACGTACACTGTTCCAAGTGGAATCCAGCCCCTCTTGTTTGTTTTTTTCCAAATAGAACTTGCCTGTTTGGGCTCACTTCAGTTGCTATTGCTATCCCAGCATTCACAGTGATCTTCAGGGAACTTACAAAAACACTAGTTCGGGCAAGGAATTCTCCTTCACCCCAAAAGAATTAAAGCAAATCTGCTCCTAAGCAACGGATAAGAAGCACAACTGGTCTACTCTTCACACCCACGTCTTTGAATGATTTTTCGTTCCAAAGCGAAAGATCAGGGTCTGTGTTAAACCCAAAGTAAACTTATGTACTGCCCCTATCAAATTTGTAAGAACAATTCATTGATACTTGCCTGAACTCTGCCCCCGCCCCCCCCCCCCGTCATTGTAATCGTTCAGTTTTTCTTGGCTAAGTAAATTTGGGGGGAAAATGCCAAAGAGCATGAGAAATAAATTGGGAGTCTGATATTTAGGCCAAAGGACTAAACCAGAAGGCTGTTCTTTCCTTGGTCAGAGATCTCAGAGTGGAATCAGATCTAGGAAGAGCACATTGTAGGCATAGTTGACTGGGAGCTTGTGATCCTCATGATTGTAGTAATCAAAATATATTCTTCAGGCTTAAAGTGGAGGCATATCCACTGCTGCTGTTCTATTTACAGTTTATCATATATAGATCATCTTTAGTTTCAGCAGCTCTGGTGTGCTTTCACACTCCTACAGCTATCGTGTGTGGCAATCTGCAGACATTCACAGATTGTGGCTGAGCTTGATAACCAATTTCTATATTCTAATGGCAGGCTGTAAGATCCAAACCTACCCAAGTATTATCTGTAACAATAAGATAATTCTTATACGAATCAGACCTTTTACTGTGATCATAAAAAGAAAATAATTATTTAAAACTAATTAAATTTGCTATCTGCAACCATACCCAAATTAACAAACTCATGAAACAATTTTACTTTTTAAGCTGTGATTAATGTTGCAACTCTCCAAACTCTAATTTTTTGGTAAGTAAATGCATACATTTTATGCATGCTCAGGTACAATTTTGTATGCATGCTCAGATACAATTTTGGTGAAGGGAATTTGTTTCACAAAATTAGAAGGGATTTGGGTGAAGTGTTGGTAAAACATTTTGTCCTGGTTGAGTTCCTTCTCTCAGTCATGGATGTGGTTTCAGTGTGTCACAGAAATAATTCCACCAATTATCATTTACGAGATGGCATTGTGTAGGCAGGTCACAAGTAGGGTTGCCAGCTCCAGGTTGGGAAATACTTGAATATTTTGAGGGTGGAGTCTGAGGAGGGTGGGGTTTGGAGAGGGGAGGGACTTAGAGTCCAATTGCCATAGAGTCCAATTGCCAAAGCGGCCATTTTCTCCAGGGAGAAAATGGAGATCAGCTGTAATAACAGGAGATCTCCAGCCACCACCTGGAGGTTGGCAACCCTAGTCACAAGCATTTACAGAGGCTTACTATTCTGGAGAGGAACAATGAGAAACAAAACAAAAACAACTACCCCAAAACCCATCATTTCCTAAGTCTTAATAGGAAACCTTTGGTTTTGTTTCTTTAAGTGTTTTTTTGTTGTTTGACAAGTTCAGAAAACTGATCTCATCTCTTTGTCGCTCAGTAGCCAGGACAGTTTACATGTGATTTAAACTCATGCAGATGAGCAAAGCAAACCAAAAATCGCAAACAATAGACTCGTCGCTAAATAAATAGTCAACAAACAGATTCGCCACTTGGACTCGGAGGGGAAGTGATAATGTGAGACACGGAAGGAGCAGCAAGACAGTTCAGGCAAGCTGGGGCTAATTTCAAAAGGAGGTCTCTGCAAAACAGAGAGCTCTTGCGGGTCCCTGTTTTTTGGAGGCACTTGATCCCAGAATGGAAGCAGAGTGTTTCGACGTTTTCCCCCAAGCTCCCAAACATCTAAACCGGCACTGCTTGCTTGTGGATGGTGGGCCCACCACCATCTTGTCATTCCGTAACTTACAGGATCGGAAGAAATGTCCATAATCTAAACATTGGTCGAGGCTGCGGTCTGGCAATTCAGCCTGTGCTGCTCGAACAGAATCAGCTAGTGCTGGAGGCAATTGTTAAGCCTTTTAATCTTAAAATGCACAATTTCTTCTACACAGGAAGGACTGCTGTTTGAAGACAAGCCGGCAAGGGAGACCTGGCAGATGCTGTTGCGATTGCTTGCAAATATAAACTACTTTGAACAGCCTTCCCACTCCAAATAATAGTTATTTATTCTGATACCAAAATGTATAAGACAGTTTATTTCCCTTCAAAATAAAATGTATGCAGAATGAAAACTTAACATACACAGACCAGAGATTCCTTTAATTCTAAATAATGGTGAGCCTGAGCTATGGATAATGGAAAGCATGAAAGGGAAATAAAAGATGTTTCAGATTGTATGCATCCATTGCAATCCAGAAGGCTGTTTCAGATATTACCGTTTGTGTTTGGAAGAGGGACGGATACCAGAGGAATACAAAATATACATGCCTCACAACAGTCATGAATGGCTGTTGGCAAAACAGAAGGAGCCTCACTCTTCCACCATTTCCCAATCTCAGCTTTTCCCCCTAAGAAAATTATGACTTTGATGCAAATCTAAGTATCTATTTATGTATTTATTTAAGGATTTGCTCTATATTTTTCCTGCATTTAAGGCAGCCAGTAGAAAATACATTTTAAATCCACAAAAAAACACAAAAGGGTTGGATCCTAAATAGAGCTCGCAGATCTTTTCTTGCCATTAGGGTTGGCAGATCCAGGTTGGGAAATATCTGGAGATTTTGGGGGTAGAGCATGAGGAAGGTGAGGTTTTAGGGTTGCCAGGTCCACCCTCTCCTCTGGTGGGAGGTTTTTGGGGTGGAGCTGAGGCAGAGATTGCGTGCGGCCGTGCTGATGCGATCGCATCACTTCCAGTTTATACCCAGATGCGTCACACCGGGAACATGGCAACCCTATGGAGTTTGGAGAAGGGAGAGACTTCAATGCCATAGAGTCCAATTGCCAACATGGCCATTTTATCTAGAGGAACTGATTTCTATCACCTGGAGATCAGTTGTAATAGCAGGAGAGTTCCAGCCACTACCTGGAGTAGGGTTGCCAACTTCCAGGTACTAGAAAAAAACTAAGCACTGGTACTAAATAGACAAGCTGTAGAAAAGAATAGTACAAGGTTCACTAGAATCTACAAAACAACATGTATTAATGTGGTGACAACGTGAAAAGTGCTATACAAACATCAAAGTTCACTAGTTACAGACTAACAACCAGACAGAACAGGACAGAAACCACAGGACAGAAACACTCTGTGGTTTCTGTCCTGTTCTGTCTGATTGTTAGTCTGTAACTAGTGAACTTTGATGTTTGTATAACTTCCAGGTACTAGCTGGAGATCTCCTGCTATTACAACTGATCTCCAGCCGATAGAGATCAGTTCACCTGGAGAAAATGGTCGCTTTGGCAATTGGATTAAATGGCATTGAATTCCCTTCCCTTCCCAAACCCCGCCCTTCTCAGTCTCTGCCCCAAAAACTTCCCGCCAGTGGCAAAGAGGGACCTGGCAACCCTAAGCTGGAGGTTGGCAATAGCAACCCTACTTGCCATCCCCCCAACAGCCTCACCGTACACACCAAAAACATCTTGCTGAGGGCTGTAAACAAAATGTTGGAAAGCCATGAGGCTGCAGTGAAAAGGGAGAGGAGCACTGGCTACAATTGCATCTCTCTTCTTTCTGCTCATGGAGGATGAGTAGGGCCTTGAGGGTCAGCCTTTGGGGCAGAAGCACAGGGCCTTAAGCTCATGACCTCAGTAGGCCTCCTCCCCAGCAAGTTGCAGCTTGGCATTTGAAGTACATATTCACATCTAAAGGAGGACATAAAACCATATAGTCCAGAATCTAAAATTCTATAATTGCACCACAGTGAGAAAAGCATGATGGGGCAAGCTTTCCGTTTGCACAAAAGGAGTCAGGAGCAATTTTGCTTGATGCCCAATTATGGGTCAGAAGATCTGGAATTACAACTGATCTCCAGACAACAGAGAATAGTTTCACTGGAGAAAATGGTGGCTTTGGAGAATGTACTCTATGGCATTATTCCCCACTGAGGTTCTTCCCTTCCCCGAACCCCCACTCCCCAGGTTCTACTTCCAAATCTCCAGGAATTGCCCAACCCAGAGTCAGCCACCCAATTTACAGTCTTACTGCATTCCCACCACACTGAATTTTGTTTCAGAGTGCCCCCTAACAAAGGCATTTCTCAGCATGGAGATGCAGTGATAGCAGAAGCTGTAGCTATCAAAACATTAGTTTGTCATGCAGTTATTGAAGTCACAGAGCATTGGTCAGGAAGGTGGCTACCCACACTTCATTGACAAATTCTGAAATACTGGGTTTTTGCACAGTATGTATCTTTATGAAAGTGTCTCCACAAGAACATCCTGAAGACAAGTATAATTTTCCCTGCTGAATTTATTTTAAGAGTGATGTACAAGTAGGGTTCCCAACTGCCCAGCAAGCGGAAGTAGGCCAGCTGAGGGGGGTGGGTGGCAATCTTTCTCTTTCAAATCTGTTAAATGCATATGAGGGTTTTTACTTGTTAGTAAAAACTTGAAGCCCTGACCTGGATGGCCCAGGCTAGCCTGATCTCGTCAGATCTCAGAAGCTAAGCAGGGTCAGCCCTGGTTAGTATTTGAATGGGAGACCACCAAGGAAGTCCAGGGTTGCTGTGCAGAGGAAGGCACTGGCAAACCACCTCTGTTAGTCTCTTGCCATGAAAACCCCAAAAGGGGTCGCCATAAGTCAGCTGCGACTTGATGGCACTTTACACACACACACACACAAACTTGAAACAAATAGTCCAGCCATTCTCTGTGTTCTTATTAAAACTAATATTTTTTTCAATTTTCTTGTTTAGTCAAGGTTGTTTTGCTCACATATAGGCTAGGAAAGAATTAATATTTAAAAATTACATAATATGTTTAGAGATAAAGAACATCTCTTGGAAAAGCTCAATATTATCTACTATATCAAGAGTCGTATGATAATATCTGATAATGTGAGATTATAGCAGCAAAATCTTTTCTAACAGAAATAATTTTCAAGAACAGGATATATTTTCACCAACCTCTGAGTGGTAATTAAGTCATAATGGAGAATGTGGTAGACCATTTCTGTTTAGGGTAGGATCATTTTTTATATCATGATTCTGTTTCCAAATTACATGAGATGTATTTTAATAATTAATAACCATTTAAAACATGCTACTAACCTGGATAATATATGATACAGAATGCATTAACAGAAGGCCCTGAAAATGCTGAGATATCATGAGCATCTATTGTGTGAAGGGAATTTGTATGTGTCTCTTTTGATTAATATAATCTAATGCTCTTCTCTATTCTTGAAGGAACCAGCCAGTAAATATAAATGGATACAGAAATGTTTTCTTACGAGTTGGTTTGAAATTCTTGATAGAAAGAAGGAAGATGAATGTTACCACTAGACTGTTAAAAATGATTCACTCCAGGAATCTAGAGCTTTATTAAAACAATGACTATTCGCTTATTCATCGTTACAGAGTACTGCACTATCTCCTTATCACAATGGTTTCTCGTTTGTTGTAAGGATGTTAGGAAGGACAATAACCTGTGAATGACCCAAGAGAGTAATCAAGGATGTGTGTCATAATTTTTATTGGCAGACATGGAAAGGAGTTACAACACTGAATAAATAAACTATTAATCTTAGTAGTAAAAAAGCTATTATTATGCTGCATGTTTTACAGTTAAATATACTTATATTGATAACTATCTGGCATATATAACAACTCAAGATCTCTGCTCATTATACACGGCACCCTTCCCCATAAAGGCAGAACTATGGGAAGAACAAAGCGAGAGTTTTACTTTATCGTTCTAGAATGTGTGAACACCAACACAAATATCCTGAGCCAGGCATGTTCGAACAGGCTACAAATATAAGAGAACCAGTGTACGATAATCACTAGAATGTTGGTCTATGATCCTGGACACCAAGATTTGACTTGCTGGAAGCTTGCTGGATATCCTGGGGCCAGTGATTCTCTCAGCCTAACCTCCCTCACAGGGTTGTGAGGAGAAAATGGAGAAGGGAAGACCAATGTCGTAAGTTGCTTTCAGTCTCCATTGGGGAGATAAGCAGTGTAGAAAAATATAAATAAATGAAATGCATGGGTTTGCTTAATTTCCAGAGGATTTCTTTCACTTTTCCTCCTCTAGACCAATAGCAGCTCTCACATGATCCTGGTTTGTAGAATCGGTAGAGAAGTGTTGTCTGACCAAGATACCCATTACATCCTTCTGTGTAACGGCATACCTTTATACGAGCAATGAAAAAAGGCCTAAATTTCTGTCTCAAGCCACTCAGAGAATCTCCACATAAATAATTGCAAATGAGCAGGATTGTTCTGTCAGGATGCAGGTGGAGTGGCAGAAGAATCAAAACGGAGAAATAAAACATCTGGCCTTAATATCCATGACAGCTTTCTTTTAAAACACACATCTGTATATTTTCTTTCATTTTGGCCGGGAAGCTGCCTTTATACGTCTGTTCTGCTGTGGAGTTTCTTTAAAATGATGCAACTTCTCAGAGGCCTGAAGAACTAGCCAATGCTGTTCCAGCTATCTGACCTTTGTCTGCCTCTTTGGAACCCAGCCTGCCCCCATGCTAAGCGTCAGTGGCTTTTTCAGGGAAGTGTAGCTCATGTGTAAGATAAGCAGACCCCACCTTTCAATGGCCTGGGCTTGAGAGAAAGAGAAACCAGACAAGCGGCTGGCTCTCCGCCTTGTGCGGTTGTAAGTGAATGGAGTATTTCCTGTTCTTGCTGCAGTTCCAGGAGCTGTAAGAGACATAGGTCTGGCTGTCAGAGCAGGGTTGCACAATGCAACCTAATAAAATACTGGCTCAAATGCTTTTTTAAAAAAAAAAAATCATAAAGCTACAGTTAGAGTTAATACAGTAAAACTCAAGCCAATATACAGATGTTATCCTGCAAGTCTACTTTATTAAGTGAAAACTACAGTAAACCTGTCATGACTTACATAGAACACTGCATTTTGACTCTAGCAACTGTAATAATGTGGCACAGAAATTTGCTAAAGTGCAGTTATTGCCTGGTAGGTGCCTCAGTTTATGATACCAAGAGGAGTTCAACAACAGTGGAAGAGCAAGCAGGGTTTTCGATGACGATTTCACATTTACTTAGCCTAAGGTTTAGTCAGGTAAAATCTCCATGCTGAGCCGGTTGTTCGCAATTGTATCTTAGATTTATGACTCAAACTCAATCTTTCACCTCCTGTTTATTAACTACCATGCATTGCGAGCTACTGTCTCCTGCCTAGTTTTCAAGAAGGTGATAAACCTGAGTCTGGATTACCACTTCGGGCAGTAGGTGGGAGACTCAGAACACTTCCCAAACAAAGTCAACCAGTGAGCAGCATGGCTGAGTTGGGGCCTTTCACCCAAGGCTCCTGAGTCCCAGTCCAACAGACTAAGAAACATAGTTTCCTAGTGCAACATTGTCCCTCTCCATGGGCAGGGCTGCCAAGTCCCTCTTTGCCACTGGTGGGAGGTTTTTGGGGTGGAGCCTGAGGAGGGAGGGGTTTGGGGAGGGGAGGGACTTCGATGCCTTAGTGTCCAATGGCCAAAGCGGCCATTTTCTCCAGGTGAACTGATCTCTATCAGCTGGAGATCAGTTGTAATAACAGGAGATCTCCAGCCAGTACCTGGAGGTTAGCAACCCTATCCATGGGAATGACCACAATGAAGCAATCTGTTGCTGCGGAACCTGGAAAGCAGGATGCTTTGTCATGGACAGCCAACCATTTTGATCAAAACCAACATGGAAGCAGAGTCAACCACACGAGCTTAGGAAAACTAGAAGGGTGAGCTTCCAAGGGGAAGGAGGTGGGGCTTGGAGTTCTCATTAACTTCCAGTTCCACTACTCCTCACGTACAGCTTCCAGAGCTATCTGTACACAAACTATTTCCATAATTTAAAGAGCCACCTGTGAAAGCCGCACAGAACATCCTTGCTGATATCCGCAGGCAGCAAGACATGGCAGGCAGGAGGAGGTGTAAGGGTTAAATTTCACCTACCCACAATAGGTCAGGAGTGCCAGTGAACACACATACCCCGCAAGAGACAGTGGTAAATGCTTTGCTTGTACTAATTAGTTGGCAGGTAGCTGTGGTGATGCAGAAGGGAAAGGGAAAAGGCAGAGGCACAGGTTTTGTTCCTCCAGTGAGTGACCTACAGACAGATGAAGGGCGAATGTGAAACAATGTCTTCTAAGACTCCCCTCATCACTAAACAAGAATGCCAACCCTCCTCCATGTGCAGCCAAACCAGAGGAGATATTTTCAGCACTGCACCAAATGATCACCTTCCCTCACTTCTAACATGTATGCTGTAAAAGAGACAAACCAGCCCATGTGGACTTTTTCGTTCACACTTGTCCAATGATTAATCTTTCTAACTGTGGAAATGAGGAGGGGACCAGTGCAGGTTAGACCTGATGTCACACCACAAGTGATGTGAGTTACCATTAGGGTTGCCAACTGCCAGGTAGTAGCAGATCTCCTGCTAATTCAACTGATCTCCAGCTGATAGGGATCAGTTCACCTGGAGAAAAATGGCCACTTTGGCAATTGAACTCTATGGCATTGAAGTCCCTCCCCTCCCCAAACCCCGCCCTCTTCAGGCTCCGCCCCCAAAATCTACTGCCGGTTGAAAAGAGGGACCTGGCAACCCTACTTACCATGCAATCCTAAACAGACTTACCTAGTTACCATGCAATCCTAAACAGTTTCTAAACCCTTTAAATTTAATGAACTCAGAAAGGTGTAACTGTGATAAGGATGGTGCTGTTAGTCTAACCACAGTTAATAGTGCTGAATCGTTATAGAATTCAGTAACATTACAAGGTCATGTGGATTAAATACAAGTCGATGTATTTATGTGATACTGTCTAGAACCACCATGGTCAGTGGGAAAGGCAAGCTTTAAATATTTTAATAAAAATCAAATAGTTCCAAACATTAGAGCTCCAGTGATATATAATACTTTCTGTTCAAACATCCATGAGATCTCATGAAAGCTGTCACTATGATTCTGCGGACTCTCCTCATCCCTCTGTGTTTCCATCTAGGGTCAGGAGTAAGCAAATCCCAGTAAGCTGTGGACACGCAAATGGACATTTTTGCTGTGCTGAGAGGGTGACTGTAGAGCAGCTTAACGCACGGACTGTCACAATCAAGTGGAGAGTTTCAACCCAAGTCTGAATATGCCAGACTCTCCCAGAATGTCTGGTGCTTTCATGAACGCTAGGGTTGCCAGGTCCCTCTTCACCACCGGCGGGAGGTTTTTGGGGCGGAGCCTGAGGAGGGCAGGGTTTGGGGAGGGGAGGGACTTCAGTGCCATAGAGTCCAATTGCCAAACAGGCCATTTTCTCTGGGCCACCACCTGGAGGTAGGCAACCTTAGTTGTTGTGAGGATAAACTGGAGGAGAGAAGGATGTAAGCCATTTTGGGTCCCCATTGGGGAGAAAGGTGGGGTATAAATAGGGCTGCCATGTCCCTCTTCACCACTGGTGGGAGGTTTTTGGGGTGGAGCCTGAGGAGGGTGGGGTTTGGGAAAGGGAGGGACTTCAATGCCATAGAGTCCAATTGCCAAAGCGGCCTTTTTCTCCAGGTGAACTGATATCTATCAGCTGGAAATCAGTTGTAATAGCAGGAGATATCCTGCTACCACCTTGAAGATAACACTTGGCTTCTCATGACACTTACCTTTTGTACAACATTGTACTTCTATATTTATATGTTTGACTGCTTTGGTTGCTTCTTCCTTGTAATTTGTATTACCTTCAGTGGAACTGTGTAATACAAATATTTTTCTTGTCAAGGTCATAAGTGCTGGTCTTTTTGCAATACTTCATTATCAGAGTACTAGTCTTCATTTTGATTACCTAGCCACCTGGAGGCTGGCAACCCTAGATATAAATGAATTACAGTAAAATAAATAAATACACTTCTGCCATTCTAGTTGCTATCTCACTTTCTTAGCAAACAGGCTAATGCAGTTTCATAGCTATCTATCCAAGGATTCAGGAAGGTTAAAGAGACATGACCCTCACAGGCTTCTGAGCCTCTCAACCCTCAAACTCCTAGAAAGTAGGCGGAGGGGAGAACAGGGTGAGGATAGGCCCTTGAAGGCCTCAAGAAATCCTCAGAGCAAGAGGACCTTAAACAGAAAAGGCTGCTTCTGGCCTGATAAGGAAAGCTGCTACCAAATAGGGCTGTCAACAAAAAAAAAAATTCGGTACAGTTCGGATTCGGCCGAATTTGGCCCTTGTGGGTTCGGTACGTGCCGAAGTCCGAACTCCCCCACTTCGGATCCGTTCAATTCGGCGGGAATTCAAAGTTCGGAAACAAGTTCGGCCGAATAAAGCCATTAAAAACACAACCGCGCCTTTCCGCGGCTCTGGGGGGGGCATTTTTGGGCTTAGAGGTCCCAAACTTTTGGCAGAACTTCAAAGGACGTTTATTGAAAGACTCCCCAAGTTTTGTAAAGATTGGGTCAGGGGGGGCTGAGATATGGGCCCTGAAAGGGGTCCCCCCCACCCTTAATGTTGTGCATCTCTCAGCAGAGCTTGCCGCCCACGCACAAAGCTCCCAGCCCGACAACAGCGGAGAAATTAGCAAAACAACTGCAAACACAACCTTGTTAAACAACACCTTTTCAACACACAACTGAAACCTCCCCCCTCAAACCAGGGAGCGAGAGACTCGAGGGGGAACACACACCCCAGGCAGAACTGACGAAAGCCCCCTTTGGCTTCCCCCCCACCCACAGAAACTGCTCCCTCCCCACACACACACAGACTCTGCTTTCCCCCACACACACATACACAGGAGAAAAATTATAGATTAAAGCCCCCAAAGGGGTCTTACTGTGGCTGTCTTCTGTTCCATCAGGACGGGCTGTAATCCAAGATGATTCCAATTAGGCACGGAACGTTTTGCTCTGGAGAGATGCACACAGGATCGGATCGGCTGCCCCATTCATCCCAATAGGGGAAAGGGGAAAGGGGAAAGCCCATATCTCGGGACCCCCTGACCCAATGTTCACAAAACTTGGGGGGTTCCTTAAGAAGCTTAATCTAAAGTTCCAGTGAAAGTTTTGTGTCTGCACCCCCAAAAATGCGCCCCCTGCAGCCATGGAAAGAGAAAAGGGGGGGAGGCGATATTTCTGCCCCCACTGAACCCATATTTACAAAACTTGGGTAGTATCTTAAGAATAATTCACTGAAGCTATGCTAAAAGTTTGGGGGCTATATCCCCAAAAAAGCGCCCCCTGCAGCCACATAAATGGAAAGGGGGGGAGGGAAAAGGGGGAGAGCCCATATCTCGAGACCCCCTGACCCAATGTTTACAAAACTTGGGGGGTATCTTAAGAACACTGGTCTGAAACTCCGCTCAAAGTTTGGGATTTGTACCCCCAAAAATGCGCCCCCTGCAGCCATGGAAAGAAAAAGGGGGGGAGCCCATATCTCGGGACCCCCTGACCCAATGTTTACAAAACTTGGGGGGTACCTTAAGAACCTTCATCTGAAGTTCCAGTGAAAGTTTTGTGTGTGCACCCCAAAAATGCGCCCCCTGCAGCCACAGAAAGGAGCGAATGTGCACAAGCACCCCACACACACACACACGAGGATTTCGCTCTCTCTCTCTCTCTCCCTGGCCGGGCCGCACATCAGCTGATTCCTCCAGTACTCAATCCTGACTGATTGGCCAGAAGAAGACCCAGCTTGCCCACCGATTGGCCGGGCGAGGAGAATGCTGCTTACTGACAGTTATGCTGCTTACTGATGGCCGAATTGGCCGAATTTATTCGCAAACTCCGAACTCGCTGAATTCGGCCCCCCCGGTTGCCCGCCAGTTTTGAGTTCGGATCCGTCCGAACAGAAAAGCACCGAATCAGTGGAAATTCGGTTGATTTTCAGTTTGGACCGAACCGAATTGACAGCCCTACTACCAAAGAAAAACTGCTACCAAAATCTGCCTTCTTCCTGGACTTTTCTACATTTCCCTTGGGCAGGGGAGGTACCATGGTGGCACATCACTCCTAGGAAGTGGAGACGTTCACCATTTACTTTGACACCCAGGGGACTGCAAAATCCTGTACCCATAACATCTTCCCAGTATCACAAAAAACATGTTGGTCATATTGTTTGTCAGAGTTACAGGTGTCCTGGGGACGTTTTGCTTTCTCAGCAATAAGCAGTGCATTCTGGGGACTTCCAATGATGAGTTTCAGGCTATGATTCAAGGAAAAGTACTCCTGTGTAGCATGATTATCAGCGTGACCGGTTTGGGGGGGGGGAACTGGAAGTGACATAATCACGTGATCTCTGCTGCTGAGCTAGCTGATGGATTGCCCGCCAATCCAAGTGACCTGGCAACTCTACATGTAGGGTCAGGCACAATTGAGGTTCTATTGTGGGAGGGGTCTCCTGTGGCAAAAATCCACTGGGACACATTGCTTTAGACAAGTCACTCCCCCCTTAATGAACACTTTGTCTCAGTGTTAAGAAGTGCTTTCCCATTGTTCACATCTACATGTGGTTAGATGTTCCTCATGAATGCACAACAATCACCCAGTTCTGTTTCGCTGCAGTCTCAGAAAAAAAAGTCACAATTTCTGATGGCAAACTATACAGAGTCAGGGTCGGAAATCCATTTTGTTCAGAGATGGAAGGTGTAACTTGGCCAGTTAAAGGCCAAAGGGGTACTGGTTTAACATGCAGCCCCATCCGTACTGTTGCCCACCTCCAAGTACTAGCTGGAGCTCTCCTGCTATTACAACGGATCTCCAGCCGACAGAGATCACCTGGAAAAAATGGCCACTTTGGCAATTGTACCCTATGGCATTAAAGTCCCTCCCCTCCCCAAACCCCACCCTCCTCAGACTCTGCCCCCAAAACCTCCCACCAGTGGCAAAGAGGGACCTGGCAACCCTACCCATCCATGATATGGAAGCTGTTTTCCGCAACCTCCCTAAGGACAAGCTTTCAGTCTTGTCAGGGAGACTAAGAAAGTTCACAGTGGACAGAATGGCACAAATATTCAGAAGCACAAATTTAACTGTGGAAATTCGTGTTGCTAACACTTAACTTCAGAAATGTGAAAATAATAGCCAAATCACAGTGCAATTCTATTCAGAGTCACTCCAGTCTAGGCCCATCAATTTCAGTAGGTTTAGACTGGAGCAACTCTCTGTAGGATTACATGAGTAATGAAACTGTCAAGAAGTTTCATTTTTTTCCCCAAAAGGAAAGGCATTGCTGCAGTAGTCTTTTAGTGCTAGGCTGTTCTCATTCCAACTATGCTCAGGCTTTTCCAAAGGCCTGCATTAGAGCAGGAAGTCAAAGATGTGAAGATATGGAAGCTACTGCTGGAAACACAAAGTATTGGGTTAGTGCAAGAGGGTAAAGTATCAGAGTCCAGATTTCTTTTTTTTACAGTAGCTCAATGACAGCTAAAAATAATGAACTACCTGGGCAAACCTTAGAACAAACTGAAGACTTGGATGGAATATATATTAATTTCCCCTACACTTTTGCCGCAACTTGTCAGAGACAAAAAATAAAATAAAACAAACAGTGCTTGATTATTACATTCTTTTAGGTGGCACCATTCACTGAGGCATGTATTCACTACTTCTGGGGGAAAGCTGTCCTTGTTCCCTTTCCTCCATTCCATACTAGAATGTATTGGATCATGTTTGGATTTTCCTTTTCAAAGAAACAATAAAAAGTTTCCCCGGTAGTCCATCTGCTGTCAATCAGTGCAACAGAAATTATTTTGTGGTCTTTTCAACTTTTAGAACATGAGCAAGCCCCTCCACACTCTCATAGAGGAAGTCAGACTAAATCAGATTGATCACCTTTGATCTGTCCTCTGAATTATTCATTCGGAACAACACATATTGGTTCAAGATGTTTCAGGCGCAACCCGAGACCTAGAAACCATTTTACAATGACAGGCCTGAAGATGATCAGGGGGATGAAATACTACTAATTGCTCTCAGAAACAAGGGCTGATAAAGGGCATCAAAGGAGGAGTCCAGGAGAGCAACACGGCAGGAAAGACTGATTGTCTGACTGCTCTAACTTTTGCTGAACTTTGCTGAATTGTGTTTCAACACTGGAGTCTTCCAGGTTTTTTTTGGTGTGGAGGAAGTAGGGTTGCCAGCCTCCAGCTGGGGCCTGGAGAGCTCACAGAATTACAGCTGATCTCTAGATGACAGAGATCAGTCCCCCAGCTCTGGGACTGTATGACATTATACCCTGCTGAGGTCCCTCCCCAACCCAAATCCCACCTTCCCCAGACTTCACCCCCAAATCTCCAGGAATTTTCCAACCCAGAGTTGGCATCCCTAAGGGGAAGATAGATTAGATAATAAGCATCCCCACTTCTGTGTGAGGCTCTTCCTCTTCATGATTTCACTTTCGGTTTGTGTGCCAAAAATTGCTGCAGAAACGGTTCTGATGCTGCTAGCAAGCCTGGTGTCAAGATATTACTGACAGCTGTGTGCATACAGATGAGGTTTTAAGTTGCATCTGTGCTACAGATGTGCTTTGGAGGATGGGAAACTCTGCAGCAATCCAAGAAATAATGTATACATCAAGTACTACATGTAATTAGAGTTATTTTAACCCTTTCATTGTAACGTACGTGTGGTGTTCAGTGGTGATCAGAGAATGCCAACGAATGAAGTGGGTTTATTTAAAGCAAGAATACAAGAGAGATTCTTGAGGCGTGCTTTATTTGTGCTGGAGCTCATGGGGGATGGAGCCTCTCACATGCCTAGCACTTTTTTCCTGCCCAGAATTCATCATAGAGCATACTAAGAACCCTGGCATCTCCAGATCAGGTCGAGAATCAAAGGTGTGCATAGATGTTTTGTTTCCTTTCAATGCTCAGCAAAGTTGGGAGTGTTTGTAAGATCCATGTTCTCTTGTTTAAAGAGAGAAGAGTTAACCCAGAAACTCCGGGCATGGTTATATTATGCTTTAGTGGTTAATTGGATTTTAACTAAATATTTCAAACAGCCCCACTTGCCAGGGACTCCAGGTACAAACTAGGGCCTTCAGCAGGCTGTGATCTGGGACCTGACCTTCAGTGGAGTGAAAAATGTGGGGAATTGAAGCCTTAAACAAGCAAGATCTCACGTCTGGTCTGTCCATAAAATGTAAGTTGGAGGGGCCTGCAGCCTCAAGTTGCCTCAGCACCATGCAGAGAAAAGTCAGGGGGGTTCAGAGAGCCAGCATGGTGTAGTGGTTAACAGCAATGGTTTGGAGCAGTGGAGTATGATCAGGAGAGCTGGGTTTGACTTCCCCCTTCCTCCACATGAGCTGCGAAGGCTAATCTGATGAACTGGATTTATTTCCCCACTCCTACACACGAAGCCAGCTGGGTGACCTTGGGCTAGTCACTCTCTCTCAACCTCACCTACCTCACAGGGTGTCTGTTGTGGGGAGGGGAAGGGAAGGTGATTGTAAGCCGGTTTGATTCTCCCTTAAGTGGCAGAGAAAGCTGGCATATAAAAACTCATTCTTCTTCTTCTTCACCTTTCAGCCTTCACTAAATTTTGATCTTTGAAACTCGTTCTCCCACTCACCTGGTAGCATTTTAAGGGAGAAAATACCTGTTTTTAAAACCACACAAACAGAATTAATCTCAACCAAATGTCTGGGGAAACAGGACTGCTTTACTATCAGTCTCCGGGGAAATGGCTAGCAGAGGTATCCTCTGACACAAAGCTGCTCTATCCCAGATAGGGTTGCTAACCTCCAGGTGGTGGCTGGAGATCTCCTGCTATTACAACTGATCTCCAGCCGAAAGAGATCAGTTCACCTGGAGAAAATGGCCGCTCTAGCAATTGGACTCTATGGTATTAAGTCCCTCCCCTTCCCAAACCCCGCCCTCCTCAGGCTCCGCCCCAAAAACCTCCCATCAGTGGCGAAGAGGGACCTGGCAGCCCTAACCTCTAGCTGCTTATATATGCTCTGTGAATACTTGCAGGACACCATTTGTAAAACTCAAGTTCCCGTCATCCTTTACAAGAGCAGCCCAGGTTGCTAAAAACTGTTTAAAAGCAGTTTGGATTCACAATGATTTCACACTTCAAAGTGCCATAATAATTGCTCGAGTAATATACATAGAGCCAGAATCCTCCAAGATGCAATGTGAACCCAGCAGAACCCAGCAGTGAATTACAAACATAATGTACAATGTAGCATCCATATATTGTATGCCCAAATCCTGATGTGCGCCATCAGCTACAACTAGGGTTGCCAACCTCCAGGTACTAGCTGGAGATCTCCTGCTATTACAACCAATCTCCAGCTGATAGAGATCAGTTCACCTGGAGAAAAGGGCCGCTTTGGCAATTGGACTCTATGGCATTGAAGTCCCTCCCCTCCCTAAAACCCGCCTTCCTCAGGCTTCGCCGCAAAAGTCTCCCACCGGTGGCAAAGAGGGACCTGGCAACCCTAGCTACAACTAAAGAAGAAGAAGTTGGAATACCCTGATTTTCTCAACCTTTAAGGTGTCTCAGACCGGCTTGCAATCGCCTTCTCCTCACCCCCACAACAGGCATCTTGTGAGGAAGGTTGGCCTGAGAGAGTTTGGAGAGAACTGTGACTGGCCCAAGGTCACCCGGCAGGCTTCATTGGAGGAGTGGGGAAACAAACCCTGTTCTCCAGATTAGAGCCCACTGCTCTTAACCACTACATTACACTGGATGGATTGTGTGGTCAGGGGTATAGGAATGGACGTGCGCCATCTGGAGCAAGTAATGCTGCAGAAAGCGCTTTCAGTATTGCAGCTAAAATATCCTGCCTGCTATATCCTAGAGGGCCTGATTTAAGCGAGGCACTGGAGAAGCAAAAGCACTCTCCCATGGGACTTTGCCCTCACCCAGTGTCTTGTTTAAAGCAGCTGCATGTGCTTAATCAGCACGCCACAAAAGGGCTACCGATCTCTAGCATGCAACCTTGCACACTGAGGCAGCAGTGCTAGTGCAAAATCCTCTGGGGGTACTTTTGCCTTGGCCAGTGTCTCTTGAAATCAGGCCCCAAAGGATTCAACACAGCATTTCCCTTTAAAATATTGTACTGTAAATGCCCCCCCACCCCAAAGAAATAAATTATGGAAGGAAGGTCCACTTGGAGGATAATATTGGGGGAGAGAACAAAAATCATCTCCGGAATGCCAGACGGCTAAATCACCTGTGTGGGCAATGAATTGTTTGCCACTGGTGTTCAGGGAATATGATAATAATTGACTATTATATGAATCATCATATTTAGGCCTCATTTCCCGATTACACACCCCTAGATAATCAATCATCATATCTTTTTGTATACTTTGGGATGTAAGGGCTTTAAACAAATATCATGAACATAGAATTTTTCTAAACAAAACAATAAACATTTTGAATATTAGAAAAGACTTTAAAGCTTGAAAAGGTTAAGATGTCTGCCCCAACTTGGGTTGCCAACCTCATGGTACTAGTAGCTGGAGATCTCATGCTATTACAACTGATCTCCAGCTGATATAGATCAGTTCACCTGGAGAAAATGGCCGCTTTGGCAATTGGACTCTATGGCATTTTAGGCCCTCCCCTCTGCCCCAAAACCTCCCGCCAGTGGTGAAGAGGGATCTGGCAACTCTTTGAACTTTGTCAATAGATTATGCATCTCCTGTTTTTTAATTGTCCCCAGTTTCTTTGGGAACTTATTTTACCTATCAAGAAAAGTAGAAAATAAGCTTGAAATCCTGGAATACTGGATACCACAACAATAAAACTATTCCTCAGCAGAGTACTCAACAGTATGATGAAGAAGAAGAGTTGGTTTTTATATGCTGACTTTCTCTACCACTTAAGGGAGACTGAAACCAGTTTACAATCACCTTCCCTTGCCCTCCCCACAACAGACACCCTGTGAGGTAGGTGGAGCTGTAACTTGCCCAAAGTCACCCAGCTGGTTTCGTGTGTAGGAGTGTGGGGAAACAAATCCACTTCACCAGATTAGCCTCTGCCGCTCATGTGGAGGAGTGGGGGATCAAACCTGGTTCTCCAGATCTGAGTCCACCACTCCAAACCACCGCTCTTAAACACTACAGCACGCTGGTTCTCTATTACCGTTATGTAGATCAAAGGAAGCCACAGCCCTCAGTTTGCAAGACCTGAGCAAGGCTGTCAAAGATAGGACATTTTGGAGGACGTTGATTCACAGGGTAGCCATGAGGCGGAAGTGACTTGACGGCACTTAACACACACACACAGATCAAAGTAGTATTTTGAATTAGATACACTTATTTGTGGACAATGAAGACCTTCAAAAACTTTGTCAGCAAGTATTGGGTAAAAAGAATGTTGTTAGCCTGGCATGAACAAGATAGGAGGGTAGGTACTAGGCAATCTTCAAGGGGAAGGCCATTCCACAGGTGAGGTGGCACCACTCAAAAACTCCTGCCTCACCCCTGAAAGCAGAGCGCACACAGAGCTGGGTATGTGACAGACACCTTAACTGGTGGGCTGGGCAGATATTCACATGGATAAGGTACTTCTTTCACTGGCCCACTTAGTCAGCTCCCTAAGCCCTTTCGCCCTGTGAGCATCCCCCTTTGCCTGCAAAAACCATGGTGCGGCCCCATGTAATGCAATAGGGCAGTTACACAGGGTTTCGGGGGAAAATACATTTTCTCCTTTGGTGCTGGGCCACCAAGCCACTCAGGATTGCGCTGTGAGTTTAGAGCAGAGGTGAGGTTGCCCAAAATGCTGGTAGCAAGCAGAGCCCGAAGGTGTTTACTATTGTGCATCTCATCAGCCATTAATAAAATTGAGTTTAACCCATACACTAGTGTGTCTTATCTGCATTCTAGGGTGAAAAAGGAATCTGTGCAGAGGGAGGGATGCTATGCCATGCTTGATGTGGGGTCCCTTAGCAGATCGGGGGCTCAAACACACTGCATTTTGGTTTATGCTTTCCCTTTCCCAAGCACTACTGGGCAGTATTAGAAGATCTCTTTCCTTAGAGGTGAGAGACTCGGAAGCTTGGGGTAACGATAATAATATGTTTATTAGCAATATACAGATTGAGCCAGTATGGGGAGACGCAAGAGTGTTTGCAGAAGCACCCATACAAATGAAACACTGCTTCCTAGCAGGCCCATTACGAATGCTAAAACAGTCTTGAGCTCTCTGTCTCATACAGGCAGATAAGTGTGTCTGGAGGGGTATTCCTAGCTAGCTGACTATCGAAAGAGGCTCAAGTAGTCTGCAGCATGGATTGCCATTGATTACAGTTAATTAAAAATGACCTCACACCAAGCCTAATTATATAGTTATTTACATAACTGTCCAGCATGGCTGTAATACTACATTGCTTGTGACTTGGGGCGAAAACGCACGGTCGCTTTAGCCTCGTTTCTTCCCTGTTCCAGCCAGGATTCAGCCAGGATCGAACGCACCTGGCTGAATCCTGGCTGGAACAGGGAAGAAAGGAGGCTAAAGCGACCGTGCATTTTCGCCCTTGGTTAGGTTCTTTAGACAATGCTAGGGAAGTAAAATCTTACATTAATGTCAGAGGAAGAGAGATTGGAACAGTCTGCAGAAACAAGCTGTACCATGAGTGGCCAGCAGAGGGAGCAGAGACACTACTGCCGGGTATTGCTGGAAGGGGCTGGTGTTGGTTTTCGACAGAATCGTTTTTCAAAGTGTCCTCAGGTTTCCCAGCACAATTGCAAATGAATGTTTAATTTAAAACACCATTAGTGTTGCCAGATGCTTACCTAGACATGGAAGTTGTTGATTAAGCAGCTCCATGGTGTGGAAAATCCTCGCTTTCTCAACTCCCCAGCCTCTATCCAACTACCTCTGCATGTTGCATCTGCCTTTGTCTTAAGTCATGTTTCAGCGAAGGTGGGAGAGGAGAAGAGTGGATGAATTCCAGATGCATCGTGACAGAGAAAGATTGATAGGTTTCCTGTGCTTCTTTTCAGGGCACAGTTTTCACAGTGGGAGGCTCTATAGAGTGGTGTGGAAGTCTGCTGAGGGCAAGCTCTGCAGCAATGTTCCCTCACCCTAGTTTTTGAGGGGAATTGGCTTGCAATTTGTATGGATAGTTGTGAGCCTATCTGCCTACCTCTCTTGTGCAGGCAATGATGCAGGGGACAGCTGGGCCATCAATTGTGTGCAAGCTTCTTTCCTTCCCTCAGGCAGATTAGCAATTGTGGAAATACGAAAAATGTCCACAGTTATTGTAAGCCACATGTTATCTTTAACCCAAATACAGACATTTTAGTAATGTCATTGAATGTGTATTGAAATCTCAACTGGAATGATTGGGAAAAGCTGATGTAAAGCAATTGAATTTTTCAACTATGAAATGGAAAAGATAACTTTTTGATTTTTTAATATCTCCAATGGCTCCTTAGGAGATGTGGTGGTGGAAAGCGCCATCAAGTCACAGCTGACTTGTGGTGACCCCTTGGGGTTTTCAAAGTAAGAGACGTTCGGAAGTGGTTTGCCATTGCCTGCTTCCGCGTGGGCTGAACGGGTCCGGAGAGAACTATGACTGGCCCGAGCTCACCCAGCAGGCTTCATGTGGAAAAGTGGGGAATCGAACCTGGTTCTCCAGATTAGAGCCCGCCACTCTTAACCACTACACCACACTGGCTCTCTCTTTATCTTTAGGAGATAGCCATACCCAAATGCCTATATAGCATGCACTGAAATCATAGATTCATAGAATCAAAGAGTTGGAAGGGGCCATACAGCCATCTAGTCCAACCCCCTGCTCAATGTAGGATCAGCCTAGAGCAGGGGTGTCAAACATAAGGCCATGGGCCGGATCCAGCCCCTTGAGACTATCTCCTAAAGATAAAGAGAGAGCCAGTGTGGTGTAGAGTGGTTAAGAGTGGCGGGCTCTAATCTGGATTCAGACTCAATTGGCAATTCCCATCAACTCCTTCCTGCTGCAGCTCTCTTCCATGTTGTTCCTCAGGGTCCCCTATCCCTCAGGAGCAGCATTCCAATGAGATCAGTGGGTTGTAGTGGGAGGGGGGAGGCAAGGCAGTTCCATTCCACTGAAGGGAAATTTACTCTGGATCTGACTCCACATGTTTGTTTTCAAATCAAGAAAAAAGAAAAGCCATGGATCTCCAAGAGGAAGGAAAGTTGTTCACATGATACACTATCAGTGAGTTAACTTCTGAAATACATGGAGAAATGGGATGCATGATAGGATAATCCAAGAGTGAAAAAAAGGAGACTAGAAAATAATAAAGCTGCAGTTGTGCACATTGGACTTTCTTGCTTTCTTGGGAGCCAGCGTGGTGTAGTGGTTAAGAGTGGTGATTTGGAGCAGTGGACTCTGATCTGGAGAACCGGGTTTGATTCTTCACTCCTCCACATGAGCGGCAGATGCTAATCTGGTGAAATTGATTTGTTTCCCCACTCCTACACACAAAGCCAGCTGGGTGATCTTGGGCTAGTCACAGTTCTCTTTGAGCTCTCTGTTGTGTCTGTTGTCGGGAAGGTGATTGTAAGCCGGTTTGATTCTTCCTTAAGGGATAGGAAAAGTTGGCATATAAAAACCAACTCTTCTTCTTCTGATACATCAATAAGGAATTCATTACATATTGGTCAGCAGAGACCTTTTAATTCACAGACTATTTTCACAGCAAATAGCCATGATAGCTTGAGGTAACCAAGGGACAGTTCTGATGGGAAACACACAAAGGACACCTGATAGCATCTCTTCCATTAGCAGCTATTAAGATAGAGTCTCCCACTCCCCATGGTATTAATAGATCCTTAGTAAGCTAATCCTCTTCCACTTCTCCACTGCATTCATTTGCGAATGCATGGTGGGAAGATAAAGAGAGTCAAAGGCTTAATGTTGAGAAAATAATTGACAGCCAGCTCCTTCCTCACAAAACTGCTTTAAAAATGCTCGCTTATTTCCTCCTTTTAAGGTACTACATTGTGGAGAAAAGCTCAGCTAGTGTAAAGAATCAAGCTTGGTTTCAGTTTAAATCTCCCCCAATCCACATCTGTGTTTCTAATGACATCCTTTAATTTATTTTTCTTAAAGGAAGGGAAAAAATGAAAAATATGAAAGTATTACAAACAAAAATTGGCAGCTTGTGGTTCCAAAGGCAATATTTTGAATCTGTTGACAACTGTTCACATTTCCTCAGGTATTTATTGGGGAATCCTACTATAATAACCCAATATAATACAACCCAAGTAGGATAATTCCCAAACAGCTCAGACTATACCTGTCTGACTATGTAATTCATTACTCACCTCTTTAAAAAGTACCTGATGTACAATAAGAACATCGAATAGTTCTGAACTGGGTTTCAAAGACTCTGAGCAACTGCTTTCCATGCTTGTCTCAGACTACTTGATGTTTTAGGTAGGCCCTCAGCCTACTCTTTTTGATGTTGCTCTCTTCATTCAGATTATCTACCAGCAGTCTGCTTTGACTGGTCTCTTCTTCTCAAAGAACAATGTTTTTTTCCTAGAATATGTTAGAATGTTCAATGCACTTCTTATACATTATTGGAGTAAATTTTGCAACAGAATTGGAAGTATTACTTAACCAATTAAGACATTTATATTTACAATCATAGAGTTGGAAGAAGCCATGGAAGTTATCTAGTCCAACCCCCTGCTCAATGCAGAACTGGCCTAGAGCATCCCTGACAAGTGTTGTTTCTTCTCCTTCTCCTTCTCCTCCTTCTCCTTCTTCTTCTCCTCCTCCTCCTCCTCCGCAGTGTATGTGTATGTGGGGCGGGGGAGGAGCCTCAGTTAGAACCATGAAGAACTGTATAGTGGATAGCTGGCCAAAATGTTTGTCTTCTTTCATCTCAGAACAAGATGATTCTTCTGTATCCATGGGATGTGAGACTTTCTTTAGGTGATTCATGTCCATTGCCCCAAATAACAGCATACACAAATAGCCTATACACAAATCAGTCATTTGAGACATTGCCCTCCTCCCCTGCAATATTTCTGGGTCCTCAGATAAAAACTATCAGAATGAGGAATGGCTTAGAACAACTTAGAACAATAAAAACAGTGCTATCCTAAACAAAGTTACACCCTAATTCTGCTTAGTGCAATCCTAAGCAGAATTAGGGTGTAACTTTATTTAGGATTGCATTTGCAAACAGATTGTGCAGCAGTCTCTAAGCATTGTCCCAGAACAAAAGTCATAGGATTGTATGGCAACTGCAACAACAACAACAACAACAAAAGTGCAGTTCCTTAACACTGTAAAATATAAGGAAATTTCTTTCTTTCCCCCATTCTTAGACCGAGGTCTTGAACAATAAAACCACAAAACTTTAATAAGACCCATCTCTAAAAACACCTCCCTTCATCTCTTCTCTGCAGCTTCCAAAAAACAAGCAACAAAATAAGTTCGCTGAGGGTCAGAGTCCTCTAAGAGGAACTGACCCTTTTGCTCCAAAGTTGCTCGAGAAGATGTGGACCATTTGTTAAAACATGGTATAACCCATTTTATCCTAAATTGGTATATATAAGGACAATGCAAAAGGATATGTACCAAGGAGTCCACTGACTGAAGAGGGCAGGGACATAGCCGGTCTGAAAAGGGGATCTTTACCATACGACCCAGCAAAACCATTGAAAAGGGGCAATAAGGAAATATCTTTAAATTGTAGGTAGGTAAAACAAAATGGTGGTGGTGGGAGGCCATTAAAAACACAGAAATTGCTGTTGGTGGCAACGAAATCATTATTGTGCGCCAGAGCTTACAGGATACTTGAAAGGCTTAACCCCAGATTGATGTGAACGCTAAATTTTCTTAAGTCTCATTCAAAATGGAACCACCTTTTCATAAAATATGATTTGAGTCATCTCTAATAATAAGAGTTTGTGAGCCTTAAGATTGATGTTAGGGTGGAGGGAAATGGTAAAATGGAGGGAAAGTATTCAGCATTTACCAGAAACCGGCTGTGTGGCAGCATGTTTGGATGCTCTGGTTATGAATGAAGATGGAGCCATTCCTTTAGAACTTTGTAACTGTTATCAAGGGGAAATAGGATCTCATAGCAGACAGAGACTTGTATATACAAACTGTCTAGGACTATTTGCATTATTACTTTTCTTCTGAATGATAGAAACACTCCAACGTTTTTCCTGCACTCCCCCTCCCACAAAGTTGCAGATGGTTAGGGTTAAACATAAGTCAGTCTTATTTACTTCCACAGTGACAGTTTATGTTAAAACAATGCAATTTTGTGATCCTTTCTGAGATTTATAGTCCCAGACAATTTACAGTCATTCACAGGAGCCATTCAGGGAGGAAACTTAACAGTTTTACTTGGTCAGAAAAGGTCAACAGGCCACATCAACATGTGACTTTGGCTCCTTTTTGGAGCCATTCCATTGAAGCCAAGAATAGGCCTCTAGTGAATATGGGACAGGAAGCAAATGCCGATAAAAGCAGATGATGTGGTTAGACCAAGTCTGTACAGTGTTCTTAGTTTCCTAAAATGACAACTGATTTGTCAGTATACTTAAATACCATTATAAATACACATTGCTTATTATTTGATAGGTAGGGTTGCCAGCTCCAGGTTGGGAAATACCTGGAGATTTTTGGGGTGGAGGCTGAAAAGGGTGGGGTTTGGGGAGGGGAGGGAGGGACTTCAATGCCATAGAGTCCAATTGCCAAAGCGGCCATTTTCTCCGGGTGATCTGATCTCTATCGGCTGGAGATTAGTTGTAACAGCAGGAGATCTCCAGCTAGTACCTAGAGGTTGGCAACCCTATTGATAAGAAATTTGCCAGGTGCTAAAGGTTTACACTGGACTTTTTAACCATGAGATATCCTGAAGTTATATCCTGGGCTAGGGCCTTCTCAACAGTACTGCTCACTTCCAAGTAGCGTTGCCAGGTCCCTCTTCGCCACCAGCGGGAGGTTTTTGGGGTGGAGCCTGAGGAGGGTGGGGTTTGGGGATGGGAGGGACATCAATGCCATAGAGTCCAATTTCCAAAGAATTTTCACATTTAATTTTAAAAAGTTGAGTAATGGCATTTTCTTAAAACAAAAAATCCATCACCACAAGGATTAAGAACTTCTTCTTGAACCCTCTCTAGATGTTTTTCACATCTTTTACCAAGTTCGCAGCAAACAGGTTTTCTTAAGCGTGAAGTATAAACATTTTTGGGGATGAGCTAACACAAAAATTAAAAGCAGCACAGACAGCATATCAAAATTAGAAGTCTCAATTTTTCATTCACAATATACATAGTACATACATGTATATACATACAGTTATATGGTAATTAGGTAGGAGAATCCAATTTTGTAGCCATGACATGAGTACACCAGTTTTATTCTGTGGCAGTATTTCTAAATCCTATAGAGGGCAATTTTTACACATTGCCTTATTATGGATGATGGGAGAATAATTCTCCTTTGAAGCTACATGACAGCTCATTCATCTTTTAAACTTCAGAACAGTCACCATTGGGGTACTTGAAAAGTTCATGAGCCCTCTTTCACCTGTAGAACTCTCCTTTCACCAGCACTTGGTTGCTGAAGAATTTTTTAAAGCAATTTAATTATTTCTTTCAAAAGCTTTTGTACAAGGTAGTCTGTTGAAAGATTGATGACACATCCAGAAGAACAGCACCTTCACTCCGGAGTTTAGGAGCCCCTGGTTCAACTTTAGATTTGTTTAGCATTGGCACTGGTATGGTTCATGTTATCATGAGATAGAATCCTAGCAATAGAAGTCTACTCAGCATTTTCTGCTGATTTGGGGCCGCAAAACTGGAGGTGAAAAGGTAATATATGGAGGTACTGTATCATGGGAGTATTAAAGGAGTCCTCGTCTTCTGAGAAAAGCTCACCAGTGTGCTTACTCATGCACAATAGCATCAGCATTTAAATATAGGTGTTGATGCTACCAGTGAACATAAGACTTGTACAGATGATAACACCTTTTCCAATAACACCTTGTACAGATGATAACACCTTTCCCAATAACACACTGGTTCAAAAACTCTGAATCGGGATGCAACTCCTAACCAAATCAAATGGCTGAGCAAATTTCCTATTGGTTAAGAGGAGCTAAGGGACCTTTCTTTCTCATATGACGTCCCCAGATGTCCAGTAAGATGGCAGATAAAAATCCTGCCACAAAGGGACAGGATCTCTGGCCACGGACCTGCCTAAGGAAATTTCCAGTCACAAGGGGAAGTTGACAGAAGATACCCGCCTGATCTCCTTCAGTACTTTAAACAGTTTCAGGAAATGCTTTCATATGGGTTAAGCAGGAGGTTAGTTACATTTACAGGTTTGAAAGTGGATTCTGATGTTTTAAATTAATGTATAGTTTCCTACCCTGAACCTCTGGATAGGGCAGAAATAAGCTGAAATAAATAAATGTATTGGACAAGCAATCATAATCATTTTACCAATTTACAGTGCAATCCTAAATCAATTGAGGTCAATATGTTGAGGAAAGTATAACTCTGCTTAGGACCACATTGTTAGAAAACCACAAACTTCAGCTTGAGGCTAAAAAATACCCAATCAGAAAGATTCCATCCATTAAGAATTATTCTTTGGTGCAGGAGAAAGAAATAGATGGATATTAATGATTAGTAGTTGCCTCAAACTGTTCTAAGACCTGCTAATCATGAGATTTTGATAAGCCTTTCAGCTGATTATGTTTCAGGTAGTCTTGTCTTGCTTACAATTGCCAGGCACTATTTATAGCCAGATAGGGGAGAGAATGAAAAAGGTTTTCAAGGAGGCAAAGATTACCAGCAAAGATAACATCCTTATTAGGGCAACTTAAATTATCAGCTCAACACTCCAGTCCAGCGTTGAGATTTCAACAGTCCAGGGGTAGATTTGTGCTTTAAATATGTCCCTTGCCACTCTTGCTTCTAAAGTGTAGAAGATTATTCAAGAAGCAACTCCTTTAGGGCTAAGGTTCTCCCCATTTCTCAAAGCAGTGAAAAATTGCAGGAATAGCTCTTCATGGGTTTACTTTCTTTGAATGAGATAGCATAGGAGTAGGGTTGCCAACTTCCAGGTACTGGAATCAAAATGTAGTTAGCCTGTTGTTATGTAGGTAGTAGATAAAGAACAACAGAATAGCCAAACAACAAGTAGTATGCAAGGGTGAGCGTTGTTGTAACTATATCAGTAAAGTGCAGCAAGGTGCAAACACATGTAACAAGACAAAACTTGTATACAAAATACAATTATATACGAAATACAAAGGTACAAAAATACAAAATGTCCAAGAAATATAACCCTTTTAGTTCACAGTGTGAACCTGATGAAGGTGCCTGCAAGGCTATCCACTTTGTTTGCTATGTAGCATGAATTCTTGGACATAAAGAGCTGCTGTAGAGTTCCCTTGACCTGTATCAAGAGTGTAGGAATACAGGGATCCGGTAATCTTCCTGTTTTGATGATTAATCTTCCTCAGAATAGGATGTGGACTGCTCGGTGGCTAGTTCACCCGTCAGAATGAGAGAAGTTCTAGCCAATAGAGATCAGTTCAGCGGGAGAAAATGGCTGATTTGGCAATTGGACTCTATGGCATTGAAGTCCCTCTCATCCCCAAACCTTGCCCTCTTCAGGCTCTGCCCCAAAATCCTCCTGCCGGTGGCAAAGAGGGGCCAGGCAAGCCTACATAGGAGACATGGTACCTTTTTATTTACAAATATACATGCAGAGCAAAGATGGAGGCCAAGAAGCACTCCGACAAAGATCCACATTTGCCCACATCAAATCCCCAGAGGGAGAATTCTTGAATCCCCAAGGTGCTTCAATTTCAGCTGACTTGCTGCTTCCTCTGTTTCTTCCACACTCCAAACTGCTGTTTTTTTAAAGCCACGTCTGTCCTTGCCCCTCAACTCGAGGGAAACACCTTCTCCAAGCTCTGATGGACAAATCATTCAAAGTCACAGGTTCCCCACCTGTCAGGAAACAATCTCTTACCTATTAACTTTCACTGACTTTCAGTCAAACATTGTAGGCTAGCCTATTAAGCCTAACAAAGGAATGGTCAGCCAGCAGCCATAACTAGAGTTCCTGTTCCTGAATGCATACAAGGAGTTTGCAAAATGCCTTCTTTTGACTCTGGGTAAATACATGCATTCTTGTGGCATTTTGGAAATCTGTAGCTTTTATGGTGTAGATTTCTAAACAGCTCAAAGCTATCCCACTTTTCTATATATGTTTAAGCCAAGGAAACTGTTGCACTGTTCCCATTTCCAGATGGAAATATATTCTTCAAAAGTATTATCAAAGAAGAATTTACACAGCATCTAAGGCTAAATGGTGAGAAGGAAGTCTTAGATATGGGAAGTAGATGCATCTTCATCAACTCATAGTATGTCTCATGCTCCTCTAGATAATTTTTGGCTTTCATGCTTATTATGATTATTAATAAATGGAGGTTAATAAATGAAGCTAAACTCTTTATGCAAGTAAATGCTCTTTTAATTATAGCTCCTCTCAATCTTAAATTCATAGATGCCACCCAGCTTGGAATTAGTGAAAATATGGCATTGCAAATCTTGTTTCGAGAACATTTGTACTCCTCCCGCGTCCTCTCTATATAACTAACATCTCTTTTTTGTCAAGAACTGTGATTTTGCTGGCAGATACATGTTAGCATAACAGCCCTAAGAAAATCTCTTTGGCAAACAGGCTCTTTTGGCCTTTAATTAAATGAAAAGAAAATTTAGTTTTCAGCCATTATAAATTCCATATCTATCATCTCTGAATCTTGGAGTGGCCCACAAAACATTGATTGTTGTTCTGTTGGTCATTTCTATTGTAATCTTCACTGTTGTAAGCAACTTTTGGTTCCTTTGGGGAGAAAAGCAAAGTACAAATATATAATTGAACAATAAGAGTATAGAAAAGCCATGTCAGAATGCGCAATGTAAAATGATCTAGTCTCTCAGTGTCTTTATAATAGACATCTGTTTTAGGCAGATGTGTTACATAGATGTTCCCCCCCCCATTCCTCTACATTTCTTATTCAAGTGGGAAAGACCCAGAATGTAAAGGACTGATAGGCACATCACAAAGCAGTAAATTCTACTGATGCTTGTGCCAAAAGGCTTACTGATGAAATGTGGACAGGAAACTGAATATAATCACTGAGCAATCTGATCTTGGCTAAAATTATCCAAGCCTAATGACAGCCTACTGAAGATATTTTCCGAATGATTTTCTCCACACTTTTGGAGTTGCATCCCTAATAAAATATGCCTTTATAAAGCTTCCACTGGGTACCACCTATGGAGTTTAGGATCAACTTCAGTAGAAAGTGTAATGACTACATGTGTGGGGGGGGGAGTGTGGCTTCAAAGAGAGCAAAGGAAACTTGCTTTCCTTCTGTTGACATCTGAGGCAACCCTTTACCCACAAGATTTTTTTTTGCTTTCACAAGAGGGCACGCCCCCTTACACAATAAATGGCTTCAAACAAGTTTATCTGAACTTCCCACATCATCAGAATAGATTTTGTTTCAGACAAACATAGTTGCATGATTAAGGAAACAAATGGCAGTTTGCTGTTCAGATCTTAGCAATCCTTAGGGTTGCCAGGTCCCTCTTCACCACAGGCAGGAGGTTTTTGGGGTGAAGCTTGAGGAGGGTGGGGTTTGGGGAGGGGAGGGACTTCAATGCCATAGAGTCCAATTGCCAAAGCAGCCATTTTCTCCAGGAGAACTGATCTCTATCGGCTGGAGATCAGTTGTAATAGCAAGAGATCTCCTGCCACCACCTGGAGGTTGGCAACCCTAGCAATCCATCATACACAAGTGTCATTTTAGAAAAATTTCTGCATATAGAATATGATGAAAAACTGGCTGCCTAATTTGTGGACATCCCTCTTCCTGCAGTAGGAAGAACCACTGTGATGATATGAAATGTTCGTAAGCATCCCTACTTTTGATGTCATTGTGGATGTCAACAAGTAGTGCAATTACTGGAGGGACATGGAAAACTAGGAGGGGTGAGGAAAGCATTTACACAGCATGTAGTAATGATTGAGTCTATGGGTAGGTCTGCTTAGATGGGGGGGCTGAATAGGAGGAACAGCCAACTGGTTGTGTGTGTGTGTATGTGTGTGTGTGTGTGTGTTGAAGACAGGAGGTTGATTTCAAATCACTCCCCAAAAACTGTTCAAATACATAATGCTTAGTTTTCCTTTCTTATACTTCGCTTCTGCTGCTTTAGTTTCTAATATCTGGAACTGATAATGCCTTTTTGTCTGGTTGCTTTATGAACTGTGTTAGAAAGATTTGTTTTAAACCTAATCTTGCTAATAGAAGGCATTGAACACTCCCCACCAGAAATGAATCTGCAGAGGCAATCACTAATTTAAAATTAAAGTCTCTATCGATTCACTAGCTCATGCCCTTTTGGAATGCCGCTTTTACGAGGAACTTCGATCACATTATATCTCCCCCCTTTTAACATACAAATCTAATGCCTCTGTGTCTGACATAATACCTTTTCTACTAAGTGATAGGGATCCCAAGGCTACATTGTCAGTGGCAAGATTTGTTTCAGTCCTTATTTCCCTCTAACACTAGATATATGCTGCTCAAGATCAATGGAACAAGGAGCTTCTAAGGGATAAAAGGAAAGGAAATTAAAGTTACCAGCACAGCTTCAGTTTATACGCCATTCTCTAGGAATATCCCTTTGTAAATTTCATTTAAAGCTTCAAAAGTTGGGTAGGAGACAAATGGGGTAGTAGTGACTAAACTAAGAAGTTTAAGTAGGCCTCCAATGCAGAATGCTAATCCCCATTAAATCCAGAGAATCTCCACCTTTCATTTTTAAAAGGTACCAGCAGTGCAGTCCTAAACAGGGTCACACTCTTCTAAGTCCCTTTGAAGTCAATGGGTATAACTCTGCTTAGGATTTCACCACACAAGTTGGAGAGCATTAGCAATTGCTAGCAAAAAACAGTCAACAAAGTAACAAGACTTTCCACCATCTTCCCAGAGCCTTTCAACCCTAAATACACAAATTATGAAAATCTAAATAGAAACAATTTTGGATACAGTTTCCTTATATTTCAGGAATTGTAAGGTATGGATTAGAGAGCCAGCATGGTGTAGTGGTTAAGAGTGGTAGACTCTAATCTGGAGAACCGGGTTTGATTCCCCACTCCTCCACATGAGCGAAGGACTCTAATCTGGTGAACCAGGTTTGTTTCCCCACTCTTACACATGAAGCCTGCTGGGTGACCTTGGGCTAGTCACAGTTCTCTCTCCAAACTCTCTCAGTCCCATCTACCTCACAAGGTGTCTCCTGTGGGGAGAGGAAGGGAAGACAATTGTAAGCTGGTTTGGGTCTCCTTAAAAAAACAGGTAGAGAAAATTGGGTATAAAAACCAACTCTTCTTCTTCATCTAACCTCAACCTCTTTGCAGCTGGATGATCTTCTGGCTCAAGTCATGGAAGGCAGTTCATCACAGTTATTTTGGAAGATGTTCTAAGGCAATGCAATGAGAACTAGGTGGAGCTGGGGTACTCCCGAACAACAACTGAGAGAGCAAAGGAAACGTGTAATTTCCTACTTGTTCTGACACAAGGATTAAGTAGCAGTTGTGATTCATAGCCAGTGCCACTGAGTCATGGTGCCTCTGAGGGGCTGAACTTTACAGAGGGGTATGAAATGCAACACAGCACAATATGGAACAAGCCTTCAAAGATTTTTTTTCTTTGTCTGTTACCATCTTTCACCTTTAGACAGATCCTTGCTCTGCAGAAATGATCAGACAGATATTCAAGCAAATGAAGTGGGGGTGGGGGTGGGGTAGGGAAGAAACTATCACGTTAGTTAATTGTCATCATTGTCTGCTCAGTGTTTTGGTTTTTTGGGGGTTTTGGTGATGCATTTGATTTGTGTCTCTCTCTGCTTGTCTGAAGGTATTGTTCCCTATGTCCTGAACCAAATTGGCTCCCAATCTGGCTTCCAACATTCACGTTAAAACTATAGAACAAATCCATAAATGATTAAAGAAGTTGAAAGTCTAAAGCAATTCTTGTATGTGTCAAGAGCTTCTTGATACAAGTATGCTACAACGGCAGCCAGAGTGGTTCTGGCAAGAACCTGGAAGCAAATGCAAATACCCGAAAAAGAAGACTGGAAAGAAAAACTGCTAGACTACGCCAGTATGGCCAAAATGACTTTTATGCTGAACCCCAATCATAACGAACCGACAGAACAATTTGATGAAAAGTGGGAATCATTTTACATTTACATGACTTCCAGTTAATCAAATGATTGATAAATACCGAATAGTACTAGAATGAGTAATAGGCAATGTTTTATCCATTATGTTCCAACCATTCGTCATGTAACTCCTGGCTTTTCAAACAGTATAATACACTTTTATTATGTAATAGGTAGATAATCTGATTGATTTTTATATTTTTACAATTACATATTTAGATATATTTTATTTTCCTTGATTAATATTCATGCTTGTTATATGGTATGGTATTTGACTAAGTTTATTTTTCTATTGAATCTGCTGTATTGTTTTTGTATACCAAATGGTTTTTACCCTTCCCTTTTTTCCTTTCTGTATCCCCTTAATCATAAAAATAAACTTCTTCTCTTTTTTTTTAAAAAAGAGCTTCTTTCTTTCTAAGTGCCCATGCACAGATACTGAAATGAGACAGGAGAAAGACTGCTCTGTTATGTCCCTACTGAGATCCTTCAATATATTAGCATTTTGTCCTTATAAAGTTTTAAAAGGTAAAGGTCACCTGTGCACACACCGGGTCATTCCTAACCCATGGGGTGACGTCACATCCTGACGTTTACTAGGCAGACTTTTTGTTTACTGTGTGCTTTGCCAGTGCCTTCCCCAGTCATCTTTCCCTTTACCTCCAGCAAGCTGGGTACTCATTTTACTGACCTCGGAAGGATGGAAGGCTGAGTCAACCTTGAGCCGGCTACCTGCAACCGACTTCCGTTGGGATAGAACTCAGGTCGTGAGCAGAGCTTGGATTGCAGTACTGCAGCTTACCACTCTGCACCACAGGGCTCTTATAGAAAAGGTTTATGCTCCATTAATTCATATAATCTTTTAAAAAGTAATTAGAAATGTCATTATTTTAAATGTATTGTGTCAAAATGTTGAGAACAATATTAAGTTCTGAGAGGTACACAATTTTCTTGCCACTTCCATATTTATATAGATTTTAACAGATCTCTGGTGTACGTTTCTAGCTGTTGTTCCTGATCAGAACTTGCCATTTTCAAAAATCTGTATCTCCTCACTTACAATTCTAAATTGGCTTTTCAGAGGCTTAGTAAAAACTGGCAGAGCAGGAAATCTATGTCGAAGAGACCCTGACAAGTCTCTAAAATACGTGTTTTATATATGAATGTGAGACATTGGAACACACACACTAAAAAAAAAAAATCAAAGGAGAGAGAAAAAAGAGGTCATCTCTCAAATTGCTTTGTTGAGGCTTGCAGAATTCTCACTAAGCAGTGATTCTTTCCTAGCTTAGGATGTCTGTTGGCAAATGTCAGGCGTCATGCTGTCATCAGTAAGAAGGCTGTTGAAAATTAAATGGATTAGCTGAAGCAAGTTGATGTCCTTTGGTAAGGATTTTGTGTGCTTTCTTGCTGAATTGTTAGAATAAGGAAGAGGAGCCAGAGGGGGAAAGGAGACATCTGCAACAAGAAGCTGTACTAAAAAGGCTCTGGAGTGGGGGCTTGATTGCTGGTGGTCTCCAGAGTTTGCTTTGAACCATAGTTAGCACTAGGGGCAAAAGGTCAATTCCTGTGCCCTGCTGCTCAAGAGTCAGTCAACTGAATGGCAGGGCGCCTATCTCAGCTTTCCCAAGTCATGTAGAAAGCCAGGCACAATTTCAGGACTGGATTCTGTTACACAAATCATATCCTTGATGGGTGCATTGAATTCAGAGTACAGTTGCTTACCACTTTGTTTTCTCTGGAGCCCAGTATGTATGGGGTAACTTAGGCCATGTTGATACCACTAATATAAATCACTTAACATGCAAATACCTGCGAGCAGCTTCCTAAGAAACCAGTTGAATCAACGGGTTTTTCAGCTCTGCTTGTAAACGTTGCACATGGGAGGGCCCTGCAGATGTCTATAGGGTTGCAATCAGCTACTACAAAACAAGAGATTTAAATTGTTGCGTGTCACTACAAAAAGTGCAGGCACTTAAAAGGCTGAATCCTTTACATGTTACCTAATACCTAATAAGGCTTCCTAAGGGACTAGCATGCTCGGGATTTTAAAGTATAATTCCCTGTATAATACAGCCAAAGTATGACATGCACAGATGTGCCCACTACATCACTAGACCACCTCACCTATCTCCTTATGGCTAGGATTGCCAACCTCCAGGTACTAGCTGGAGATCTTCTGCTATTACAACTGATCTCCAGTTTAATAGAGATCAGTTCACCTGGAGACAATGGACGCTTTGGCAACTGGACTCTATGGCATTGAAGTCCCTTCCCCCAAAACCCCACCCTCTTCAGGATCAGCCCCCCAAACCTCCCACTGATGGCGAAGAGGGCATCAGGACAGGAGAAGGTGTTTACACTAGCAACTACCCTGCATTCCTCATCCCAAGTCATTTTAACTAAAGCTATCAGATGAACCTGATTTAAGGCATCAGTCATCTGGCCACTCATTTATCTGTATGAATGAACAAATGAATGAATGAATGAATTAGTTTATTTACAGCAAAAGCCAGAATAACATGACCAGATACAACCTGTGGGAGATTAAGATCTCTCTTGTTTAAGAATATCAACATTAAAAATTAGTTAAAACCAACAATTTACTGGATAAAATTAGCCAATCCCAGTGTTAGTATTTATCTGTATTCATCCTTAGTTGTTCTATTTCTGATTTTCATTTACTTTAAGGGGACTTGTCCAGAAATAGTCTTTATAAAGTTTATACAAGAACTTTCCAACTGAATTCATAATGCCCTTATTTGAATGACGTGATATTTTGTTCCTTATACTTATGACGTGCACAGGATAATAGGTAACAAATACAGGTGTAATTGTAAATGAAGGACCAAAGGTATATCTGGGATAAGGAGCATTCTGGACATGAAAAAGGTGGGTAAATGAAATGTTACTGTATTTCAAAGAGTCATGGGTTGAACAATGGTGAGATAGTGATAGAACCAGCACATAACTGCCTTGCAATGCAGAAATGAAAGGGTAATTAAAGTTACCCATTATTATCCTTTGGCTACTTCCATAATTTCTTTCTCCATCTTAAGATCCCCCCCAGAGTTTTGGTCAAGGGGCAATATTATGCCCAGTGCACTATTCTGTTTTGGGAATCTGGTATTCTACCACAATGATACTGTGGAGAGGTTTGCTTCCTTTAAGTGTTCAAGTTTATTGGACAAAACTTATTTTGACATGCAGAACACACTCACACTTTTCTGTCCTTCCTGTAGATTTTGTATCTTTGTTGTTGTTGTTGTTGTTGCCATAAAGTCATAGCTGACTTATGGCAACCTGGTAGGGTTTTCAAAGCAAGAGATGTTCAGAGGTGCTTTGCCATTGCCTGCCTCTGCGTCATGAAACCTGATATTCCTTGGTGGTCTCCCATCCAAATATTAATCAGGTCCAACCCTGCTTAGCTTCCAAGATCTGACAAGATTGGTTTCGCCTGGGATAACTATATGCCACTGAATCTCACTATTCTGCCCGATTTCTGATATCCTCACTATAACTATGTTTTCTTTTAGTACCAAGCATTCCAGTTCTCTTATCCTGGCTTTGAGGTTTCTTGTGTAACTTGGTAAATACCTACATGTTAAGTCCCTCGCCAAATGTTCTCTTTGACTTTTGGTCCACAGAATACCAGTAACTAGGAAGCAACATCAGGGATAGGCCTTGGCCTTTGTGCTGTTCATTGGCCCTCCTGACCTCTGTGCCCTGTTTGTTGTTCTTCCAAGGCAACTGGTTGGCTGTTTTATGAAAAAGCATGCTTAGATTGTACATGGTTCTGAGCCAGCAGAGCTCTTCTTTTATACTTACAGGGGGTCTCTTTAACTGGCTGCTGTTTCAGTGTTCTCATTGCTGGTGTCTATCCTATCCCTTCTACAAAGATCAGCGTTAAGGGGTCATTTGTTGTTGAGTCTTCCTCACATGTAATTTTCCTGAACTGAAACAGCCACAGAAACCATGATTAGCCCCAATGGGGAAGCTTACTTCTAGTCCATCAGAATACATGTAGCTCCCAACAGGGCAAACAGCTGCTTCTCGGTTCATTTTTTGTTGGGAAGATGGTGCACTGTAGTCCTGAATCCCAAACTCACTGGGACTTAAGTTCAGTGCATGCAACTCCTGGCACATACCGTATCTGACCGACAGGATTTGGGCAAACACCTGGGGGACAGAAGGACTTTAGAATGTGAATTCAGCCTCAGAAACAGGAAATTTATCCCATAGCCAGAGACTTTCCTAAACTGATTCTTATCAGTCTGAATCTCCCGGGAAACCATTCTCACGCTCTTTAATAGGGAAAACTATCAGAATAGGGACAAGGAATGACCATCCAAGCCTTGTTACACGAGTCAAGCAATAACTTATAGCCTCTAGTGGCAGCTCCCCAGGGTACTGTGTGTTACAGATTGTGATACCAGCTAACTTTCATGGCACCAAAGTTTAAATTTTAGATGTTTTGGTGTATCAACATATATTGGAAAAATAAGAGAAATACCATTTCTGTTGCTCCCAAATGATAGCTATATCTATGCTCAGTTACCTAGGACAGCAGGAAATGTGCATGTTTGCACTGATGCCAAGAAGGCCATGCTTAGCCTAGCTGTCTTACTGCGTGAATGGCAAGGATAGTTAAAACATTAACCTTTCACCTCTACACTTTTAACACACCCTTTTTCCAAGGGTGGTGTACATTGGTCTCCCTAGAGATATGCTCCCCTAAATAAAGTAGAAGGAGTTAAATAATGATGCATAAACATGCAACAAAGCTCAGAGAAAGGACATCATCCAATTCCAAATGCATCTGCTTGGCAGTAATCCCCAGCAATTTCAAAAGAGCTTACTCCCAATTAGTGTGCAATGTCAAATATAATTCAGACGTTCACCTTCTGGCTCCAGCCGATGCTGACACCCACTGAGATGGAATACAGATCTTCAAGGAAACCTTCCTGCTGGCATGGAGAATAATACAAACACCATTCAATGAGATACAAACATGCCTAGCCCAGAGTGACACAGATCAGGATAAGGTTACTTCCAGTCAGAGCCAAGAGGGTGGAAAAGCAAACCAAACCTGTAAAATCAGCCATATGGCAAGAATCAATAAATGAATGCAATCCCTAAGGTCAAATAATGAGGAAGAAGATTTGGTTTTTATATGCCGACTTTCTCTACCACTTAAGGGAGACTCAAACTGGCTTACAATAACCTTCCCTTCCCCACAACAGACACCCTGTGAGGTAGGTGGGGCTGAGAGAGCTCTCAATAGAACTGTAACTTGCCCAGGGTCACCCAGCTGGCTTCATGTGTAGGAGTGGGGAAACAAATCCAGTTCACCAGATTAGCCTCCACCGCTCATGTGGAGGAGTGGGGAATCAAACCCGGTTCTCCAGATCAGACTCTACCGCTCCAAACCACCGCTCTTAACCACTACACCATGCTGGCAGCCCACTAGCCCATGATGCACTGCATTGTGGCCCACCAACAGAATACAACATTATCTTATTGGGTAGTCACACACTAATCTGGGAGAAATACACTTGGAGAAAAATGAGGATGTAGGGCTGCATCCACGTGGGGATTTCAGTGGGGCACTGAACCCCTGACCATCATCTGGGCTGTATCTCAGTCACTCCACCTCTGCACTGCCCTCCTTCCTTCCCACTTAGCTGGTGGCGACAGTAGCTGGAGAACTCTTTCCAAGGGTTTCCTTCCTCTTCCAGGACCACTGACCATTACAAAGGCACTGTTGCAGGCATCAAAGACACAGGGAAATGTAGTCCTCTGGGGCATCTGAGTTCTTACATCTTACATCCTTGTTCCCACAATGCAACATCCAAGATGTAAGGGACCCTAAGACATGCCATTTCCAGGGTACATGCTATCCGTATGAAAACCAAGGTGCTCTGAAAAGCACGTGTCCAGGGATCCTCATACTTGATGTTGCCTTGCAGTGTTCATGATGCCTGGTGGCAGAGAGGAAGGTATCTCAGGGGTATTACCTTCCTTAAGAACTGAAATGACACAAATCAAATCTTTTCTTCTCCCCACTCCCTTTTTAATTTTTTTACTTCCAATCTGATGAAGAGTTCTAGATAATTCAAAAGCTTGTTGTATTATTTAAGTTGGTTTTTAATACAAGGTATTACATGGTTTTTGTCGTCACATTTTATTCAAGTATCCCATCTGTAACAGCAGATGATGGTGTGAACCTTTCTTTCACTGGAGAAGGAGCAACATGGTTATAAAAGATAAACAGAAAAGACAAATCGCCTTCTGCCTTAAGAAACTACTCATTTTCCCACTGGTGACTGATTTTGTTTATCCATTCAAGGGGTGAAAAGAGGCCGAAGTGTTTAAAAGAGACAGCAGCCTCAAAGACCAGACATTAGATCACCTTTTCTTTCATTCAGGATGCTTGTTAAGATTACCAGTAGGAAGCCTGCTAACTTTGATCAGTAGACCTCTCAGCTTCACGGTTTCATAGAACAGCAGACAGCTAGTCTTTAAAGGTGTGTAGGTGACATCCGGAGTTGTTTGTTAATGGCTATCTGAGTGACAAGGTAAAAATGACACTGTCAAAGCCATGCGTCAGGGTCAGATCAGGGCTGGTTCCACATGGGGATTTCCCCCCACTTTGGGTAGCTGGAAGGCCTCACAGTAAATGGGAACATCCAGATGAGCATCTGGATCCCATTATTTCCTCTTTCTGCCACAGATTTTTTTTTTTAAAAAAACAATTTTATCTGGTTCAAAGGCGAAGCTGTGGAGTGGCTATAGGGAGAGCACCCATGTGGACTCTTCACTTGCAGCCACTAAAGGGAGAGGGGCAGAGCTAACCTTTTATATTTAGAAATAGGATTGCCAACCTCCAGGTGGTGGCTGGAGATCTCCTGCTATTATAGCTGATCTCCAGCCAATAGAGATCCGTTCACCTGGAGAAAATGGCTGCTTTGGCAATTGGACTCTATGGCATTGAAGTCCCTCCCCTCTCCAAACCCTGCCCTCTTCAGGCTCTGCCTCCAAAATCTCCAGGTACTTCCCAACCCAGAGCTGGTAACCCTACATGGACCACAGGCAAGGTACTGCTGCAGTTGTCTTGTTCGTGGGCTTCCTAGAGACACCTGGTTAGCCACTTTGTGAACAGACTGCTGGACTTGATGTTCCTTGGTCTGATCCAGCAGGGCTTTTCTTATGTTCTTATGTTGATTAACATAATTAATTAACATCCACTTTCAAAATGGCACAGGACACCTTGCTGCTGCATGTCACCCCCCACCCCCACCCACAGCCCTAACAGTGTGACTCAGCAGCAGAGGAAAAAAGAAATGAGGGGGACAGGTGGTTTCCAGGCTATCTATTGTATTGTGCAGGCACGGCAGAGGAAAGGGGGAGAGGGTGTGGGGTGGGACTACAGCAATAGTGAATAGAGTATAATGTGCCTGCTTATAATTCTGCTGCTGTGATTGATGTAAACAGGACATGAACTGAACTTGCATGGGTTTGAGCATACCTACTTCTCAGATAGCAAAGATATATGTGCCTAGGGAGTAGAGGATGCAACAGTTTACTGTTTCCCTCTTCCTCTCCAGTCCTTTCTCTTGCAATTTTGTTTGAATATAATTAAGGCATTTATATATTTAAATTACATTTTACATCTTCTTAAAGCAGTAAAATATTGTAAAGCTTCATAAGTATTACATACATTTTATTTGGCCCAACATTTCTGTCCCTCCCTCAAATTCCCCGTGGAATTTCTGGAAAAATATGCCTTTCTTGGGGGAAGTGGGAGCTCTTGCCCATCTATGTTTCCGCCCTGAAACTCCCCCCTCCTGCTTGGCTGTGCTGCACCTTGAATTTTTCTTAATCCCCATTTTTTTTAGATCTTTGGCATGATCTGGATGGGATGGTGCTGCCTTCATGTCCAGCTGAGTCTCAAGATACCCAACCTGATGAAACCGCATTTGAATCCTGATTGTGTAACAAGATTTGATGTTCTCTTCACCTAGACCATGTAGCAGTAGCAGACAGGCATGAATACATGTCTAAAGAGAACTATCATGATTACAGAAGCTGCAGAAATTCCTCTACCCATTCTTCTAGTCTACACAATATTTTCTCAATGTACTTGCACGGAAGAAATTCTGTCACACTTGGAACTAACCCTCAGCAAAGCTTGTATTTTTTTTTACTCAAGCCAAGATTCCTTAACTTGGATGGATATTATCAGACAAAATTGCATCAGGGCTTTGACTCATTACATAATGAAGTGTGGTTTTGCTTTGTTATGCTACATCAGCAAACATCAAGCCACCTATAATGCTCCACGTCTACACTGTGAATAGAATAGACTAATCTAATACAACGTTCACAATTATTTGCATGTAACGAGAACTTGAGGACTGCCAGAGGTTTACTGAATCTTGCCAGATCCGGGAAAGTAGATGGTTTTTGGAGAATTGTCTAATGGAAGCCTGAAAACACAGGGGCTTGGTCTGTCCAGACTGTCACACACACATCATCTGGATGAAAAACTAGCCGAATTCGATCCTCCCAGTTAATTTATGCAAATGCTTTATTCAGCCATCTGGATTTGTTTAGCATACATTAGAGTGCTCACTGGGAGGGTGCACGGAGCCAAAACTAAAGAGATGGAGAAGAATCAAGCCAAACAGGCAAGCGATCTGGACGCACGAGTGTCACATTTAGAATGCTTCTACTGTCAGAAGAAAATCAAGCTAAAGCTAGTCCCTAGATCATGATACCAATTTGCCAAGGGGAACATAAATAGCCCAGTACATCTAGTTATTTTTCACCCAAGGTTCTAAAGTGAATTGGAACAACTGAATTTTAGAATGCAGATGTCCCAAGAATGCCCTTGAGAGGCAGAGATTACCTGTCATTTCTCTCTCAGTTATGTTATCTTGGGCATCCCCCCCAAAAATTAACATGGATTCGGCTGAATTCGGCCCGTTTAGATTCGGGATATGCCGAAGTCCGAACTCCCCTGCTTCGGGTCCGTGCAATTCGGCGGGAATTCAAAGTTCGGAAAAAAAATTCGGCCGAATAAAGTCATTAAAAACACAGCCGTGCCTTTCCACGGCTCTGGGAAGGGCATTTTTGGGGGTAAAGGTCCCAAACTTTCAGAGGAGCTTCAAAGGACGCTTCTTGAAAGACCCCCCAAGTTTTGTAAAGATTGGATCGGGGGGGCTGAGATATGGGCCCCGAAAGGGGTCCCCCCACCCTTAATGTGTATCTCCGAGCAGAGCTTGCCGCCCACGCACAAAGCTCCCAGCCCCGACAAACAGCGGAGAGCAAGGGCGGGGCAGGTGTGAAAAAATTTGCAAAGCAATACAATTGCAAAGCAACACAAGCACGCAATGCAACAACCTTGCAACAGTGCAAAGCAACACCTGACACCTGGGAGTTTGCAAACCATGGAAAAGGACAGAGGCAGCTAGCTATGCATAATGAGCAGGAAGGGGTGGAATTTCTCCTTTTGCATTGGACTTGGGACCAGGCAGATGCATTCTTTAAGTCACCATTTGAAAACCAGTTTTGAGCAAGCATCAAAATAACCTAACTGATCTTATGAATGAGGGAAAACCTGAAGACACAAAACTGAAGCCCCCCCTCAAACCAGGGAGAGAGAGACTGGAGGGGGAACACACACCCCAGGCAGAACCGGCAAAAGCCCCCTTTGGCTCCCCCCACCCAAAGAAACTGCTCCCTCCCCCCACACACACAGACTCTGCTTCCCCCCCACACACACACACAGAAAGGAAAAATTATAGATTAAAGCCCCCAAAGGGGCTTTCTTCTGTTCCATCAGGAGGGGCTGGGAGGCTGGGTAATCCAATATGATTCCATTTGTATCCAATATGAGATCCATATGTATGCATCTCTCGAGGGTGATCCATTCATCCCAATAGGGAAAAGGGGAAAGCCCATATCTCGAGCCCCCCTGACCCAATGTTTACAAAACTTGGGTGGTCTCTTAAGAAGCCTTGCCTGAAGCTCCGCTGACAGTTTGGGGTTGGCACACCCAAAAATGCGCCCCCTGCAGCCACGGAAAGAGAAAAGGGGGGAGCCGATATTTCTGCCCCCACTGAACCCATCTTTACAAAACTTGGGTGGTCTCTTAAGAAGGATTGTCTGAAGCTATGCTAAAAGTTTGGGGGCTGCACCCCCAAAAAAGCGCCCCCTGCAGCCACGGAAATGGAAAAGGGGGGAGAGGAAAAAGGGGTGGAGCCCATATCTCGGGGGGCCCTGACCCAATGTTTACAAAACTTGGGGGGTCTCTTAAGAAGGCTCATCTGAAACTCCGTTGAAAGTTTGGGGTCTGTACCACCAAAAATGCGCCCCCTGCAGCCATGGAAAGAAAAAAGGGGGGAGCCCATAACTCGGGACCCCCTGACCCAATGTTTACCCAATGGGTGGTCTCTTAAGAAGGTTTGTCTGAATCTCCGCTGAAAGTTTGGGGTCTGTAACCTCAAAAATGCACCCCCTGCAGTCACGGAAAGGAGCGAATGTGCACAAGCACCCCCCCCCCCACACACAGGAGGATTTCCCTCTCTCTCTCTCTCTCTCCCCGGCCGGGCCGCACATCAGCTGATTCCTCCAGTATTCAATCCTGACTGATTGGCCAGAAGGAGACCCAGCTTGGCCACCGATTGGCCGGGGGAGGAGAATGCTGCTTACTGACGGTTATGCTGCTTACTGACGCCCCGAATTTGCCGGATTTATTCGTGAACTCCCGAACTCGCTGAATTCGGCTCCCCGGTTGCCCGCCAGTTTTGAGTTCGGTTCGTCCCGAACTAAAAACCGCCGAATCAAGGGAGATTCGGCTGATTTTCAGTTCGGGCCGAACCGAATCAACAGCCCTAATTCCCATCTTGCAGATGAAGGAACTAAAAAATGGCCTTTTTTTGTCTAATATTTTGTTTTGTTATGTCTACCAGTCATTTTTGGATGTCTTTTTTAAACTTCTCACTGAATGAGTGGTATTTTTAGTAGCCTGTTGTGATGGTCATTTGTAAAAGGTGTAAAGGAAATTCAAATGATTTATGTCAGCTGCTTCTCTTTTAAGTCTTTTTCTTTTTTTCTCCTTTTTTTTTGCTGACACATTAAAATTTACAGAGGACAAAGACACATTTTTTTTCCTTCCTAGAAATATGGAGTGCTCAAGACAATGTTCTTCTGTGGTATATATTCTATGCCTGTGGTCTCAATTTACTCAATCACAATGGAAGTCATGCTTTCACACTAGGCTTTACATTTAAAAAAAACTAAAATCTTCCTTTCTTCTATGTTTTAAATGTGGTTCTAGTGCTATTTTCTTCAACAAATAGAAAAAAGACTGTATACATAGTGAATAAATGTTGTTTCAAAAGGTATCCTAGCAACCTCACATTTGTTTCAGTGATTGACTGTTCTCTGTGTAATGTAGAAGCAGAAGTTATACCTCAGGGTATGATTTCTTTTTATCTTCCTCATGCTATACCTGTGATACAAATGTTCAGTCTATACCATACTAATTTTTTGTAGGGTGTTTGTGAAGATATGCAAATCTGCCATATAGAAATTATTCAGTAAGAATACTGTACACTAAATTAATACTAATACTTACATTATTTATTCCTACAAAAATTGCAGAATGGCACAAATGTTCCATTTTATCCTCACAGCAATCCTGTGTGTGTAAGGCTAGGCTGAAAGGATGTGACTGGCCCAACATCACCTAGTGAATTTCAGGTCAGAGAGGAGATTGAAATCCAATTTATGGCAACCCCTTGTGGGGTTTTCAAGGGGGGGAAGAAGAAGAATAGTTTTTTATACGCCGACTTTCTCTGCCTCATAAGGAAGAATCAAACCGGTTTACAATCACCTTCTCTTCCCCTGCTCACAACAGACACCCTGTGAAGTAGAGAAAGCTCTAAGAGAGCTGTGACTCGCCCAAGGTCACCCAGCTGGTTTCATGTGGAGAAGTGGGGAAACCAACCCACCCAGTTCACGAGATTAGTGTCCACTGCTCATGTGGAGAAGTGGGGAATCAAACCCGGTTCTCCAGATTAGAGTCCACTGCTCTAAACCATCGCTCTTAACCACTACTCCACGCTGGCAAGAGATGTTCAGATGTGATTTGCCATTACCTTCCTCTGCATAGCAACCCTGGTATTCCTTGGTGGTCTCCCATCCAAGTACTAACCGGGGCTGACCCTGCTTAGCTTCCGAGATCTGATGAGATCAGGCTAGCCCGGGCCATCCAGGTCAGGGCTTGCTGGCCCTAGTTTACTAGACTTCATATGTTCTCTTAATATCATAAATGTCTAACTTTTTAAATGTATGTCGTTCAATAAGATTACTATTAAATCAACAAAAAGACTTTATTAATATGATAGCAACATGTAAGGAATGAATTTACTGTCATGGCACTTCTGAGACTGAAGCCGGAGGGCCAAATACTTTGGCTAAAATAAAATTACAAAAAGTATAGTCCAGAATAATCCTACGCAAATTGCTGGAACTGCCTTGAGACCTGAGAACTTTTAGCTTTTAAGGGCATTAATTTTATTTTAATGTCAATATTAATTTGCATTGTTGATATGTCCGAAGACAGAAAATATTTTTTATACAAGTGTAGCATGGAGACTTGGGGAGGGGGGCAGAAGCAAACTTTGCCCTCTGGCAGGAATGGCTCAGGCAAAGAGGACTTGTCTTCCAGTCAGGCTGTTTGAAGTTTCCTAATGCTGCTCAGGGCTTGAGGGCTGCTCTGATGGCCACGGGGGGCTTTTCCCCCCATTGCCTCCCAAGGACATTCTTGGAACAGCCCCAGAGAAGTTCAGTCATCCTTGATATTCTTTTTCGAATTTTAGGATTACTATATTTGAATAAAAGCAACTATGATCTTTTATGCATGGGAGTTTTACCTGGGGAGACCTGGACATTGTGCGGGCTGGGCACGAGGTCATCTCTCAGGGACGGAAAACTCATGCCAACGAAAAACCAAGTTGGACCACCAGAAAAAGTGCCCATGCATAAAAAACCTATAGCAACTGGACACACACAAATCTTATTTGAATGTCCTGTGACCTTCTTTCTTTTCAGAATCCTCACACTTGGTCATTATAGAAGTGGAGTTTTCTTTGCTGCATTTTATAATTTTAGTCCAGGGTTTAATAAAACAACTAATTCACTAATATTTATCCCATATTTTAAGGTACCGCACTGTAATACATGGGCTTCATACAGTTTTTAACTCCGCTTTTGATTTGCTTCAAATTTAATATTAAACAGTTACATATACTATTTACATTGTATTGTTCCAACAAAATTAACTTAATCTATTCCATGTTAAATTTTCGGGATGCCGAAGAGAACCTGAGACAGAAATGACAGGTAATCTTTGGCTTTCTTATGGTTAACATTTCTAATTCCCCCCCAGTGCCTCTCAAGGGCATTCCTGGGACATCTGCCATATATAATCCTATGTGTGCATATTTCTTAATGGGATCTTTTTGAGGAGTGGGGGGGGGGTGGAGAGACACCTGAAATCACCCGGAGGTCTATTTTATCTGAAGTTTTGTATGTGAGAGATTGACAAAGTTAAACAAGAGCCTTTTGTGTCTTCTGGCTAATCCTCTGGATGTGATGAAAGGACCTGATGACAAATAGACTCTTTCATCATTCTTAAATGATTTTTTTAAAGCATGACAAATATTAGAAAGACTGGAAAGCACAAGACTCTGAACAGAGATAAAATTCAAAATATTTAGCATTTATTGTAACTTTCAGTGTTCAAAGCACTTCATCCACATTATCCTGCTGAAACCCTCACAACAGCCCTGCTAGGTGGTGTGTGTGTGTGTGTTAAGTGCCATCAAGTCGCTTCCGAATCATGGCGACCCTATGAATGAAAGTCCTCCAAAATGTCCTATCCTTGACAGCCTTGCTCAGATCTTGCAAATTCAGGGCTGTGGCTTCCTTTATTGAGTCAGTCCATCTCTTGTTGGTCTTCCTCTTTTCCAACTGCCCTCAACTTTTCCTAGCATGACTGTCTTTTCCAGTGACTCTAGTCGTCTCATGATGTGACCAAAATACGATAGCCCCAGTTTAGTCATTTTAACTTCTAGGGTCAGTTCAGGCTTGATTTGATCTAGAACCCACTGATCTAGAACCCACTGCTAGGTGGACCAGAGCTATATTGCCCTTCAGTGGGCTGGGGATGAAAGAAAACGGCTTGCCTAAGGCTTATTACACCAATTACACAAAGTGAGGATTCTCCAGTTTTCTTTCATGTCACTGCAAATGCAGAGGCATGTATATTGGCAGCAGAATTTCCATATGGGGAGTTTTCTGTGCACTTTCCTCCAGCTCTTTTTTGACTTTTCCCTTCCACACATGTTTAACAGCAACTCCACAGTGGCTTTCAGGGATGTAGTCATCATGGTGATGTGCCACCTTTTTTGTTTGTTCCTTCAGGCATATACTGTAGAGCTATAGGTTTATATAGACATACAAATAATATCCAACCACCTGAAGTGCCACACTTCATTTCTTTTACCTGGTATGCAGAGAAATCACCGCATGGTGGCGTTCGAAACAGTCAGTTGTGGAGTGAATTTCCATTCTGTCCAAGCAATCTTGCGGCTTCACCTCCTCATTACTTTCCAGGCAATCTGGCCTACACCTTTCCCTTTGTATCTCTGCAAATGAAAAGGGCTGGAGACTTCATTTTTAAAACAAAAACAAAAACGGGTAATTTAGAGGAACTAAAATTTGAACTGGGAAAGGGTGCATTATTGAAATTTGAAATAGTCACCAGCAATAGATCATTATAGCTCTACAGCAATTACCTTTTTTTTTTTTAAAAGCCCTCAAAAAGCCCATACAGAAGGAAAAAATGCTGGGGAAATGATGCCCAATATGTAAGGCTGATGGCAGGGAAATGTGCACAATTCATTCCAGACAGAGCAAACAAAAAACATTTTTGCTCCATGGCAGCTATAGGCAGAGCCTTCATGTACCTGCAGCCAGTCTGAGTTGGGGGTGCAGCTTAGCTCCATCTTCAAAATGGTGACGCTCAGCTCCAATATCCTCCTCTCTTTAGCCCTTTAACAGGGTTATTTTTTGTTTTTTTTGTGTTTTTTTTAAAGAACAACTCAGCCAAGTTTCAGCTGAGAGCCATAGCTTGGCTGTTGGTTGGAGGGATGCTGCCAGGTTGTGAAGGGTGAGAGCTGGAAAGATTGTTGTCAGATTGTCTTCTTCTATTTTTGTCTTCTGCCTGTGGGTTAAGACTTTTTTTGTTTGGTTTGGATTCCCCCCCCCCAACTCTTATTAGTCCTCCTCCCTGTCTGTGTGTTCTTGTGTGTTTATATTATATTTTAGTTAATTCTTTTACATGTGTTATGGGTGTGTGTGTGTGTCTTTTGAAGGCTTTTTAATATCTTAAATGAGTGAATGTTTTGTTTTAATGTTCCCTGCCTTGGTGGTCCTGAGTTTGGTGACAGGTAGTATAGAAATGTTTTAAATAAATCAGTAAATTTTCCTCCCCCTTGAGTGTGAAAGTATGAGTAGTTCTGGAAGTGTTTTGAAAATGAGACACACCTGCCATTGACAATTGTAGCAGGAGCAAAAATATGCCCTACCATGGCAGCAGCAAGTAGCACAGGAAAAGACAGGACTGGGATCCACCCTTCTACCAAAAAAAAAAACATTCGTCTTTAAGGTATTACATGAATCTTTGCTAGATTTGAGTCCAGTAGTACCTTAGAGACCAACAAGATTTTGGGGATATAAGCTTTTGAGAATCAAAGCTCCCTTTGTCAGATACACGAGTTCTTGTTATTTTGGCTGTTATTCCCGCATAGATACCCTCTGGAAAAATAGTGTGATAGTAATAAACCAGGAAGCCTAGCTTTGAACAGAGAAACTAAGTGGATGTTGAAGGGTAAGCATCCTTTTCCTTCTCTGCACAGCACTGAGGCAAATTGAGGTTGTACTAACAATTTGCATTTTATGGATGAAAGAAGATTGTCGTCTTCATCTTACCTGTTTGAGCTCTTACCTAAATTCGAGCCAAGACAGATGTATTATTATTTATTTATGCCCCACTCTAATTCTCCCCTTCTGCATATGGTAGATGCGGAGCGGTGGTGGAGGCAAGACAAAAACAGTGCAGGCAAGCCAAGCTGAAATGCTTGGGAGAACACCCCCAATGTAATTCTTTGAATGGTTGATTCATTGGCAAGCATATCTGAAAAGATGAACGAGGAATGTAAGACCTCAGTGCCTTTCGTCCCTACTTAGGTAATAGATGGAAGATCTTGGAGCTGAAAATTACGACCACAGCAATCCTACCACTGCCTTCACTCTTAAAATCTGTTTTTCCCTCCCAGTAGAGAACACAATAGACATGTGACACACAAACATGTAAAGAGGGCTGTTCTTTATGCAATCTCTGTCTGCCCTGAGAGGGAGAAGAAGAGAGAGTGCAGCTGAGGGTGGACTGTTCTTGACTTCTATCCCCAGCAAATCCCCAGCGTGACTATATAAGAAAGGACATGCTTTCCCACCTGTCCCAAGTTATGGTAAATCTGAAGGTTTCAACTATTCAAAGCCACCCATCAGTGTTTTTAGCTCTGTAAAGTTGGGAACTTTGTCTTACCCATAGATACACATAACACATAAATATAGAGGAGCCAAGGGAAATAACATTGGGCAGTAAACCTGCCATTAAAATTGTAGTAAATCAGAGGAATAGTTACATTTAGGTAGCACATATGGAAAGGGAAAGCATCCATTTGGGTATTCATTTATTGTACTTCCTGTAGTCTGTTCTCACATGTGCCACATTTGTGAAAGGCAATTTCTAAAGACATAAATTTTGCAAAAGGAACTTCAACTCTTGAGAAGCGCCATCAATAAACTTTTTTTCCCTCAAGCAAAACTGCTAAGAGACGTTCTAAGAGAATATTGCTTCATTCTTTCAGAAACTAAACTCAATGAGGCTATTAGACCTGTATAGTACTGATTGTAAGACATGGCCTCATAGGCAACTGTTATAAATACTAAGAGACTTCAGTAAGACACAGACTGTTATATGCACTGTCATGCCTAATACCTGAGTAAAACTCATCTCCAGGGCAAAACATAAAGAATGAATCTTGATGTCTCTATTCAAAATAATTTACAGAAGAGATCTTAAACACTGCTGCTGTATTTGTTTATTCCCATATTATTAGGATATTAGAAAACACTGTAATACTTCAAATACCCTTATAAACACGCACAGCATCTATGATACACAACAGCAGGCTGGAGCAAGGAACCCATCCTGCTATCATGTCTGTCTGTAACTATTATATTAGAGCAGCTGACTGATCTTTATCCATACTGCACAAACATGCTGCCCCCAAACAATTGTTTTCTTGAGTGTCACATCTAGGTTGCATCTGATAATTACTATCAAAGAAGCAGCAGAATATTCTTGTTTCCGTCTAATGTCTGAAGTCTATTCATGTCAGTGGGGCACTTCTATGGTTAGCGTTGCCAACCTCCAGGTACTAGCTGGAGATCTCCTGCTATTACAAATTATCTCCAGCTGATCGAGATCAGTTCCATTGGAGAAAATGGCTGCTTTGGCAACTTTATGGCATTGAAGTCCCTTCCCAAACCCCACCCTCCTCAGGCTCCACCCCAAAAACCTTCTGCCGGTGGCAAAGAAGGACCTGTCAGCCCTATCTATGGTAAAGTTATGGTGTGTTTCTAAAGTTGTCTTTGTCTGCACAGTGGCTCAAGAGATCAGGGCAGATGCCTTGCATTCATTAATTCACAACAGCCTAATGTAATATTTATAGAACTTGCTACAGATAGGGTTGCCAACCTCTAGGTAACAGCTGGAGATCTCCCACTACTACAGCTAATCTCCAGGCGATAGAGATCAGTTCACCTGGAGAAAATAGCCACTTTGGCAATTGGACTTTAGGGCGTTGAAGTCCCTCCCCTCCCCAAACCCCGCCCTCCTCAAGCTCTGCCCCAAAAACCTCCTGCCAGTGGCGAAGAGGGACCTAGCAACCCTAGCTACAGAACTGGCATACAAGCAGATGTACACACATGCATGCAGGATACATATGCATTCATTGTCATTTGTGAACAGGACTTAAGTTGCATTATGAAACAAGAAGGCTTGCTCATGCACAGTGACTGAAGAATGTCACAAAGCATATTCATGACATGTAACAAGCTTGTCATGCAGTGCACTTTTGGGGATTTTGCTTTCTTTCAAAAATATATTTTCCAAATATAAAAGGAATGGATGCATGAGATTAGGGAATAGCTCCTTGACTTCAAGTTCAGATTCCATGAGCACATATTGAATCATTTTATCAAGTTACACAAATTTTTTTTAGACCAGGGAGGTCATCACCTCCCTTCTGAGAGACAGAAAAGCACATGAAAACAAGAACTACTTCGTTCTCAGTGGCCCACAAGGGTTGTTACAGGAAGCAGGTGCAGAAGTGTGGCAGACTTGGATCCAAACAAATAGGGAAGGGAATATGAGGTTAGGCAGAAAGGTGAAAAAAAGCTCAAATAATTGAATGTTCATCTCTCATTCTCACAACATTTTGTTTTCCCTTCTCCAAATGGTCGTTATGATGGACACCCAGCGTCTGTTAACTTTGCAACTGCCATGCTCCTTCTTGCAAGTGTTAAATCCCAAGATCACATCTCTCAATCCACTCGACCTCTCATTTGGCCTGTACACAAAGACAGAGTTTGCAAAATAGGGGACATGTAGGGAATACTCTGAATGATTATCCATAGCATTTTTCAGGGCTGGTGGTTCATTAACCAGATAATTTCACTGGAGAATTTGAGATATCTCCTGTGCAGACCTCCTTGAGAGATTGTCCCATGAAACTTGGTGGGCTTGATTTCCAAGTAAACATGTACGGGGTAATATTAAGCGGGTAATATTACATGGTGTTCATATTTAGTAATGACAAAATGCTGAAAGAATCCCCGTTATCTATTAAGGTTTTAGTAAAGAATTTCTAAGAATTATTGACTTTCTTTTTCATTTGGCAGCTAATTTATAGAACAATATTTATTAGTTCTGAGGATGTGTGAGGACGTTGTGAATGAATGCATGGCTCCAACTTATAACCAAGTTGTTAGTACATGTAACTGGAGGAAGGGCAAGCTAATGCTCAATCCTTTATTTTCATCAGCAGTTCTGCAAAGGAAACAAGCTTCTGCAAATGTGTGGCTCACACTAATGATTAAGTTTGACCTCTGTCCCAGGGAAGATACTGGAGCAGATATTGAAGAGATCAATCTACCAGCATCTGAAGGACAACTTGGTGATCCAGAGATCACTTAAAGGAGGGCAGGGAGCTGTTCCTGTTGGCAGAAATGGGTTTAAATCATGGGTGGAAAGGTACCAGCTGGATATTAGGAGAATTTTTTTTTTCACAGTAAGAGTTTTTTGACAGTGGAATCAGCTACCTAGGGAGGTGGTGAGCTCCCCTTCACTGGCAGTCTTTAAGCAGAGGCTGGATAAACACATCTCAGGGATGCACTAGGCCAATGATGGTGAACCTTTTAGAGACCGAGTGCCCAAACTGCAACCAAAAACCCACTTATTTATCGCCGAGTGCCAATGAGGCAATTTAACCTGAATACCACCCCCAGAGGGGGCCCAGAGGGAGAGGCTAGGGTTGCCAAGTTCCTCTTCGACATGAGTGGGAGGTTTTGGGGGTGGCGCCTGAGGAGGGCGGGGTTTGGGGCAGAGGGCACCTCCTTCGCACCCACTGGCCAGCCACGCCCCTCCGCCCTCACAGGCCCAGAGGGCACCGGAGAAGCCGCCGGCCATGCCGAGTGTGGCCGCTCGGCTTCTGTTCCCCGCTCTCCCACCTGCCTGGCCGGCCGCTCACGCTCCAGCGGCGGCAATGGCGGCAGCTTCTGTGGGAGAGTCTGGGGGCCACCGCCAATGATGTCGGAGGTTCCCCACCCCTGGGCTACAGCCTCCCCCATCCGGGGCGGGGCAGAGCCGGAAAGGCCAGTGTCTTGGAGGAATCGCGCGTGCCGGCAGAGAGGGCTACGCGTGCCGGAAGTGGCACGTGTGCCATAGGTTCGCCAACACGGCACTAGGCTGATCCTGCATTAAGCAGGGGGTTGGACTAGATGACCTGGATGGCGCTTTCCGACTCTTATGATTCTGTAAGAATTCTAAATAGCACACTTGTGTTTGGGATTCAAGGTCTGACATGTAGATAATTTATTAAAGAACTTTAAACAATGGATCAGGAGAGATTCTGTGTCCCCTCCCCTCTTCACCAGTCTAAATGATGATAAGACCTTGGTGCAAAGTTTGCCACTAATGTCAACAGACCAAGAGTTTTATCCTTCGGACTTGATATTTCTTCCAGCAATGCTGAGACTTACCATCTGGCAGCATATTGCCCTGCCTTTCTTTATTAATTATGGAATGAGGGGAAGAGCAGAAGCACGTGGCCTCATAGGAGGCAGGAAAGTCAGCAGTTCAAGAGGATTTGACTAGAGATGCGTGTCTAGCTCCATTCATTCATACCTGGGGTGCGTCAAAGAAGTCAGGGGGAATTTGGGAGGAACAGCCTGCCAGTGGCTCGCAGTTATTATTTCCTCCCTGAGCCTCTGGGTATGATGGATGCCATATACATCCATCATTTCCCTCAGGCAAAACAAAGCGCAAGGATGTTTGTTATTCCTTGCTTATGAAAAAAGACAGCTCTGAAAACTCTCAAGTATGAATGTTTCTGGAACCCAACATGATTCTTCTAACTGTAAAAATTGATGCTTAGTTTTCTAAAATAATGAAAGGGGCAGAAGGGTAGAGCATAAGGTAATGGAAAAAAGGATGAGTAAGCTTCATGTAGATACTGAATTTAAAAGTCTACCCCCCCACCCCAGTATAAGTCATAAAGCCACTAGACACATTTCAACTAAAACCTTCCTCAGGGCCAATTGAATCCAATGCTCCTTATCTTCAAGAAGCCTCTCTAAAAGGACACCTATCGAAATGAAGGTACTTTGTTCTTATATAGGCATGGGGGTCAATACAAGCCTTTTTCTGTAAGAATAAACTTTCTCTTTCAAGACCAGCTTAAAGAATGGGTCTCTCTTGATTTTCTGAAGTAGCAGTAACTTTAGCAGCAACCATAAAAATAAATTACTTATATAAAGTTGATTGGCACAAGTGTGTGCCAGTGTTGGGCGAAGATCTGCAAGACTGAGGTTCAAATTCCCTCTCTGCCATGGAAGCTTGCTGGGTGACCTTGGGCCAGTCATACACTCTCAATCAAACTTCACAGGGTTGTTGTGAGGACGAAATGGAGGAGGAAATGTTTTTGGAAGTTGTTTTGGTCCCCATTGCCAGAGTGTAAATGAAGTAAATTAATGAGAAAACAATGTACATTCCAGTAAAGATCACTAGGTGGAAAAACTGATTCAGACACAAGTGGTTCAGTTAAACCCAATGTGTCCTGCTAATGACCTCCTTCCATCAACAGAAAGGCCACTCTGGACTCCATCCAGTGCATTTAGCAGTCATAGACAGGCTGTTCATCCAAGCTTATCATCAGAACAACCAGCCCTTGTGTCAGTTAAATAATCTAACAACAGCTAAATACTACCTCCCAGTTCTATAATCAGTTTAAAATCCCCAGACATACACACTAAAAGATAAATTCCCACCCCCTTCTATGACTACCTTGATCGTGAGTGGGAACAGTACCAATCAGAGGGGGGCCAGGAAGGCCATTAGCCTGGGTTCCAAGCTCAAAGGGGGCCTCACTTGTTAGGTTTATAGCAGATAAGTTTCACAGCTTGTTTTTATGTTTCAAATGCTATCTTTCTAAAAAAAAATTACGGCTATGGGCCTCAAAAGCTGGAAGTGGCCCAGGCCTCCCTGGACCTCTGGCAGGGCTGGGGCAGGAAAGGACAGCTGAATCACTTTAGGTGATTTTGGGCATGTACTTTTGAAGATGTTCTATGCCATATCCCCCCACCCCCCAAAGGAGATGAATCACAAGTCCCTAAAGATCGAGTTGTTAATCTCCACTTTGAATCTCTGAGTCAATCCAATGATTGTACTGGGTCCCATGGGAATGAACTGGCCAGGCATTAAGGATATGGAAGATCATACTTTCCAGGACTGCTTTCCCACATTACTTTTTCAAAGATTTTTTCTCCCATTTCTAACCAGCCAAATATACACAAAATTGCAACTATCATACTATTAATTTTTTTCACTCTAGAGGTTTCATTTCACTCTGTACTCGTTTACCAGACATGGCACGTATGTTCCTAATTGCTAGTCATGTGTGTGAATTGCCAGAATTGGAAAGATCACAACATTGCCAGGAATATTTCACTTTACATTTATATTTAAAAATCAACTCCACATTGCAAGACATTTTATAATAAGGAAATGCCAGAATAAACCAGATCTCTCCCTGGTATTTCTCTCCATATTTAAGAAATATGTAGTTCACGAAGGAACACCCTTGTTCTTTGAATAATATGAAATACAAATAGCCTTTTATTTTGTTAACCATTTTAATTATTTTGGTTAAACGGACCTACACGCTTGTCTTAACTGACTTTTCCCTCAAATTCACTCTCATGGAACGCCAGCTTCTTTCCTTTAATAAAACAACAATTAAAAATGTAGTACCTTTATGAAATCCATCCATTTAAGCAACTTTGCAATTTAAATTTTGTTGCATATCCTGCACTTTTAAAATGCTGACATCATTAGAACACAGACCAGTGGTCATTATCTCCAATAGCAATATAATGGTCATTTAAATGGAAGGAAGGTAATGCTAATCCTGCCTGGGTCAGAAGTGAAAGCCAACAGTCAACTGTTTTGCAGCTTCTATGACAAAACTATTCTTAGTGAGCATATAATGGTATGTTGACCCACAGCTGTAGAACTGCTTCATGCTTCAAGTGTGTTTCAGCCTGCTTGCTGCATTTACACAACGGCTGATGGGAGGACCAGCCATGGCACACACTGTTAGCCATATATGAATCCAGAATTGATGCACAATTCCCTTTGAACATTATTGTGTTTAATATTTCCACATGCTAAACTATAGCTGCCGAATAAAAGGAAAGAATGCCCAATCTTATGCATGTTCAACAACGTTAACGTGTGGTTACATGTTCCAAAGCCAATAATAAAGAACTGGAAACAACTGAAGAGACAATCTGGGTGTATTTTTATGAAAACATCCTTCCTGCTTTGATGTATACGTGCTAAAACAAAAAAATAAATAAAAAAATGATTGCAATCCTGCTTTTGTTTCCTTCCAACTGCTGTTAAATGCGAACAAACAGCCCAGCACCCAACAATGCACGTGTTGCTGAGATGTTACAAAAAACAGCTTGGATCCTATGCAATGCAAGCAGAGCTGTGCGGCATGAACGAGGCCTTTGGAATTGTGTTCTTGAGCTCCTGGACCCCCAGGAATAACTTGAGGATCAAAGTGGCAGGCTGCAGTGAAGGGGATTAGCAAAAATTAACAACAACCCCCTTCCACAAGCAGAAAGGGCACTCAGGATCCAAGCCCATGTAAGTTGTATTTCTGGACCACAATTTCACAGAGACGTTGTGTTTAAATTTCCACACGGTAACATTTCTGTTCTAAAAGATGCAAAAGATTTTCAACACAGATTTCATATCATACATGCATGTTCTATAGCTTCATAAAGAGATTACTTTATTTATCACTTTGGAATTTGGAAACTTGACTTGAGTTCCATAATTTCGAATCTTAAGGAGCGCTGCTAGAAAAAAAGGCTTGAAACATTTCAGGCAGATTCACAGAACAGGACAGCTTCACTGGAATGCTGTCTACATGTACAAGTCGGAGAAGATCAAGATTGGCTAGCCCCTTGTGGTCAAGCCTTGTTGAACCCCAAACTGTAATCTGCACAGAGGTTCTTTGCATTCTTTTTCTGAAAATTCTGTATGTGGAACAATGAATGCCCTGCTACGCTGAATGGCCGCATTAGATAATATTGATCCATTGTGAACTGAAATAATCAGTAATGGTTGGAGCTTTTAGATGTGCAAGGGGAAAAGACCTAACATCTAATTGCTGGTCAGGGAATTAACCCCCCCCCCACATTTCTGAAAAAATGGGAAAATATTTCCCCCCCCCATCCTGAACAGCTGAACTGTAAATATTTTTCTCATGCACTCAGATAGGTTTCAGAGTTTACAGGGCTGCAAATAACATTGATGCACAGCAATTACAAAAATTGTTTATTACACATTAGATGCAAGTCAAATGAAAAATATTTGATAAGCACTGACTTAAACAGAAAGACATCTTGTTGTATTCAGTGAACAGCGTAGTTTGTGTACAGTTGTTTTCTAATATAGTCCATCATTCTTTATACCAAACCTCTATTATTGTGATCAGTGATGCTATTTTTAAATATGTTCTGTATTTAAAGCTTTTGTTTCTATTTCTCCGCCTTTAACTTGGTCTTGTACATAGTCAGAATAATGCTTGCATAATTTTAGCTGTCACTGACATTTATTTGATTTTACTTTGCCTTTCTTTGTTTTCTGTTTTAATTTTTTAAATGGAAAATTTTTGTAAACATTTTAGAACTAATCTTTTTTTTTAAATAAGGGTTTGGGATTTTAACATCAAATCTTCTCTCAAACAGGAGTTTTCCCCCCGCCATGTGCATTAAAATCTCAACTGAAATTCAGAATACAGTCCACATGAAAGAATATGGAAAATCTACAAAGATGACTGTTAGTAAATGAATTATTACAAATTAATGCACCTCTCTTCTACTATGGAAAATATGGAACTTGTCACAACTTTGTCTTGTCCAGTGGGTAATTAATGTACAGAATACTTTTTCCATCTCTTCTACTTCCCAGAGTCTTTTATTCCATTGTAGTTTTACCGCCAACATACTCCTGATTTTTTTCCCCAACTGTTACTGCACAAACAGAATACTGAAAGCCATTGCTATACAGCACACAGCAACGTAAGGGCTCTTCCGTTCACCTACAGAAAGACACAAAACCGAATTACTGTCTAGCTTTCACTACATAAGCAAGCATACTTTTCAGAAATAAATTCAAACTCAAGGATGAGAGAAAAAAGTAAATGAAAAATACAAGCAATGACACATGAGCCACTATTCCCTACTTCATGCATGTCACACACAGAAAATGTGCGAAATGTCAATTTACATTTTTTGGCCTAAATCTGTTCCAGAAAAGATCTTGGGAATAATCTCATAATTTACATACCGGTAAATACTACGCCTGCCTCATTAATGTGGGCACAAAGAATACTTTTCCCTCCATGTCTAGGAGCTCTGCATCAGTGAGTGAGAAGCTAACAGCCCATGGGAACTGACAGAGAAGTCAAGTTTACATGAGGACTGGTTTCTTGCCATGGACTTGTGTGGGCTCCTTTCTCTCTGTTTCTTTACAAACCATGACCAAGCTGGTTTCCAATGCTGGTTTCCAGGCAAACTATGGCTTGGGCAGACTACAGCTTATACACTGTTCATATAACATCTATATCTGGTTTTCCAAGGGACAGGGAGGGAGGGAATACGGCTGCTCAAAGCCCTGGCCCCTGAACAACTCAGGGAGCATACCGAGCCATAGCTCCGATTGTAGAAGTCTCAGAGAAGAAAGCCACGACATGCACCAGGGCACCATGCTCTGATGTTATGGTGCTCCAGTGTAGAAATGTGAGGAATCGGAGAAGAATTTAGAAAAAGCCCCCTCCCTTTCCTGAGTCCTTTTCAATTTTTCTGACTAAAAACGGGAAAGTTTTAGGGAGCACTGGAAAAACACACCAAAAACCTCCTATGAAATATTTTATTTTTTCTTGAGCGAGAAACACCTTGTCTTACAAAGCATTTCACTCATTCCAGATGTCTAACGTCCAATAGAAAAATGACAAAAATTTGGGAGAACACTGGGGAAAAAAACATACTGTACACATACAATATTTTCAAGAATTTTGTTTAAGTGTACGTAGTTTTTGCAACTACTTCCGTGGACTGCCAAAAAAACAAATCAGTGGGTTATAGATCAAATCAAGCCTGAACTGACCCTAGAAGCTAAAATGACTAAACTGAGGCTATCGTATTTTGGTCACGTCATGAGACGACAAGAGTCACTGGAAAAGACAGTCATGCTAGGAAAAGTTGAGGGCAGCAGGAAAAGAGGAAGACCCAACAAGAGATGGATTGACTCAATAAAGGAAGCCACAGCCTTCAATTTGCAGGATCTGAGCAAGGCTGTCAAAGATAGGACATTTTGGAGGACTTTCATTCATAGGGTTGCCATGAGTCGGAAGCGACTTGATGGCACTTGACACACACACAATTTTGGCAACAATTAGTACGCTATATAGTATTTAATGATATATGAAAGAGTTCAGTATTTTAGCTTAATATCAAGACATGCTCGTAGTCTTCCCTATTGTGATTCTATGAGACAATTTCTGTCCAAATAATACTCTTTCTTTTGTTTACTATTCATTTATTCCAATTACTGGGGCTCAAAAGGATCTTGTATTATTATTTTTGTCATTACCCTTTGTATTATTTTTGTCATTATCTCTAGAGGCTGGAGAGGGTAATTTGTGCTGCCTTCCTGGGATTTGGCAGCAGTTACTCAGGCTTCCTCTCTGGAACCCTGATTCTCCTTAACCCATGGTCACCATGGGAGCCTCAGTAAGTACCATCAAAAGTTGATAGGGCAGACATTCACTGAGTCATCACTGCCACGGGGCCCTGTGATCAGCTCAAGGTTAGTTTACAACAGCATACGTTTTCTACCTTCAACTTTTATTTTTTGCTACCTCTCAGGTGGAAAAAAACCCAAATATACATGTGTTATGGTGGAATAGGGTGCAGCATTTTTCAACTCTTTCTCAAATATGCCGTATACTTCAGAACAGAACAGATTTTTATTACGGCATTGCCATTCTAAGAATACTTGATATGGCATATACTTAATTTTTCTTATAAAAAATGCAGAAAATTTATATTTTTAAATTCCATAAATAGGCCAAACAGTACAATTATATACGCTAAATTATAAGAACATAAGAAAGGCCCTGCTGGATCAGACCAAGGCCCATCAAGTCCAGCAGTCTGTTCACACAGTGGCCAACCAGGTGCCGCTAGGAAGCCCCCAAACAAGACGACTGCAGCATTGTCCTGCCTTTGCTCCACAGCACCTAATATAACAGGCTATATAACATTTATAATATAAATGGTATCTGACTAGCTCGTTAGGAGATTATTTCCCTCAAATTTGTTTCTGGGGGGAAAAAATTCCCCATAGCTTCAAAATTTCTGGAAATTTTACACTGCTCCTGTATCACCTCTTCCCATACCTAATGAAAAATAAATGAATGCAGGCTACTCCTTCCACGGAATAGCACTATTTGCTGTCCTTGGCTCCTAACCAATACGCATAGCCATTCTCTACCTCAAGCAAGATAAATGACGTAGCACACAACTGTGGCTGAATATGCTTTTTCTGGTATTTAAAAAAATAGCTTTCTTTCAAGTTGACAATAAAAAAAGGCTTCAATACACAAACTATGTAAAGGAAATAGAATGGCTAAAGCTTCGGAATTGGTGGCGTGTCCCACGCAATATGCAATATCTTCTTACACATGCCGGCTGCCAATTTAAGAAATCTTTTCATAGCAAGAACCATTTCAGTGACGCTCCCAAAGGTAAGGTCAGGACAATTACATTGCAAGACATTGTCATCATCTGGCACACATTTAATTAAACTGCAAATAGCTGTGTGAATTAATGTCTGCAATTTCACATCTGTTTAAAATTAATGTTGAGGAAGTCCACCTCCTACAATTTTACAGTTTTCATATGGGTTGTACTTCTCTGCTCTTAATTTTCTTAAAAGAGGCCTCTATCATCCATTAGAATTAAAGATCTGTTAGCACTTTTTGTAAATAGGCAGCAGCTTGTCTGTTTAGAAGCAGAAACATACAAAAGGCTGCTTAAACACAAGAGGCAGAGTTGCCTGCTACATTGATGTGGATATGTGCTCATCTTTTGTAGGAAGAGAAGAAGAAGCAAAAGTTCAAAGGAAAAAAACCACAAGTACATTTTGATCACATGGAGCTATAACAAAGATTAAACTTTGATCCACACACTGGATTTCTAGAAGTTTGGGATCTGCAAATACTTGCAGTTCATTGCAATCATAACACCACTATTTATAACTTGCAACAGCTTTGACATAAACAGAACTTTAATGGGAAATAACACCGAAGAGCCGAGCATGAATCACTGCTATTAAAATGTATTAATTTTCATCTCACCTTTTCTCCAAGGAGATCAAAGCAGCATAAATGGTTCTTCTCCCATCTATTTATTCTCACAACAACCCTATGAGGTAGACTTGACAGTGACAGGCCCAAGGTCACCCACTGCATTTCATGGCTGTGAGGATCTGAAGCTAACTCCAAGTCTGACACTGACAACTGGTTCAAATGTATCACATTCATCACATCTTTCTACTGTGTCTAGAGCCTGCCTTTACTCCAGAGACCTCAGAGTGGCACTCACGTAATCCACTGATTTTAAGCTTACAACAGACCTGTGAGGATGGTTAGGCTAAGAGACAGAGTGTAAAGCCAATTTATTATGAAAATTTGCCCTAGATAATAGCATACTATATACAGAATTTTTACTCTTATCTCTAGGGTTGGACTACTTGTGGAATGGATATTGGCCTCTTCCACCTTCATGGAAGATACACCTTCTATGCCCCATGTCTTCACCTACACTGCTCCTGAAAGTTAGGGGCTTTTGGAAACCGTGTGGGATGTGACTGGGGGGAGGGCTGCAGTGGGAAAGAGGAAATTGCCCCCCATTCTTCAATAAGCAAGAAATACCAAATTTTATATAAACAAAGTATGTTTGGATTCCAACTTCATCAATTAGCAATACCTAGGGCTTTTTTTTGTACAGTCTCCATGGGGGGGGGGTGTCCTCCCAAGTCTTGATAGACGAATTGGTGTAAATCAACACCCTCTTACATTTGGCCTTAGTAAACACTGCAGTCAATGAAAAGAGCTCTGCAATTCTTTAAATATTTAGGAATAATACTACTGAGTTTTCACATTTTCATCAAATACACGAACTATAAAACTGTATATTTTTGAAAATAGGACAACATATACACTCCTAATGCATACTTACCAATCCTGGCACACTTCCAGAATATGCCCAGTAATCTGAAACGTTATTAAAAGAAACACAACAATCATCTTTTATATTTTAAATATAATGATTATATTTTAGACAGAATTCAAATAAAGATTTACTGGTTGCTACTAAGATCCAAAGAACTACTTTAGGCATGCCCAATGGAACTTTTTCTTTGAAAGGACCCCCCCCACACACACACACATACTATACTCTGAATATCCTCAGTTATAAAAGCAGTTTGTTGCGTAACATGGGGAGGAGAGAACCTATTATATGAGGAGCACAAGCTCCTCTGGCCGTGTAAAGCCACTTGCATGCTTTTTGAAATCTGTCTTTGTTCATACAGATGAAATGGTAATTTCCCCTGATTCAGTGCTGTCAATCAGCATACAGATCCCTGTTTGGATGTGGTCATGTGAATGCCAAAAACTTTCTCAATGGAAAGCATGTTCCTACACAGAGAACTGTCCTACCAAGAAATACTGAAGCATGTTATGCTCTGTGTGTGTTTTCCTGATTCAAGCGGCTCTTCCATCAGTAAAAGAATTTCTTGCACCAGCAGAAGAATCCTTGTTTTAGAGAAATGTACAGAATAGACATGCAGGATTCTACTTGTGAAATCGCAAAACTCCATTCAGTACTGAGGTACAACGTAAGAAAAGATGCTTACATGCTAAAAAGCCATAAAATGCAAAGACTACATACCGCACAATAGCCGTAACCTTAACTTTGTAGTTGATATGTGATGGTAAAACAAGTTCATACTTATGCAAAATGAGAAGCCTACCCAACCACACAAGGAAACACTGGCATGTGACCCTAAGATAGGTATAATTCAGTTAAGAATCATTCAGGAGGAAGAGAAACTATGTACCTTAAAGGCACAATTTTAATTATCTGAAAACCATGATTACGCAGTTTATGTAATGAATGTTTTACAAGAATGGGTATAGATTTTACTAACTCAAGCTACCACAGCACACAATTCAGTATTTTGGTGCCTAAGTGCAGGTATTGCTCTGTTTTGCTTATTGGTGTTTGAATCATCTCAAGTACTGCTTTTTATTTTGTACAACAGAAAAATAAATTAACCTCTGTTCTGTTCTAATCCTTTGCAATGCAAAATTATATGGCTGCTTGTAAACTCAGGCAATCTCTTTTCTTTTTATAAAGGTTAGGAAAATCTGTTGGACTGATAAGTGATTGAACTTACGTTTTCAATCACAAAAAATGTTTCTTGCAAAGCTCTCGTATTAATGATCACACCGGAAAAAGAAAAAAATGCACATGGATGCAAATAATCTATTTATATATATTTTCAAAAATGTACTACACATTCACATACCCAGTTTGATTGTTATCCAGTACTTTGGGAGCCAAGGATCTTATGTATGCACAGGTACATATAAGGAGCAAGATTACTGTGAGTAGACTCTGAAAATTGAAGATTGCAGACTGCAAGAAAAAAAATTAACAAAACAGAAGTTATGGCCCAACCTTCACAACTTTTCCTGTTCTACTCATTAGCATCCCATTCCTTACCAGTGAAAAGAGAAATGGGATTTTTGCAGACTCATTGCATCTTTACATTACATCTTTGAATCTCCTAACAAGGAACTGGAGTCTAGAAAACAGCTCTTTTCCCCAAAAATGGGGATAGATCTTACAAGCGACCAGGTGTAAGAAGTTTGCAGAGGCAGATGATCATCCATGACTTTGTCTTTCCCACAGCAGTCCTATGACCTCTAAAAAGCCAATGCTGAGGGTCAAAGGATCACAGGTTGCACAAAGGGCTACACAATGAGACGAGGAAATAGCGGAAAATTCTACTCCTCTTTCTTGAACAAGAGAAGCTCTGCTCCTCCTTCCCAGAGTGGTACTTTAATTTTTCCTGTAAGAGTGAATTATTTGATAAAAGAGATACACTTTTAAGCAGCTTTGGGATGGGGGCTAAACAGGGAACCAACTCTACTCCTTTCTTCAGCCTTGTCAGTGGTTCTGTTTCTTGGTAGTAATCAAGCGTGATGTAATGTTGCAGAATGGGACTAGTTTTTAAACTATATATACATTTGGAGGTGGTTGCCTTATTGTCTAGTTTTTAACTTACAAACCCAGACAGCTGCAGCACTTGATTTACCAGATACACACTCTTTTCAGACACAGTGAGCTGCATGATTTGAAAGAAAGGTTGAGTATCCCCTATCCGGACTGCTTGGGACCAGAAGTGGTCTGAATTTTGGATCGTTCCATATTTTGGAATTTTTACATATACATAATGAGATCTTGGGGATGGGATCCAAGTCTAAACACAAAATTCATTTATGTTTTATAAATGCTTTATATATACTTTACATACATAGCCTGAATGTAATTTTAAACATTTTTAAAATAATTTTGTGTACACTGAACCATCAATGGCACTGCTAAGGGCCTGTGAGTAATACCTGCTCAAAAGGTCCGGTTTTCGGATCAGTACGGATATTGGATGTCCGGATAAGGGATATTCAACCTGTAGTTGAAATCTATATTGTAAAGTGATGTAAGCTAAAGCTACCATGGACACTTTTTAGATGGAAAGATGGCATACACACGTGCTAACTAAAAGTAATAGCAGAAATCCATGATCTCAGTTTATATATCTGGACACTGAAGGAACATGCTTTGTGTAGCAAAGGGAAGCTTATATTCTTATCCTGCAATCGTCTGTGCCAAATGACAGATCACTTTCAAACCAAGCAAACTTTTAAAATCAATTTGTGAGACAATTTATGATCCACCATTCAGATTATCAGAAGCAGGCCTTTGTGCCTCATTCTACATATTCCCGTTATCAGATCACCCCAGATTATATTACTGAAATGTTATGGTAGTTCAGTACCTTGCTCTTTCGGATTTCCGTATGTCCCTATATGGTCCTATTAAGGGAATGATGCCCAACTGTCAAACACGCTTTATTAAGGGTGCAGGTATCAATGACAGTAAATTTGAAGTATGTTCCTTTACTATGATTGTCTTACTTTGTAAATGTTGTTAGCCTTAACTTTCTGTAAAACAGATCAAATACCATGATACAGCACCAGTTATAGAATAAGAAATGCTGAAGCAGCAGGATATTACTATATTATAATATAGTAATGTGGTTTGGTGCCACAGCACTGCAGAAAATCTATATTCTGGCCTTTCTCCAAGGAGCTCAAGTTGTTAAGAGATGTTTCTGCACCCCATTTCATCCCAATGACTTTGTGAGATGGGCCTGTTACTAGAATCTTTTTCAGTAATTATGTTTTGATGCTCCTACCTTGTGTACCAAAGAAGGAAGGCACTATCCTCCCAATACAGGCAATTGTCATTTTGTGTAAACAGGACAACTCATGCATTTTCAAGCTTCACTGTTTAAACACATACCTACATCAAATCAGAGTTCATGATAATTACACATAGTACTCTCTCCCAGTACATGAGGTTGGAGTATCAAAAATTAACAGCTGAAAGGACTTCACTCTCATCTAACCTAAGACCACCCAGAGGGTCCATGGCTGAGCAGCATTAAATGCTAATTTTCTCTGGCCCAACATTGGGCCTATCACACTGATCTCAAACTGTGGGACTTGGATTGACATCAGAGAGGAACTATTTGACCCCATGGCTGTACTTTTGATAGGAAAACCATGATTTAAGCTCTTAAACACAGTTTCTGGCGCAGTCAAGAAAGGTGCCATTTGCTCACTCTTTCTGGCATCTTAAAGATTTAACAGGGGAATTAAATAGATTCCTTTGAAATATGGTGTTGGAAGAGAGTGTTACGGATACCGTGGACGGCCAAAAAACCGTGGACGGCCAAATAGATCAAATCAAGCCTGAACTGACCCTAGAAGTGAAAATGACTAAACTGAGGCCATCGTATTTTGGTCACATTATGAGAAGACAAGAGTCATTAGAAAAAACAGTCATGCTAGGAAAAGTTGAGGGCAGCAGGAAAAGAGGAAGACCCAACAAGAGATGGATTGACTCTGTAAAGGAAGCCACAGCCCTCAATTTGCAAGATCTGAGCAAAGCTATCAAACATAGGACATTTTGGAGGACACTGATTCATAGGGTCGCCATGAGTTGGAAGTGGCTTGATGGCACTTCACACACACACACAAGCATATTGCAGCTGAAGGCTACAATCCCGTGTGAATTTATTTGGGAGTGAATCTCATTGAAATATGTGGGATTTGCTTCTGAAACACATATACAAGGGTATCTGTCGGAAGGCTTAATTCCACACATATGTGAAACCTACTCAGTCTAACAGAACTTTTAAGACAAATTGTAAGAAAAAATTAAGCAGTAAAGTTTAAGTAAATAACATTACTAGAAAATATTACTAAAGGTCTCCTTAAATAAGCTACCTATCCAACACTACACAGATCAAACAAGAGCTATATGCTTTGAGGATTCTGAAACATACACTTATATTACTAATGCATAATAATTACAACGCAAGCTTCCAAGGAACGTCAGTCCTGGGGACAAGTAAAAAGATACCTTAAAACTCAAGAACAGTAGCTTAGAAAGCAGCACGTCAGTTCATAGCTACTGGGAGAATATGTGAGTGGAAGGTAAGATCAGGCCATGTAAGGTTTCCTATGAGATTTCCACACTCAGGTGTGGGAACAAAAGGTGACATTGTGAAGAGAGATCACAGCACAAGCCTACTGAAAACAGAGTGGATTCTTCTGGCATCGTAAAGATTTAACAGGGGAAGAAAGTAGATTCCTTTGAAATGTGGTGTTGGAGGAGAGAGTTACGGGTACCGTGCACTGCCAAAAAAACAAACCAGTGGGTTATAGATCAAATCAAGCCTGAACTAGGGTTGCCAGGTCCCTCTTCTCAACTGGCAGGAGATTTTGGGGGCAGAGCCTGAAGAGGGTGGGGTTTGGGGAGGGACTTCAATGCCATAGAGTCCTATTGCCAAAGTGGCCATTTTCTCCAGGCGAACTGATCTCTATCGGCTGGAGATCAGTTGAATTAGCAGGAGATCTTCTGCTACTACCTGGCAGTTGGCGACCCTAGCCTGAACTGACCCTAGAAGCTAAAATGACTAAACTGAGGCTATTTTATTTTGGACACATTATGAGAAGGCAAGAGTCACTGGAAAAGACAGTCATGCTAGGAAACGTTGAAGGCAGCAGGCAAAGAGGAAGACCCAACAAGAAATGGATCGACTCAATAAAGGAAGCCACCGCCCTCAAGTTGCAAGATCTGAGCAAGGCTGTCAAAGATAGGACATTTTGGGGGACTTTCAGTGCATTCCTAAGGAGAATTACTCCAGTCTAAACCCATTAATGTCAATGGACTTAGACTGGAGTCACTCTCCTTAGGAAGATAATTCACCGTGGGTCGCCGTGTTAGTCTGTCTGCAGTAGTAGAAAAGGGCAAGAGTCCAGTAGCACCTTTAAGACTAACAACAATATTTTCTGGCAGGGCGTGAGCTTCCGTGAGCCGCAGCTCACTTCTTCAGATTCTCCTTAGGAATGCACTGTTTGGTTCACAGGGTCGCCATCAGTCGGAAGCGATTTGACGGCATTGAACACACACATTACAGCCTCATGGCGCCACAAGATGCCTTTTAGATTTTTTTGCTGCAACAGACAAACACGGCCATTGGGGAAAGAAATACGGAAAGCTAATTACAGGCATTTGCTTTTTGTTTTTAAGACCAGGCCGCTACTACGGTTCTGTGAAGACCTGGTGGGGGTGTAACAACCAGGAAGGAAGGCAGGGCAACGCTGCACCCCAAAGAAGCCACCGGGGCGCCCACCCACCCCGACGCATGCGGAGCGCCAAACAAGGGACCGCGAGGGGGGCCAGCGCGAGAGAAAAGGCCGCCGCCCCCCTCCTCTCCTCTTACCATGGTTACCAGCAGCCGCGAGCCACATCACACATCCGGCAGCAAAGAGGAGGGGGCGGGGACCTGGAAGAGTCGGCCTATTACGCCCCCGCTCATTGGCTGAGGAGAGGCAGCCTCGGATTGGCCCAAGCGCAGAGGGGGATGAGCGCCTGATTAGAGGAGGGCGGGCCCGAGCGTTGGAGGGGCTCTGCGGGCTCCTGATTGGCGCGAAGGAAAGAAGAGGGCGGGCTTTTTTTTTGTAGCAGGAAGGCTTCAGGGACGGTTTCCGGTACGGTGTGAGGTAGGCTGCGTTGGACAGTTGAGTTGTGGAACTCCCTGCCCCAGGATGTGGTGATGGCTGCCAGCTTGGAGGGCTTTAAGAGGGGAGTGGACATATTCATGGAGGAAAGGTGTATTCATGGCTATTAGTTAGAATGGATACTAGTCATGCTGCATACCTATTCTCTCCAGTATCAGAGGAGCATTCCTATTGTTTTGGGTGCGGTGGAGCACAGGCAGGATGGTGCTGCTGCACTTGTCTTGTTAGTGGCTTCCTAGAGGCACCTGGCTGGCCACTGTGTGAACAGACTGCTGGACTTGATGGGCCTTGGTCTGATCCAGCAGGGCCTTTCTTATGTTCTTATGACAGGAAGGGCCGGGTGACGTGCGGGTTGATGCTTGCGAGCGCGGCTTCCCTTCGTTTGAATAGCAGACGGGGAGGTGGCGGCGGGGCTCCTGAGGATGCTCCTTGGAAGGGCGAGTTTGCGCTCTCTCCCACTGGGCCGTCCTGCCCTGCACAGGGAAGGAGAAAATGTCCTTGCTCCACTTTGTTCCCGTGAAATCGAAGTTGCTTTCGCTTTAGCGTTTCTGGGCTGCAACGGTAGCCGTAAAAGCTGGCTGCGGCTCCGTTCGTGGCATGCCTCCGGGGCTCTTTCTAGGTAGAGATGCGCTCCTCAAGTAGATATGGAGGCAACGCTGTTTTTAAAGTATGCTCATCGTTCACTTAGAAGGAGTTCTATGGGGGTGGAGCATTCCTGTTGCTCCAACAGGTTTTCTAGCAAAAGTCGTTCACTTTTTAAAAATGTTGAGTGAGTCCAACTCTGCATTGAAACACTCCTAAGAATTACATGTTAACTTCTGTTAGTCATGAAAAAGCTGTAAATTCCTTAATTGGAGTAAAAAATCTCAGGGTCATATGCCTAGTAGAGAGCTACCGTCATACAGTGGTAGAAAAGGGCAAGAGTCCAGTAGCACCTTAAAGACTAACAAAAATATTTTCTGGCAGGGTATGAGCTTTCGTGAGCCACAGCTCACTTCTTCAGATCTGAAGAAGTGAGCTGTGGCTCATAAAAGCTCATACCCTACCAGAAAATATTTTTGTTAGTCTTTAAGGTGCTACTGGACTCTTGCCCTTTTCTACTACTGCAGACAGACTAACACGGCTACCCACCGTAATACAGTGGTTAGTGTGCTAGACTAGGACCAGGGACATCTGGGTTCACATCCCCATTTAGGTGTGAACTCACTGCATTGCTTTGATCAGCCATTCTCAATATAACCTGCCTCTCAGGGTTGTTGTTAGTATAAAGGAAGAGGGGAGAATTACCTACTTTTTGAGCTCCTTGGAGGAAGAACAGGATAAAAATGTAATAGATCAATAGAATTTACATAAAATAAAAAAAAACTGATCACTGCTCTCATAAGAATTATGTTGGTGGCCCAGGTCCAAAAGTCAACTTTGCTGGTACTCCAAGGAAAGGTGAACCACTCAATAAATGCAATACAAGACATTGTATTATCTTATGCTTTCTCTAAATTTGCCATTTAACATATTTGAAAACTTCACACATACTGTTTCATCCATAAACACTAAACATATATCAATACTGTAAATAAAATGCAATTCTGCTTTTCAGTCCGATTAGCTCCCCAAAAGATCCAATACAAATACCAATTACAGAATGTGGCTTGGGAAGTTTTCAGTAAGGTCTGGATCTAGGTATAGCTCAACTGCAACTGCTGTAGCCATTGGAGGAAGAAAAATTGAGCAGAGGATGCCTCTGTTATAGCAGGATCCAGGCAAAATGCAAGGCTTGCTGTTGTACCTCCTTCTGGTTGCCTACAGAATGGCCCCTTTCTTTGGGCACTTGGTGTGTTTACTGTTGAAGGACAACACAGCAGAGACATAACATCCAAATCACAAGATGCCATAGTGCCACTGTACACTGCATTGGTCAAGCCACACCTGGAGTACTGTATAAAGATATAAATTGTGATTGTGATGTTTTTACACAGTATAATGTCTGCACTGACTGGTGTATTTATAAAATGTAGAGGCCATTCTTCAAATTAAAAACAAGGAAAAGGATTGCAGTTTATAAAAAAATAATTTGATAGCAAACAAAAACAAATGATACAGCAGAACTTGGTTTTAGTAGCCTTGCCAGTAGTGGCTGGTCTTTACTGATATTCTAGTCTTAACTGATATTATCAGGCAGGCCTTTGTAATTGTTGAGCCATAACAATATTGGTCCTGCTTAGGGCATCTGCAGGATGCATGACTCTGAGTGCAGTCCCGAAAGGGGGGGGGGGAGATTTGTGGCATTCAGGAGCGGCTCAGAGGCTTTCCAGCTGTAGCAGAGGGGGGAAAAAGCTTGTTTTAAAATTTAAAATGGGGAAAATGCCCCATTGAGACTGTACCACCACTGCTCAAGGGGGTATTCCCAGGGCAAAAGGGCTGTGGAAGCTGCCTAAAGGCAGCTCCACCCCTAGAAAGGCCATGGGAAGGTACTCCCCCACGCTTTCTGGGAAAGCCCTACCGCATAGCTGGGCTGGTGGTGCCTGGAAGCTGGTGCATTTGCCACTGCGTCAATGTAGATGCTACCTTATTCTGTGATAAGGTGGCACCTACGCCGGCATGGGGTCATGCTGGCTCCAAAGGAGTCCCCCCTCCTCAGGAATGGGCCGTTAGGGCTGCCTGAGCAGATGTTAATGAACATGGCTAAGGTTTTTTTTGGAGTTTTAAAGGATACAATTGAAAAGTGAGTTCAAAGGCATATGGAAATCCAGTGCAACTGGGCCATGATTGGAGTAATCTTAATCCTGTGGTTTGCCCTAAAGATTTAACTGCATGATTGCACTCTGACCAGTTGAAGCTTCTTAATTTTTTTTAAAGCAATTCTACATGGAGTCCTTTGGAGTATTTAATCTTTAAGAGACTATGACCTGAAAGACAATGGTTTAGATCGGTGTATTGCAGGAATGGATAAATTAGATGCGGCTAACAAACATAGGTGATATAGATGTTATGTAATATAGGGGACCAGAGGGAATCTTATGGTACCCCTTGTGAGGTTGGGCAGTAGCAGTAACTTTCTGATTTTGCTAAAGGAGGTAGGTTTGTAATGCTTTAGAAAATACTTTCAACACCAAACCCCACCTGGTGCTTCAATAACATTTGGTGGCCAATCATCTGAAAACCTTTGTGAGATTGGGATGAACTAAGAGTTTCTCTTGTTTATGTGTAGACACCAATGGCTGTTTCCTAAAGTAGCCTGTCCCAAAGCTTAGTTTTAAACCACACTGTAATCCATCTAGAAAATCCAGACCTTCCAGGAATTCCTGGAGCTGATCAATCACAACACTCTTGACTTCTTATCAATGGCAAAGCAGTGTAGAACAGTCATTCTGCGTGAAGGGAAGGCTTTTAGTAGATGATACACCACTACCAGTCAGTGCTTTTGACAATGTCCTCTCGTACAAGGAAGTGCTAGCTACCCGTTTTGCAAAGGCATTCAATGTTTTCCAGTTTTAATATGCACATGGTATTTAATGGATCACTTTAAGCACCCTCTCAGCATGGCCAGTTTATATCTGGAACTGATATAAGCAGGTTCAGAGAAGTAGATACCCCAAGTATAACTACTGATTAACACTGTCCCAAATGGAATGTGTTGAGTTTTTTTATGTATAAAAGATCTTCTAAATGCTGTTTTTGCAGGCTGTCAATAGGTTTATAATAATCTCAAAAGTAATGTAGATGACATTCCCCTGATGTAGTAGTGGTGGCAGAAAAGTAGGACCTGTTTGCCTCCACTGAAAGGTGCGGAGCAAGTGCGGAGCAAGGTGGCCATCTGTTGGGAGTGTTTTGATTGTGGGATCCTGCATGGTGGGGGGAGGGTTGGGGTCACTGGGGATGTGAGGGGAGGTAGTTGTTAATTTCCTGCATTGGACTAGATGACCCTGGTGGTTCCTTCCAACTCTATGGTTCTAAGTCATCAAAATATTGTATCACTATATCTGATTTGCATCAGGCCACAGAGAATAGATAAAAAAATCCACACAGTAGGTACAGACGGGTATTGTTCTACAAGCCTGGGGAAACTCCCAGTTTGCTGGGGGGGAAATGAAATGTAAAAAAAAAGGTGTTAGAAAACCCCAACATTATACAAGCATCATACAAAATATTTTAAGAAATACTGCATTTACTCAAATACAAGACTTGGTTCCTCCCCCCCCCCGATATGTTGTCAAATAAAACAGGTGGTTGCCTTACATTATTGGCATACAAATGAGTTATGCTCGGCAATAAAATTTGTGGACAACATTTTTTTGAGTGTATGTGTGATTTTACATTCAGGGTCTTCTTTCTTTTGAGTAAAAATGGTATGCAATTGAGATCTTGTGAGACTATGATAAGAGATCTCTGGCCTCTGGGGATGGATCAGTCTAGTACAGTGATGGCGAACCTTTTAGAGATCGAGTGCCCAAACTGCAACCCAAAACCCACTTATTTATCGCCAAGTGCCAATGCGGCAATTTAACCTGAATACTGAGGTTTTAGTTTAGAACAGGGGTGGGGAACCTTTTTTCTGCCAAGGGCCATTTGCATATTTATAACATCGTTCGGGGGCCATACCGGGCGTAGATCTCCTGGTGTGTGTGTGTGTGGGGGGAAGCTAGGGTTGACAGGTCCTCTTCACCACTGGCGGGAGGTTTTGGGGGTGAAGCCTGAGGAGGGCGGGGTTTGGGGAGGAAGACTGCACAGCCATAGAGCCCAATGGCCAAAGTGGCCATTTTCTCCAGGGGAACTGATCTCTATTGGCTGGAGATCAGTTGTAATAGCAGGAGATCTCCAGCCACCACCTGGAGGTTGGCAACCTTAGGGGAGGGTATGCAGAGAAGGCTTGGAGGGTGTCTCAGCTCCCCCAGGTCTTCCCCCTCCTCCCAGGTGGGAAGGCAGCCAGCGGTGGGCCCAGGCAACCAAGGTGCCAGGGGGGCGCAGCTTGCAGCCTGCGGTCGATCTGCAAGGAAGGAAAGAAGGAAGGAAGGAAAGAAAGAAGGAAAGAAGGAAGGACAGAAAGAAGGAAAGAAGGAAGGACAGAAAGAAGTAAGGAAAGAAGGAAGGAAGGAATGAAGGACAGAAAGAAGGAAGGAAAGAAGGACGGAAAGGAAGAAGGAAGGGAAGAAAGGAGGACAGATAGAAGGAAGGAAGGAATGAAGGACAGAAAGAAGGAAGGAAGGAAAGAATGAAGGACAGAAAGAAGGCAGAAAGGAAGCATGGAAAGGAGAGAGAGGGGGGAGGGGGAGGGGGGGAGGGAGGGAGAGGGGGGAGGGAGGGAAAGAGGGAAAGAGAGAGAGAGAAGGGGAAAGAGAGAGAGAGAAGGGGAAAGAGAGAGAGAGAAGGGGAAAGAGAGAGAGAGAAGGGGAAAGAGAGAGAGAGAGAGAAGGGGAAAGAGAGAGAAGGGGAAAGAGAGAGAGAGAGAGAGAGAGAGAGAGAGAGAGAGAAGGGGAAAGAGAGAGAGAGAGAGAGAAGGGGAAAGAGAAAGAGAAGGGGAAAGAGAAAGAGAAGGGGAAAGAGAAAGGGAAGGGGAAGGGGAAGGAGAAAGAGAAGGGGAAGGGGAAAGAGAAAGAGAAGGGGAAAGAGAAAGAGAAGGGGAAAGAGAAGGGGAAAGAAAGAGAAGGGGAAAGAAAGAGAAGGGGAAGGGGAAGGAGAAAGAGAAGGGGAAAGAGAAAGAGAAGGGGAAAGAAAGAGAAAGAGAAGGGGAAGGAGAAAGAGAAGGGGAAAGAAAGAGAAAGAGAAGGGGAAGGAGAAAGAGAAGGGGAAAGAGACGGGGAAAGAGAAGGGGAAAGAGGAGAGAAAGAATAGGAGAGTGACTGAAAAAGGAAGAAAAGAGAGAAAAGCCTTCACACACAGCCGGCTCCCTGCGACCGGGCTTCAGCTTTCCCACCTCTCCCCCCCCCCCCAAGTCCACAAAAGTCCTCCACCTGATCGGCTCCCACGCGGATGCTCCGGCCCCGGGAGGGAGCGATTGGCTTTTTCCTCTTCTTCCCCCCCCTCCCCTCCCCTCCCCTCCCTCCCTCCCTCCCTCCCTCCCTCCCTCTGCGGCGGCCGAGAGAGGTTTCAACCCCTGTGCCGCGCGGCGTGCAGGGACGCTTCGCCTTCCCGGCTTGGGGGAAGCGTCTTCCTCCCTCCCGCCTCCCGCCTCCTCTTGCCGATGGCGAGAGGGGATTTAAAGGGGCCGCAGCGTTCCTGCACGCTGCGGCTTCAGAGAGGGCCGTGCTCCGCTGCGTTTCTCTGGCAGCTGCAGCGGAGCCCAGGCTGGGCCAGAGGCTCCGGGGGCTGCTTGGGCGCAAATCCCGCCGGCCGCCACCGCAGCACGCCCCCCCCCCCCGCACGGGCCGCTCCCGCTCCCCGGCTCCGCTTCACAGGCCGCTCGGCTGGGCAGAACCGGGGCGGCGGCGGCGGCTCCTCTTGGCCAAGCGGGGGAGGCGCCGCAGGTGGCGGCCCGGCCTTCAGGGGCCTTTTGCAGCGGGCGGGCGGGCCCTGAGGGCGACTGCTGCCGGCTCGCCCGCTGTCCCCGCCCCCAATCCGTAGTCGCTGCGGACCGCCCGTGGCGCGGGGCCAGGCAAAGCCGCGCCTCGGCCCCTCGCCTCCAGCCCGGGAAGGGAAGGGGAAGGAAGGCTGCTTCCCCGGGGGCTGAGTGGAGGCGGCCGGGCGCGTGCCAGCAGAGAGGGCTACGCGTGCCAGAGTCGGCACGCGTGCCATAGGTTCGCCAACACGGGTCTAGTAGTTCTCTTTGCTGAAATACATGCTTTAATCAGATTGTGATCTACCCATAATGAGGGATCATTAACATTCAGGGATCACTTTTAGTTCTGTTATGCTGATGGCATCATTATTGCCTAGTGGGGTAAAACAAGCAAACAGCCTGGGAAGGAATTGGGCTTGAATTCTGAATTTAAAGGTATGTTCATATTCATCTGTTCTGAAAAAAGCCATTCTATTAAATTCTGAGCAAGAACTTTATATTATTGCAATGTTAGTGGTACAACACAGACATGAAACTGTGCTTTGATGTTGAGGACAAACTTTACAACCGTAGTTGTAAATCCTTCCAAGTTTTTGGTTCAGCAGTTCAGTTCTTATGCGACTTCAGTGTTTTGACAAATATATATATAGGCTTTCCTTCACGAACATGCGTTTCTGTAACTGTAATCTAGAGTTCATGAGGTATATAATAGATATAGGCTGCACCTGAAATTTTAAAATGTGTTTGTTGCTGGTCTTAATTAAATGCCCTTCATATGGCAAGAAATGCAACTGATTTGGCTGTAGTTTGAATACTTAATTGAAATTTACTTAACATGATCCAGCAATCCTATGTGGCTTGAAAGAGAAAGGCCAAATTATATCCTAACTCGTACACAAGGGAGTACAGGTGGCAGGAAATTGATTATGGCTGTGAATTTGAGTCTTCGGTAAATGCTGGCTTCAGTTGCCTTCAGTGAAAGACTTTGGAGTCTATGTAACACGCTAGAGAATTGAGACTTATTGCCTCCACCTTTGGGGAGACTGAGCTATAGTAATGCTGAATGCTGACAGAAGTATTTGCATTAGGTCCATCATCCACTCTCAGAAATGAATAATGTACTTCCTTTATTGGGAAATAAAGTAAATGATCTGCAAATAAGAAATTCAGACTTCCTATGCAACATTTTGGCGAAATGTATCAGCATGTTGGAAACATACATGTATACAGAATTATGTGTTTCTTTAAATGTATGCATGCATTACATTTATATCCGGCCTTTCTTCCATCATGGAATTTTTGCATAAATGTCAGTAAAATGTCCACATGTGGATGGTGATAATTGATTTTGATCACTGTGGTGCTGAATTGTGCAACTCCATGGATAGTGGGATTTAAGTGTTGCTCGTGTCACTCTGCTGCGTGCAAACTTCATCGTTATCCACTCATGACCCCTAATAATTTGCAAGAGTGGGAAGGAGCCCAATACAGCTTTGGAGATCAAAGGTAGCTATTGCATGGTGGGGTCTGTGTGCATGCACATTCAATTCCTCTTGCAAAACAGTACTACCCTCCTGAAGAGTTGGTTACATTGATCTTGGAAACACAATCCTATGTGGCTGGAAAGAGAAAGGCCAAATTATATCCTAACTCGTACACAAGGGAGTACAGGTGGCAGGAAATTGATTATGGCTGTGAATTTGAGTCTTCAGTAAATGTTCAAGTACTGATTTCACTCTTGCACTGAAATTAGTGGGACTCTGCCAGATGTTAAATTTGCTGGATTGTGTTCACAGAAATAATAATTCTATGATATTATGTCTTTGTGTAATGCTACCAAGAAGAATCTGCTCTTGACTGCTTGTGAGGTAGCCAAGTTGCTGGCCTGAATTTGATGGGAGTGGCATAGTCAAGGCTGTTCTTTCATAGAGCAACATTAACTTGACCTGGGCTTAGGCATGTTCTGTGGGAGTTGTGATTCCCCCTTTAAACAGCAGATCCCTGTGCCATATCATACACTATGTTTTGTAAGTCTCAGTTTCAAGATTAGTTTGCTATGAGGTGTAAAAGGGTGGAACTAATTTTATAGCATGCCAACCCCAAATCTTGGATTTCCAGACTTGGTTGTGATTCTTTGGAGTCTCTTGTTGGCCATAACCTTCCAATGTCTTGAATCATTTAAAGCAGTGGATTGACCAGTGGATTGTGGCCCCTGTTAGGCTTTGCTTTTTGCACAATGGGTTTAAGCAGGGTTCACAAGAAAAAAAAATGTACGTCACCATATATTTTTATATAGACTCAAACATAAATATAGTGGCATCTACCCAACATTTCACAGATTTCATACAGCTGGACTTTCCAACTTCCCCCTCCTGGTGAAGTAGACTGAGATACTTGAAATCTTGCTCTTTTGGAGGTCATTGGACCCTCAGGAACAACGTAAGGGTGGGAGTAGGGGTCTGCTGTGTGATAGGAGAATGGGTGGTCATCTGCTCTACCCTCTTCTGCAAGTGGAAATGCTGTTCTGCTAGAGAACTGTGAGGCTGAGTACATGCCATTGTAGTAGTAAAACAAAAATACACACACAGGGTCCTTTAATGCTTTTTTGCAGTTATTTAATTTCTTTCTGTTGGGTAGGTTTGAGGAAGCATTCAGCAGAAGGTTATTTCCAGATATAGCTTATATCATTGCTTTGTTTTTATTGGACCACAAATGAGTATTCCAATTTGTTTATGACCTTGCAAATGCAATTAAAACTTTCAGTAATTGAATTGAGGTATTAGTACCCCTGTGCTGTCCAAAATATGCAGAAGATAGGAAGATGGAAGAGCTTCCTTTTTCTGAGCGTATTCACAGAAGTTGTAACCCACAGTTGGCCAAAATTATGTCTCTGCTCATATGTAGCTGAACTTCCTGTCTTCTCTGATAAATGTTGGAGATGTAAAGAGAAGAAAGGGACTTTCTATCATGTCTGGTGGACGTGCGGAAGAATCAAATTTTTTTTGGAAAAGGGTAATCATGGAAACAGGGAATATGATACAGAGTAATGTAAAGAAAACCAGAAACTTGTTTGTTAGGTTTATTCCCGAAAGATATTAAAAAGGAAGATAAAGCAGTTTGTCAGTATAGTTTTGCAGCAGCGCGATTGATAATTGCCAAATCCTGGAAAAGGGAAAAAAAACTTCACATGAAAGATTGGAGAGACAAAATGATTTACTATATACAAATGGATAAAATTACAAATAGCTTGAAAGGAAAAGGTATAGAAATATTTAAGAATCAATGGCAAAAACATTTATATATTGGGCAAAAATAGCAAAGGTAGATTTTACAAAAATGAAGGGGCTGTAAGTAAAAGAAATAAGTATAGGGTAAGATAAATTAAAGTATAAATCTAAGATTAATCAACTGGAGTCGCTCACGGTGAAAGGGGGTGATGGGGGTTGGAGGGTTATAAAATGGAGGTAATGGGTAAAATGAGCATTACTATTCTTTTTTGTTGTAACATTGAAACAATGTAATCCATCCTCTATGAAAACAATAAAAAAATTAATATTAAAAAAAAGATAGGAAGATGGAAGAGCTTCCTTTTTCTGAGCATGTTCACAGCAGTTGTAACACACAGTTGGCCAAAATTATGTCTCTGCTCATATGTAGCTGAACTTCCTGTCTTTCCAGAAAAGGGGTTATAGTCAGCAGGCAGGAAAATGGTTCACTAGGTCCGCTACTTCTCTCAGTAGCCCCTTCTTCTGGCTTCTGTTCCAGTGAAGCATTGGTTTCTCGGCCCTTCGCTACTGAGAGCAGAGGCAAGTTTGAAAGGGAGAAATGTAGTCTGCTTTGCTGCTTGTGAATGGAGGGTAACTATAGGGTGGGTGGTACTTTTGTGAGCCCTAGTAGCAGCTTCAATGGGGACTTTGCTATGGATTTCCTTGGGGGAAAGAGATGGTTAAGTGCAGAGATGAGTGGCTGGTTGGGGGGTGGGTGCAGGACTTCCTTCTTACAGGGTTGCCTTAACAGACGCTCCCACAGTTATAGGAATCACTGAAACTGTTTAATTAAAAAATAAGAGCAATTAGTGATAGCACACATTTTAGGGATGAAATTAGTCACAGCTAGCTTAAGGTTCTTGTACTTGACTGTACTACTGGGATTCCTAGTGGCTGGAGGGAAACTGCTCTTCTCAGCAAGGGGGTGTCTCTACTATGTGTAGCTACACTTGCCAAATTACCCCAATTTTGCACTCGCCGTGTCCTGATGCAATGGTGGAATTCTATAGCTGCCACTGGAACTGGTGTGGCATGGTTTTTGTTCTAACAGCATTGTGCTGTTGCACAGGCAATCCTTGCTTATGTGATTCTTTCCACATGGCAAGATCAGATAGGATACACATGCCATGTGGGCAGGATCAGGCTGTAAATGTATTTGGGCTAGAACTCTAGTACTATTTCCTTCTGATCTCAAAGTCCCCAAAGCATAAAAGCCGAGGTCTGCAACACCTGCCACTGAAGCCCCCCTTCAAGATATCTCTGCAAGCCAAAAATGAAAAACTAATGTTGAAATTATCAATGACACTCTGTGGAGCAGTGAAGAAAACCCTAAGATTTGGCTTCTGTACTGTGTCTTGGTGCTGTCCAAAGCAGCATACAAAATCATTTGCCAGTTTGTTTTTTGAAAGTGCCTTGTTTATTCATCAGCGACTGTGTGCTCTCGTTGTTCGTGGAGCAGACTCCCGACTAATTACACGCCAGCCAACAGCTGATTCTTCCCCAGAAGGAAGCGTTGCCTAATAAAGATCATAGATGCCAAGCTCCGAAGAGACAAAGTGCTAAAGACGAGCAGCTCAATCGTCAACTGTCTGATGTTCTCAGTACAGCCAGTGATGTACAAATTTGGGGTGGGTCTCCGCTCTTCCCACCTGCGAGTCAGTCTCTGTTCCTTAGCAGTTATATGGTGAGGTGTTGATATGTAGCATGACTCTTTGTGCCGTTAGCAGCAAAACACTAGCTTTCCTATTTGCTGTAATAAATCAGTTTCTCTAAAGCATTTCTTTGTATTAATCAAGGGACATAGAAGCTGAGTGGTTTAATTTTCCAGAGATTGCAAACATATTAAGAGTACAGAAGCAGCATTATTGAGGCTTTAAAAGCATTCCAAGGTACCCCTCCATCTGGCTTATTATGGGATTAAAAATTGAGTCTGATTTAAATATCTCCAAAATGAAGTGGTGCTAGTAAATATTTGATTTTACCAGTCAGTGTTAATTAAACAGTGATAATGCGGTAAAGGTTTTGTTTTTTTAAAAAAAGATGTAATTTATTCAATTGGCTCTGTATTAGAAGCTCTCAATACATGTGAAGAATTTTAAATAAAGTTGCTACTAAGTGTTTTTTGTCCTTCGTGGTCTCATACAAATGAATAATTTGTAATTTTTAAAATAAACACCTCCAGAAGAATTATCAAACATCCATGTGAATGATCTGTTGGGTGTCTTAGAAAGAAATGCTGAAAGTGGATGAGACTTGATAAGTTTTAGAGAATTAATATAATGTGAAGATATCTAGTGTGCTTTTCCAGAGGATTTTTCAATGAGGGCAGACTAACAAGAGGTTATCTGACTTTGATGAAGGAAATCACATAATTTATCTATGTTTGCCCTAGTGTTGCCGTTATTCATGTGGGACCTGTAGTTCTCCTGGAATTCCAACTGATCTCCAGACTACAAAGCTCCATTTCCCTGGAGGAAATGGCTGCTTTGGAGGGCAAACTCAATGGCATCACTTCCCTACTGAATTCCCTCTCCTCTGCAAGCTCCACCCTCCCCGGGCACTGCCCCCAAATCTCTAGGAATTTCTCAAGCTGGAAGCCTAGTTCACATGTAATATTGCAAATACTTGGAATTCAGAGGTAGATCTGGGTTTCTGGCTGGAGATAAAGTCAATAAAAAAATCACATTATACTAGGCAAGCTTAGATGTCTCTGAGCTCTGTGCATGGAATGGTCAAAATGTCTACACAGCATGGATCAGTGTCTTCATGCTACCCTCTTGGACTCATCCAGTGGCCTGGAGGGTGGTGGCCTGACAGGAGCTTTGTGGTGGGGGAAAGTGCCATCAAGAGAAGACTGAGAGGTGATATGATAACCACCTGTCAGATAGAGGATGGTGCCGAGTTGTTTTCTGTTGCCCCAGAAGGTTGGACCAGAACCAATGGGTTGAAATTAAATAAAAAGTGTTTCTGTCTAGACATTAGGAAGCATTTTCTAACAGTTAGAGTGGTTCCTCGGGAAGTGGTAAGCTCTCCTTCCCTGGAGGTTTTTAAGGAGAGGCTAGATGGCCGTCTGTCAGCAATGCTAATTTTATGACTGTCGACAGATCATGAGAGGGAGGGCATCTTGGCCATCTTCTGGGCATGGAGTAGGTGTCACTGGGGGTGTGGGAGGAGGCAGTTGTGAATTTCCTGCATTGTGCAGGGGTTAGACCACATGACCCTGGTGGTCCCTTCCAGCTCTATGATTCTAAGTCACAGCCACTTATGGTAACCCCATAGGGCTTTCAAGGCAAGAGATGAACAGAGGAGGTTTGCTATTTCCTGGCTCTGCATAGCAACCCTGGAGTTCTTGGCCATCTTCCATCTGAGTATTAACCAGGGCCAACCCTGCTTAGCTTCTGAGATCTGATGAGTTTGGGCTATCATGGGCTATTCAGGTCAGGGCAAGAGCCATGTAGCCTGGCCTAAATAGATTATAAGGCAATCTGTGCTACTCTCAGTGTTGGTGGTAGCTGTGGCTTACACAATGTGAATACTGCATAAGTCCCTTCCCACCTTTGCAGAATCGGTGGGGATAGCAGAAGCCAGAGAGCCTAATCCACAGCTGCAGATCTCTCTGTTAGAATGAGAGTACCTGAAGGTTCAGTGCATTCCAGGACTAGAAGGCCGTAAGCAGGGTTAAAACAGCCTATTAGGAGAAACCTGATGAACTCTGGTATATTTGGGTGGAATCCACTTCAGCCCCAACACCATTGTTGCTCTATGGAAATCCCTTGGGTGTTTTTTTCCCCATCTAACAATATCTTTGTTACAAGATTTTTAGAAATGCCTCCTTTATCTTCTCAGTTGTTAGTGACTAGTTGAGAGAAGACCTCATTTAATAACAAAGGAACAGATGTGTAATTACTTGAGACCTTTTAACCTTTGCGTTGGTTTCTTTGAGTGTTCATGCTCAGTTGAGAGTAAAATATTGATTTTTTACTTGGAATGTTAACATTTTTCTAATTTATGAGTTTCAGTTGAGATTTATGTTGTGGCTGTAATGTGCCCTTCACATTCTCTTCAGTGAATTGCTCTACAGACTTTTTTTGTAACTCTTATTAGCTTAGCCTCTTCATTATTCAGGAGGAGAAGGCTTTATGGACCCAGAATTAGAACTCCTTCTTCATACTTACATTTTTTTCCTTTTGTTTGTCAACACATAAACGTTTGCCTGTTTCTTGTCTAAAGCATAATAGTTCTGCAGATGCTCCACTGGTTGCCCATTTGTTACCAAGCTCAGTTTAAGGTATTCGCTATCACATACAAAGCCCTTTGTGGCCTTGGTCCCTCTTATTTGCGGGACTGCTTCTCTCCTGATGCTCTGCCACAAAAACCTTTTTCAAGTCAGCAGTGGCTTTTTCAGATGCCGACCTGCAAACGGGCAGAATCAACAACTGCCCATACATGTGCTTTGTCCATTGTGGCTCCTGCCTTGTGGAATGGCTTGCCTTAGGAGATCAGGAAAGCTCCCACTCTCCTGGTCTTCTGCAAATTATGCAAAACTGAATTATCCAAGAGGACTTTCCTGCTCAGTAAGAGGGTCACACTGTACAAAATGGTTCACAAACATACTTGGATAAATGACGGAGACTGTAGTCTATGCTGCTGCATATAGCTTATTGTAAGTAGGATCCCATTATGTAATTTCTGTACCACTTAATGTGTCATGTGAATACTTATGCTATACTTTAGTTCTTTCTGGTGGTTCCAGACTTCTACAATCCTAACGCACTGTTTATTGAATGTCCCATTTTGTTGACTCACTATATGTAATCTGCCTTGAGTCCCTGTGATAAAGGCGAACTATAAATAATGTAAATTAAATAAATATAGACATTATGTAGACATTCAATTTTAAAGTTGGATAGGACAAATAAATGCAGTTACATAAAACGTATGCATTCAATGCTGTTATTATTTTATAGATCCATGATGGGTATAACTTGCCAAACATATTTTGGAACCTCTTCCTTTTCATTGAATTGGGCTAGATTAAAAAAATTGTTTCCTCTTCCAAAACAGGTGGTGGAGAATAATGGAGAAGAAAGTGAGCAGAATCTATCCTGTTTCAGACCCAAGCACAACATATTTTCTTCAGATAACTTGGGAAAAAGATCTAGGATTTGGCTTTGATGTCATTCTCAGTGACGGTCAGTTGGCTTGGTCTGGGAGAGGTAAGATATAATACATTACTTTACTTTATATTTAAAGTTACTTCATCAAACGGATACCATAGTTCTAAACTTTCTACTGTTGATCTAAGAACAGAAAGCTAGGCAGAATATGGTAGGAATCTCTGAAGATATCCCTAGTGTATTGGGTTGGTTTACCTCTCTGGAGTATTATATCCTGGATAAAATCATGTGCAACTATTAGCCCAGGTGTGCTGCATAACATAATGCCTGTCTTTTAACATCTCATCACCTTTCAAGTTATGCAGCCTGCTATCCAGTGGTGCTGTTTGTTGTGTCTGTAGTGAATTGTTGGAAGAATCGAAATTTTAATCACTGCATAACCTAATTGCTGTCCCAGAGCTAAAGGGGGTGAGGTGATAGCGAGGCAACCACTCCCAAACTGTACCCCTCCCCCTGCAATAACAACAGACAACTTTTTCTGGATTGAAACTGGCCACAAGTTTATTGGTACAGCAGCTGTAGGAGCCTTGGAACAGCGTGGGGCAACAGATCCAGGCATCAGCCAACCTGCCTGCCAAGTGATGCATACCATTCTGCCCCCACCTGCTGGGGAAAGAATCTGCCATGGGATGGCAGGTGTATGATTCCTCATGGGCATTAAGCCTCTGTGTGGCTTCCCCAACCACTTGAAAATGAGGGCACTTCGGCAGCCCCCGAGCTGGCCATGTCCCCTGTAAGACCTCACCCCAAAATCTGTTTAGGGGATCCCTGAAGATGGGGGAAAGGGGGCAAGCAGGCTGCTTTCCCCTGAAAATGGATTTGGCCCCATGCTGATACTGTCAAACATGGTTGTGACAAAAGAAATAGAAAGACAACAGTTTAATGCACAGCAACACCAATGCAACACACCACAAAACACATCAGCCAAGGGAGGGGATGGGTGAGGGAAGCCACAAGTCAGACTAAGCTCTGTCGGTGCGGCAGGGTCTGATATCCCTGCTGGGCAGATCAGAGGGCACAACGCCATTAAAAATGTCCGTTGGCCTGGACCCCGCCCCCCAGCTGAGCCAGGCAGAGCCTGATTGGTCATCGAGGGCCAAAAACTCCCCCAGAAGGATGGGGAGGCGAGGGAATCTTGTGCATGTGTGGAGGTCTCCCCCGGACATACTATTGTATGTCTTGGTCAATATGCTCCTTTGTGGATGTGTAGTAACATAAGGCTGGTCTGCATGTTACCACACACAAACACATAGGGGCTTATTGTTAAAGCAAACAGGTAGCAAAAACATCATTTTCTGGTATTGTGTTTATTTTCAGCACAGAATTGTGCTGGGAGGTGCTGAGCCCCACCAACCCCCCCCCCTCCTGGGCCATATAGCAGCTACAGTTTAGTTGAATACCACCTAGGCCCAGGTGAGCATCCATCCCGCCCCCATTATCTAAACTTCAGAGTGAACTGATATGTCTGTGGATGATAATGATTTCTCACTGGGACCCAAGGTGGGTTACAAGTATGATTAAAAAAACACCTTTTCAATCAAGGAGGTGGTAGATTACAAAATTTGATGTGAAACTCTGCTGGTATAGATAGGCCTGACTAGCCTAGTATTGGCAGGGAGGCTCTCTTTGCTGCTGTTTACTCCAGTGATGGGCTGTGCCAAGTGAAAGAACCCGTCATAATATATAATAATAAATTATATATAAATAATATATAATTGAAAAAGGTAACATAAATAATTGCATGAAATGTCATTGTAGTGGCACATATGATATGTTAGCCCCTATACCATCAATACTATGCCATCGCTTGTGCCCAAAAGGCTATAAGAAGCCACTACACACTATGGATTTTGAAGTTGATTTTGCTACAGATGTTATGAACATAGTTGAAAATATATAGTAGTGTCACTGAAATACCTAGCAAGGTCCTCCACAAGCTTTGGTTTGGGTGCTGGACATATAAGGTGTAATTTTACACAGCGTTAGGGGCAACAAAGCCTCTTGAGTTCAGTGGGCTTAATTGTGCATAGGATCAAGCAGAAACTCTAAATTTGTTAGGGTGAATCCTTGTCTTCAGCAGCATCCTGTGACACCCCAAAAAGTGCTCTTGAGTATCGGGGAACCATCAGGAACAGTATGGGACGTAGTGGGCGGCAACTGAAAGGGGTGATTGCAATTTCTGCAGCCCGAGCTATGCAAGCGGAAGTACCCTTAGGTCACATAAGCTCTTAGAATCATAGAATTGGAAGGGACGACCAGGGTCATCTAGTCCAACCCCCTGCACAATGCAGCAGATTCACAACTACTTCCCCCCCACACCCCCAGTGACCCCTACTCCATGCCCAGAAGATGGCCAAGATGCCATCTTCTTTGGATTGAACCGAGGATTCAGAGGTACTAATTTTTACATTCTTTACTTGAGTACCCATATAATTGGCTTGTTAATTGTTACCTGGGTCACAGAAAGTAAGAAAAGATGGCATGACTGGGTTCCCCCCCACACTTTTCTATACTTTGAAGGAATCTGTAAAGATTTGACAGTATTGTAATCCTTCATTTTTTAGAAAAGGTGGGTGGTGGTACATGAAAGTATTGTGAGAAACCTCTGACAAAAATTGTGTGTGGGGAAGGATAGCAAGCAATAACTGATTTTTTTTAAAAAAAACTTTCTTCTTAATTTAATTTTAATTCATCTAATTTACTTCTTTCAGTTTCCGAAGATGAAATAGCTAAGGAGGCTGGTGACATGGAAATGGAACAAGAGAAATACATTGAAGAACTACAAAAAGTGCTGCTGTTCAGAGAAGGACAAGCAGACAAGTACAATTTTGGTATTTCTAAAGGAGAAGCAAATGCAGATTGCCTTAATTTTTCCTATGAAAAGAATCTGAAAGATGTTTCTGTAAGTATTGCTGTGTTTTCATGCAATTCCAATAGAGTTCATGCACAGTAGAACAATACATCTTTAGTAATAGAGAACTTTTTCTTAAACTTTGCCTTTGAGGAATTTTGTAATGTAAAATTTCATTACACTCAACAGATGGATCAAGTTGGGAGGGAAAAGAGAAGGAAGAAAAATGTGTGTGTGGCTGCCAGAACATTTTTAAAATCCTAGCACCATAAACTTTTCTTTATCTTTTTAATTATGAAATGTTTGTAAAGTAGGAAGCAGAATTTTGGAGGAGGGGCATGTAAAGAAAAGCAACCTTGCTCTTCTTCTGATCACCAAACTTCAGGTTCAGGCTGCGGCCTTCTATGTCTTCAATGTCTTGATATCAGACTCTGGGAGCTGATGACCAGCTCTCTCACAAACCATTCCCGTGAGAAACCATTCCCATTTCCCATGGGAAGCCACTTCACTTTGGGGGGAAAGGTGTGGAGACCGGAGGCATTGCCACCTCCACTTCAAAGCACCTCCATTTCAAAGCCTTCCTATTGTAAATCAGCTATCTGTTCTTTTGGTGACAATCCTGTTAGAAGCCTGACATCTCAAAAGCTTGAAGGAGCCCAGATGTTTTGTATTGCTGCAGCGATGCAAATACATCTGTAACTTCAAAAGGCCTAGAGGTGTCATGCCAAATATCTTACAAGTTTATTGCGTCCCCAACATCTCATTGGGCGGAATGGCCATCACCCAATGAGATGGGAGAGATAAATATGAACTCTGTTCTAATCAAAAATCATGAAGCTTGGGAGGGAGACATGCTGGTCATGTCTCCAAGCGATCATCATTTGGCAACCAGGAAGGACTGACGCTCTGCGTGTTAGGACCAAAACCTGGTTCTTGGTAACTATAAATCAACTAAAACCTTGCATTTGTTACTCTCTTGGAAACTTTGCCTATTTTGCCTGAAACTTAAAGAATTACTGTGAAGTTAGAGATTGCTAAGATTTCTTGTTTTTATGCTATCTGCCTCACAAATAATTTCCTTTCTGTAACGAGCACATTTTATTAAATAAACTTATAGACTTTATATTGAAGTCTGAGAAACCTTTTTTGGGTCTCAGGGCTAAATCCAAGTGCCTGAGTGTGTGTGTGTGTGTGAGAAACCACCTACCCTAGTGTTTTGTGGCAATAAGCCTCCCCTGGCAGAAGCTCTACTCTGCAGGAACGGTTTTTGCTTGTTTTTGACTTTTGGGAAACTGGCTGGGGAAGAGTAGCTCTCAGCTCATCCCTGGGAAAGCCAGCCTTTTGGAATTGAGAGCTGGTGGCGAAATACCTGTACTACGCTCAAAGGGGGAATCCTGGGGCACAGTAAGGAATTTGGGTTTCCTTAGGGGAACATTTAGTGACTTTGAACTACAGAGGAATCGGCCTGCTGGAGAGCAGACCGAGTCTCCTCGACAAGGTAGCAGAGTCTACCTGCATTGTGCTTTAGAGAGAGTCCTGAAGCCCAGTGGGGAGTTTGGCAACTTTTGACCCAAGGAGGAACCGGTTTGCTGGAGGGCAGGCCGGACCTCCTTGACAGGGCATTCTGGGCTGCAGTGGGTGAGAGGGGTGAGGCAAGAAAGTCGCATTCCAAATGGTATCCTTCTACCTGCACTAGCCTCAGGCTGCATCTAAGCCAAAATGACTTCTAAAAAGCAAAAAATACTATTTTAAATATTTCCCCCACTGTACAGATGGAGCTGTTCTGACTTAGTCTTCTTACACATTACTTGCTTCCTCTTTTTGAACGATTTAAGGAAATGCAGTTAACTCTGTTTTCCAAACATCAGTGACTGGAGCCTGAAGTTTAAAGAAAGTACCGCTAATGGGTTAAAACTTGGGGTAGGAAAAGATGGGCTGATCGTTGGGGGAGGGGCATGTCCAGTTGGCAAAATCTGTCTTCCTTTGGAACTATTAGCTTAAGGAAACAGCATTTGGGTACTTTGTTGAGTCATTTTACAACAAACTAGACCAAGCACTGGAAAATGTGCTCTAAGGACCAGTCCTGGATGTTTCGTGACCTAATTAGGTGTTTTGCATCTTAGAATTCAGTGTTTGCCAGCCCACACATAGGAAGTTACCGCACTTTGTATTCCTAGCGATGTATTAAGAGTTTGAAAATGTAAAAAACATCACTTTAAAAGGGTTTTTTGATACCATGGCTTATAAATGGTTGGAAGACGTCTTCACAGCTAAAGGGCCAAACAAAGTGCGAACAGTATTTTTTATAACGTTTTCAAACCCTTAATACATCGGTGGGAATACATAGTGCGAACAGTATTTTTTATAACATTTTCAGACTCTTAATACATCGCTGCAAGTACAAGTGCAGTAACCCCCATAGGCTAAGCATGAAAGGCCATTCTGACAGCAGTGGTAATTAAATACAATCCAGGCAGTCATACGTATGAGAAACTTGTAATCGTTATTTTTAAATATTCTGTATTACATCAAGAGGCATCAAGAACAAATTAACACAGCTTGTATACATTTTAAGAAGATATTTGAGAAGAGAAAATTTCACATGAATGTTTTTGTTGTTTTTGCCATCATGTCACAGCTGACTTATGGCGACCCCATAGGGTTTTCAAGGCAAGAGACGTTCAGAGGTGGTTTGCCATTGCCTGCCTTCCTGTGGGCTGAGAGGGTTCTGAGAGAGCTGTAACTGGGACAAGGTCACCCAGCAGGATTCATGTGGAGGAGTGGGTAATCGAACCCAGTTCTTCAGGTTAGAGTCCGTTGCTCTTAGCCATTACACCATGCTGGCTCACTGATTGAACAATATCATGATGGACGTGCAACAGTATGAAATTCTATTTGATTTATAGTGCTGCAAAAGCAGATGAGATTAATGTGCAGTTGTAAAGATCGTGGAAAAAAGTTGAAATTACTAAAGAAGCTTATATTCCCCATGTGAAAAGGTTATTTAAAGTAGACTGAATGTTACCTGGGTGGTTGAAAGCAATTTTCAGATGAATATTGCTTGTTTATACTGTACTACATAATTAAAAAAAAAACTGACAGATACCACAGAACCTTTGTTCCTTGGGGTCAGGTTGTTCCTTGTCTTTTGAACTTGCAATCAGCCATGCAGGACATTAATGTGTTAGAGATCTACTATTTTAGTGAGATCTACTCAGTTCAGCAAATCGTTCTATCTTTTATTAATGATTTCCTTTCTTTTGGGGACAGGTGAGTTTGTTTACAGAGCTGTTAACTGCCCTGCCTCTTCCGAAAGACTCTCAGACTGGTAAGGGCAAACCAGGTTGTTGAGAATTGCATTAAAATAACAATAGGCTTGATACACAGTGGGGCCTGTGTGTCAAACCAGCTGCAGAGCAAAATGGGCCACACACACTGAGAAGCTCAGTAAGGGCCTATTGAGGCTTGGCCAGTTAAACTGCTGCCACCTAAACAAACACCATAACAAGAGTCAGTGATTTACTGTTTGATCTAAGTAGGTGATCACTTGGAAGTAAATCTTTCCGAGCACTTCAGCTAGGAACTCTCTGCCTCTGACACATAATGGGACTCCTGCAAGACTTTCTCTTTGGAAGTGGCAATTAAATTGATTAAAGAGTTCTTGATAAGCAGTATTCAAGGGGTAGCGAGCCTTTCTGTGTAATAAAGTGGCAGGTATTGTATTTTCTCTATTTCCCCAAGGAACATTAATAAAACCGTAGCCCAAAAGGCTGAGATTTCCAGCTTGAGGCACGCTTTCATGACTTCACTAGTCTGAAGAAAGAAATTTTGTTGAGCCGCTTCACTTTTTCCTCAACTGCATTGTTGTAGTGTGTTCTAAAGTACAGGTCACTGCGTTTGGAGTATAATTTTATTTTTTTGAACTGACCCAAAAGTTTCCCAAATGGTAGTGTCAGGTTCTGAAAATCAGTCCGTTCATTTTCCTGTTTTTGGATTGCATGCTGTGCGATGCAGTTGGTATTTTGAGCCATTGTTTATAGTTCCTTATTCTACTGAGTTAAAATCCCTTCTTGTCATGAGAAAAAAACAACCCTTTAAAATCATGGGCTATGGACAAGACTTGGCTTCCTAAACAATCAAACCCTCAGATTGCATATTGGGTTGTATGCTGCTCTGCCACATGATTCAGAGCTTAAAACAAAGCAAAACTTAAATTTACAGTACATAAAGTTTCTTTCAGCAAGTATTTTGTTCCTAAGAGAAGGAAGTTCTGTGCAGTTCAGTTTTATGGGAGTGGCATCAGGCCATCCAAATCACAAGAGCTACTGTTGTGTAGTAGTCAGATCAGTGGGTTGGATCAAACCACATTTTTTGCTTGGTTCCATCCAGTTCCCCTCCTTACAATAACCCCTGTTCCACATGGCTATTGTCCATGCAGGTCCCATGATCCCCAGTGTTTTTGGTAGTCAAAGGCGACTACTTCCTCTCTTGTTCACCAATAGAGAAACTGGTTAGATACAACACATTACCCTGAGCTCCTTTGAGGAAACTACTACAGTGTATAGCTTTTTAGCCTGCCCCATTGGTGAAATTCTTTCTTTAAAAATCTGATTTGTTGAATGTGTTTTATTTCAGTAGAAATAACATTTAATCGCAAATCTAACGAAAAGGAGATTGAGGAGCAAGAAGGGAGAAAAGAAACGATAAACATAGGCTGAATTTTAATAAGAGCAACTGTAGGAAAGGAGATTGTTCTTGGATTTTCTTTGAAGACCGTTTTGGTTCTGGTGAGTTACTTTAATAGGAAGTGACAAAGAAAATGTTACACATGACTTATTTTCTGTTGAGAAATGGTAGTTTTTATGTTTAGATTCTTAAAAGGTAAAGGTCCCCTGTGCAAGCATCAGGTCATTCCTGACCCATGGGGTGACATCACATCCTGACGTTTCCTAGGCAGACTTTCTTTACGGGGTGGTTTGCCAGTGCCTTCCCCAGTCATCTTCCCTTTACCCCCAGTAAGCTGGGTACTCATTTTACTGATCTCGGAAGGATGGAAGGCTGAGTCAACCTTGAGCCGGCTACCCCATCCTTTAATAAATGAAAAAGTCAACTATACTGAGGGTTTGATAATGTAGAAATATGTACCTTGAATTGGGTAAAAGGAAGGTAATTGGAATAGCTGGAAATATTGTCATTCCAGGCCCAGAATACTGATTTCACTGCTAGGGGCTGTCATTCCACTCTGGGAGCTGAGATTCCAGCCCCAGAACACGTCTGCTACACAAGCGCTGAGGGGAGAAAGGGTGGGGGGTAAGAAAACATTGCTAGAGAAGGGGGGAAGGCTGAAATATAGGAGGTGGGGAAGAAGCAGATGAGCAAAGATTGTTAGGCAAGGGGTGGAACAGAAAGAGAGAGGGGGAACTTTGACAATGAAGATGGAAGGAAGCAAGAGCAGAGGAATGCCCTCCCATAAATTGCTTGCGGATTCCCACTTGTCACCTATAATAGTGGGATGGAAGGCAGAGTTCTGACTGTACAGCAAAGGGTCATGTGAGTGATGGGAACTAAACCATCTCTGAAACTCTTGAGTACCTCCCCGTCTGGGGCTTTTCTCCTAGCTGAGCAGTGTATGAGTGTGTGCAAAGTGCCACCAAGGTGCAACCGATCTATGGCCTAGCATTAAAGCACAGCTAAGGAGAAAAGCACTTTGTGTGTGCACATGCATGCACTGGAGGTGTTTTAGTGGTCTTTTTATTCTGAAATTTGTATTTTCACCTCCATATTTTACATAGTTTGGAGCTAATTCATGTATTGTTCGGTCGCATCCACTATTTATTAGTATAAATATGTGAAAGTAAACTAGCAAAATATGAATTTTTAAAAACTGAAATACTTTGATACAGGTCTAAAAACACAAAAATTGTATCTGCACGTGACATATCCTATTGAGATCAGTGCAGGGATGCACAAAATCCATGTATAGATCCATTTTACACCCATTGCCTCTGATCCGGAAAAGTGGCAGGCAAGCAGAAGCCTATTTCTACATGCAGGTACATGGAGTATAGGATTTTAAACACTATATGATGTTTAGCTTCTCTAATGTGGGTAAAGTACTTTATGAAGTCAAGAAGTATTAGGCGGATGAAAACGTTGATAGTGACTTCTGGTTAGGGCTGTCAATTCGGTTCGGAACGAACTGAAAATCAGCCGAATTTCCCTTGATTCGGCAGTTTTTAGTTCGGGAGGAACCGAACTCAAAACTGGCGGGCAACCGGGGGACCCGAATTCAGCGAGTTCGGGAGTTCGCGAATAAATTCGGCCAATTCGGGGCCGTCAGTAAGCAGCATAACCTTCAGTAAGCAGCATTCTCCTCCCCCGGCCAATCGGTGGCCAAGCTGTGTCTTCTTCTGGCCAATCAGTCAGGATTGAGTACTGGAGGAATCAGCTGATGTGCGGCCAGTCGTGGAAAGAGATAGAGAGAGGGAAATCCTCATGTGTGTGTGAGGGGGTGCTTGTGCACATTCGCTCCTTTCCGTGGCTGCAGGGGGCGCATTTTTTGGGGTACAGACCCCAAACTTTCAGCGGAGCTTCAGATAAGGCTTTTTAAGAGACCACCCAAGTTTTGTAAACATTGGGTCAGGGCCCCCCGAGATATGGGCTTTCCCCTTTTCCCTATTGGGATGAATGGATCACCCTCGAGAGATGCATACATATGGATCTTATATTGGATACAAATGGAATCATATTGGATTACCCAGCCTCCCAGCCCCTCCTGCTGGAACAGAAGACAGCCACAGTAAGACCCCTTTGGGGGCTTTAATCTATAATTTTTCTTTTCTCTGTGTGTGTGTGGGGAGGGAGCAGTTTCTGTGGGGGGGGGGAGCCAAAGGGGGCTTTTGCCGGTTCTGCCTGGGGTGTGTGTTCCCCCTCCAGTCTCTCTCTCCCTGGTTTGAGGGGGGGCTTCATTTTTATTCTTCAGGTTTTCCTCATTCATAAGATCAGTTAGGTTATTTTGATGCTTGCTCAAAACTGGTTTTCAAATGGTGACTTAAAGAATGCATCTGCCTGGTCCCAAGTCCAATGCAAAAGGAGAAATTCCACCCCCTCCTGCTCATTATGCATAGCTAGCTGCCTCTGTCCCTTTCCATGGTATGCAAACTCCCAGGTGTCAGGTGTTGCTTTGCACTGTTGCAAAGGTGTTGCATTGCGTGCTTGTGTTGCTTTGCAGTTGTATTGTTTTGCAAAATTCTTCACACCTGCCCCGCCCTTTGCATGTTTGCAAAGGTGTTGCTTTTCAGTTGTGTTGCTTTGCAAAGTTCTTAGCACCTGCCCCGCCCTTGCTCTCATCAGCTGTTTGTCGGGGCTAAGAGCTTTGTGCCTGGGCGGCAAGCTCTGCTGAGAGATGCACATTAAGGGTGGGGGGGACCCCTTTCAGGGCCCATATCTCAGCCCCCCCTGACCCAATCTTTACAAAACTTGGGGAGTCTTTCAATATACGTCCTTTGAAGCTCTGCTGAAAGTTTGGGACCTCTAAGCCCAAAAATGCCCCCCCAGAGCCGCGGAAAGGCGCGGTTGTGTTTTTAATGGCTTTATTCGGCCGAATTTTTTTCCCGAACTTTGAATTCCCGCCGAATTGAACGGATCCGAAGTGGGGGAGTTCGGACTTCGGCACGTACCGAACCCACAAGGGCCAAATTCGGCCGAATTCGAACTGTACCGAATTTTTTTTTTTGACAGCCCTACTTCTGGTACTCTGACTGTTATTATATAGCCTGCTCAGTCATAATGAATAGTTTCATTTGGGTATCATGAGTAATAGCCATGAATAGTTCTGTCCTTCTTTGCTTTCTAATCTTTTCTATGTAGAAATTTAGGTGCAATCAGCACATCTCGTAGTGAGTTCTGTACATTAATAATGTGTTGTGTGCAGAAGTAAATCTACATCGTCCTTCACATTATCTACTTACATAAATTATTTAAAATGTTTCAAGATCTATGACCAAGTAATCCAAATAAAAAGTATTTGTATGTTGCTGAGTATCTGCATATTGAATTCCGATTTACATTATAGTTTGTTAGTAAGAATCCCCAGGTGAATCCTCCTGATATTTAGAGTACTGACTCTACTGAGAATTAAAGTAAATAAATGATCCTGACTATATAATCTCTTCAGCATAGTTAGCACATGATAGGAAAATGGCAAGCATCACCTGCGACTGGCAAATAATAATTATAATCCTCGTTAAAAACCTTAGTGATAACACTAATGTAAATCTTACCAAAATGGTGTTCAAATATGTCAGACTAGCTCACACATTCATGGACTAATTTTCTAATTTGTTAGAATCATATGTAAAGCCCATTGGGATTAAATAGTTTACGTTCTTCCTCCCCACTATTTTATTCCCCCCTCACAAGAATAATAAGGGTATAAAATGTTACTCTTGCTCCAAATGCTCATATAGGGTGTGATGTTGGTGCTTTCTCTCCTGTATGGTATAACAGCTAAGTGAAAGAATATGCACTATTGATGAGGCAAGAAGAACTAATTTCATGGCTGATTGGATGGTATGAGGAGGGATCTCTTCTATTAACGAAGCTCAAGGCAGCTTACAATATAAAAAAACAATGATTATAAAAACACCTAAAAGACTGCAATATATAAAATACCACATTAACATAGTATAAGCATAGTGGTTCTCAGTGCCTTAACAAATTATCACAATGTATAGAAATGCTTTGAAAATTCTAAAGTGGTTCATGATGCAGCTAAGCGTTAAACTGAATCCAAACATCTGATCACATGGTTCATTTACATGTGATGAAACAACAAGTCAGCATATATATGTGGTGTTGGACTTTCACGACTGCATCTTCATCCCATATTTTCTTTATTTTTATTGGCAGTGACACATGTCCTTGTTGGAAAACTTGCATTCAAACCATGAACGAGAACTCTCTCTTTTTTGAACTATAATCAAAAACAAACGTTTTTCCAGTAAGAGGGGGAAAAAATCTTTTACCCCCAAGGCTCTTTCAAGCTGGTTCCTCAAATTCTGAGCAGTTAATGTAGCAAGGACCTCCTTTGTACCGTTCTCTCAGTTGTCCATTTAAGTGGACGGATAGACTGTGAAGTCTGAGCTAACATAGAATCATATTTATCTAATAAAACTATCATACCAGGAAGGTACCAAACAGCAATGCAGGTACAATTATGGACTTGGCCCGTGTTGCTGGAAACTGACCTGTTTTGTTTATTCTCGTAAACACACAAGCAAAAACTATTCCCCAATATGCTGGATCTGATTTAAGAAGTTCCGCAGGGACATAGTCAGGTCCTCGTTCTTTTCCCTCCTTCATTACTGATATCAGTTGTTTAATTTCATCTGAAGAAACTGGATGCCAACAACTGCTCAATTCAAGACACAGGGATACCAACTCTATGTATGATGTTTTAAACACTTCTTTATAATGTTTCTCCCATTCCTTGGGTGTCACCCCAACCCACAGAGGTTCCCTGCTTTGTGTCCCTGCTGCCACCATTTCCCAGAAACCATTCACATTATTTGTTTCAGTCATGGCAATTAATCTTTCTCAAGGCCGCATTGTTGCATGCCGTTGTTTTTTTAAATATTTGAGCATCAATCTCCATTCCTTTTTATGCTTGAGCAAGCTTTCTAACTCAACAGGAGAATTAAGTTTTCTGTATTGTCGCACTGCCTGATTAGCATGGTATTGTCACTTGTTTTCCTGCCTTCTTTCTGTGGGATCTTTTTGGGGCTGTTCCCCTTGGCATCTGGTGTTCGTGTGTTTTCTGTTCATGTTTTAGAATTTTATTGTTGGACTGATACTTCTGTGGCTTTGCCGGTCTGCATACACGTGCGCTCCCTCTCTCTCTCTTTCTCTTTTACCCATATCTGACTCTTAACGAGGCTTTTGCAGTGCAGCTGTGCTGGCACAAATGCGGCGTTGCATCCCATGTTCCTAGGCTGATGGGACTTAAAAGTAGAATGTGCTTGGAGTTGAATTTCATGTCTGCTGTAGTGTTTGTTTTCTAAGCTAAAGAAGCAAGAAGTGAAACACCCAAGGAAGAGATCTTAAATTCTCTGTAATAAGTATTAATTTCCAAGTGTTTGGTCATGGCTAGGCAAGGAACTTCATAGTCATCTCTGACAAGACAGAGACATATTTCTATTCCAACTTTAAACGAGTCATACTTTTGTACTGTACGATTTGACCTTTGGGGCGAATGCCCTTTTAGTGATAATAGCCATGATGGGTTAAACCCAGGGAATACTGAAAGCTTGTGGATTTTAATCGCTGTGTAATTTAAATCAGACATGCCAGGCAGTATTTGTATAACGTTCTGAACACAAAGGTTTGTATTTGGCTTGCTTCCAGCGCTGCATGTGTTCATCAAATGTTGTTTAGCCATAGCAGCGTATTTATGCTATCTGGGAACACATGTATTCAGTTTCCTGAACAATGGGCTTTAATCAAGGCCACCTTCTAGGAAAGGACAACAAGTATGCAGCAAGTAGACTGCCAGGATGAAAATTAAGCGTACTTTTGCTAGAACCTTACCTATTTTTTTCCTCTGCTTAACAGTTTTCTACTGGGTTGGGGGGGTTTGCAAAAGATGTTTTGGACAGAGATCTTGCTCATATCGGCTTTTATAGCTTGGGCAATGGCCAAAACATTAAAGCACTTAAGCGGGGGTGGGTGGGAAGGAAGTAGTTGTGATCTATGAAAACTACAGTACTTATGAGAGTGTGATGCTGTTTCTTCTTGGTCACTTCTGCATTTCTCACAACCTTTTCATGTAAAAATTTCACCATAGGAAAGAACCACCATAATGGCTGTTATCCAGGGAAGTTTGTGGCTTCCCCAGCCTCACAAAAATACCCCCCACATACACCCACACACTTCAAACTGCTTTTTAAATCCAGAGGTGTTTCGAAAGCTGTTTATGATGCAGTGGTGGTGGACACTGTTCCACTGCCCATGTGTGTGACCCCCTCGCACTGTCAGTGGTCCTTTCTGTACGATGCTCACTATGTTTTAAGCATTCACAATTATTTCATCACTGTTCTGTTACATATATTGAGGGCATGACAGTCTCCCTGCAACACAAATGTGCCATGCCCGTTGATGTCACAAAACAGTGAAGGAGTACCTCTGTATATTTCACATCTATTATATACTAGCCTGTTTCGTGTTTATGAAGTTTGAGAAGATGCTATGGGACCTTTTGAAAATAAGAAACACCCAAGATGCTAAAATATGGCCTTTTATGCATGGCTGTTCCCCTCACCGTCACCCCTCCAATGACTTTGGGTCTTTGGATTATGCGTGCCGTTTCCAACTGTCAGAGGTCGCCTCGCTCTCCCCCTGCGTTTCCCCGCATTTTGCCCGTGTTCTCGGGAATCTCTGGTGTGAGGGTGCTACTAGTAAGGGCTGGGTCAGTACATGGAAGACCATCACCTGTCCTGGCTTTTAATACTGGATGAGCATGGCAATTTGACGTAGGTGGGTTGATTCTTTCAGCTTTGTCTGCCTGTTCATCAGCAGCTAATGTAAATAGGGATGGACAGTCTGTTATGATTTCGTTACCCTAACCATATGCTTTCTTGTCCTAAACCTTTAAGTGTCTGCCTTTGATGCTGTGAGATGAAGACTGAACAGGAATCTGTCCTTGCTGCCCTCATTTCTGCCTAACAGTTTCCCTTCCTGAGCTTACAAAGATGATTATGGCTGTAGTGTTGAGTTCCCCAGAACAGTTGTTTTGGGGAACCTCAACTTTCACGCTGAGCTGAAGCAGTACATCTATGTGTTGTTATCAGGAATGAATTGGGCTATTTTCATATTACATGAATAAGTTATGATGGAACACAGCTAAGTGTGAGTCTGATAGGGAATATGCTGCTGGAATAGAACATCTGGTTATCTTATAGCCTGTAAAACAATATATTGGTTGCCAAATAATCTATAAGCAAAATAATCATGTTTGGCTCAGTTCACGTTTTAATGCATTGTAAACTCAGTAACTTTTTTCATTTCTGGAAATTTGATTTAGTCACATATAATAAGAGAACGAGAGCGAGAATGATCACGTTTTTATAAGCCCAGTGGGAATGTTTGGCATTGTAAAAGCTGTATCCTCCAGTATCCTGAGAAAAGTCTTAGTTCTTCATAATCTCTTGAAGTTTATCAGAAGTTTTCTTTCTGTGTTTAAGAAAAAGCTACAGACAAAGTGTGAGGCTTCCAACAGGGAGGCTTCCCAAGGTGCCTGATTGCTTATGATGATTTTTTGGGGGACTTGGCACTTTGAAAGAGGAACTTTAAACTGATTTGGATGTGAAAAATAAAGTAGTCTGTTTATATATTGACTTCAAGGTTTCACAATCTTACTTTTTTATAATGAGACATCCTGGCCTCAACTCTCTCAGGAGAACAAGTAGATAAAAACATGCCTAATTCATAGACTTTGGAAGAGAATTGGAAGAATTGCCTAGTTGATGGAGGGGGGCATGTGAGAAACCTTCTGGACAAAGGTTTTGATTAGGGCATGTGGAAATATAAGGTTTTAAAATCCCATCTTCCAATCCAAATAATAAGATCGGCATATAGGAATAGACTTCCATGTGCTTTTTGCTTGTATGATTGTACCCCAACCATCAGTGACATCTGTTTGTTTTTTCCTGAGTTCAGCCTTAATTTATTCTCCTTCCTCCATTCCACAATTGGGTTCAGATACTGGAATGGGAAACTGCGTCTAAATCAGATGGAAAAGTGAAATGGAGTTCACTGTCATCCGCATATTAATAACACTACACTTCAGATAGGCAGATGGTCTCTCACAGTGACTGCATATAGATGTTAAAGAGCACTGATGAAGATTCATCTTCATGTTACTTTGCAGATCAGTTCCCACGGGGCAGACCAGACGTCATGCAATACTATGTTACGAATTTGGTCAGAGAGGTGATAGTAGAACCACTGTACAGCAGCATCTCCTCAGCCTTCCCAAAAGGATTTGATGATGATAGGCCACAGAGAGCTCCAGAAGAATCAAGGGGATCATTGATCACAGTACCAGTAAAAACAGCCCAAATCTTGATCTGAACCCTGATTACTGTATCAACAGAAGTATAGTGTCCAGATCACGCAAAGTGATGGTATCGTTTTACTCTGCTCTGGTTAGACCTCACCTGGAGTATTGTGTTCAGTTTTGAGCACCGCAATTTAAGAAGGATGTAGCCGAGCTGGAATGTGTCCAGAGGCGGCCAAGATGGTGAAGGGTCTGGAGACCAAGTCCTATGAGGAAAGGTTGAAGGAGCTGGGTATGTTTAGCCTGAAAAAGAGAAGACTGAGAGGGGATATGATAACCATCTTCAAGTACTTGAAGGGCTGTCATATAGATGATGGTGTCGAGTTGTTTTCTATGGCCCTAGAAGGTTGGACCAGACCCAACGGGTTGAAATTAAATCAAAAGAGTTTCCGTCAAGAAATTAGGAATAATTTTCTAACAGTTAGAGCATTTCCTCAGTGGAACAGGCATCCTTGGGAGGTGGTGAGCTCTCCTTCCCTGGAAGTTTTTAAGCAGAGGCTAGATAGCCATTTGTCAGCAATGCTGATTCTATGACCTTAGGCAGATCATTAGAGGGAGGGCATCTTGGCCATCTTCTGGGCATGGAGTAGGGGTCACTGGGTGTGTGTGGTGGAGATAGTTGTGAATTTCCTGCATTGTGCAGGGGGTTGGACTAGATGACCCTGGTGGTCCCCTCCAATTCTATGATTCTGTGATTCTACTGTGGGTTGAAATAATTCATATCATGCAGGATCATTTGGAGAAGGTTTGCCATTGGCTGTTTGATCACTGTGGCCAAAAATAAAACCTAAGCTGGGATGTAATTACTCTATAATGTTTTGAATAACTTGGGGAAAAGTAAGATATTTAGGGAGGAAAACTCCTGGGGCGGCGCTGTGTGTGTGTGTGTGTATGTCCAATACTTGGCTTTACATGGCTCAGGCAATTTAGAGAACTTTTTTTCATAACATTTTGTATTTATTAAAATACTTAACTGCAATTCCTGCAGTAAACAGCTCAAGCTCAGCTTACAAATAACAGTTCCTGTAATAGTTAGCACACACATAATAACCAGGTAACTTACAGGTATGACATTAGAGATTACTTGTTATTCTAAGCCTTTTAAGTAGAGTAGCCTCTGGAAAGAGGCCAATATGGGCACCCTTTTGACTTCTTCAGGAAGGCCTTGACTATTTCTCCCTGTGTGAAAGAGAAATACAGCAAATGGAAGCAATTGGAAGCCTTGAGTCTGCACAGTACACTGGCTTCAAAATATCCCTGTTTGTTTTAAGTAATATATAAGTCTCTAAAAATTGTAATCACATATGTGCTTGTTTTTCTTCAATAAATATAATTATGGAATTAACTAGTCGTCTTTTGGAAGCCTGTGCACATGAAGCTGCCTTACACTGAATCAGACCCTCGGACCATCAAAGTCAGTATTGTCTACTCAGGCCAGCAGCGGCTCTCCAGGGTCTCAGGCTGAGGTCTTTCACATTGCCTACTTGCCTAGACCCTTTAGCTGGAGATGCCGGGGATTGAACCTGGAACCTTCTGCATGCCAAGCAGATTATCACTGAGCCGCAGCTCCTCCCCAAAAATAAAATAAGTAAAATAAGTGGTGAACTCAGAATCTGATCCCTGAGTATAAGAGAGGCTTGGGTTGAAGGAGTGAGAGTTCTAAAATACACTGAAAGTTTCAGAGCATCAATAAGGTTTTGTATTGAGTAAAATTTATATTACATAGCTTTCAGCAAATCATTTAAATACCTTCTTCAAACCTGTGAGCAGAAAAAAGTGAGTATTGTTGTTATGGTTACTTTGCTTCATTCCTGGCATAACATCATGATTTATGACAATGTTCTTGTGCAATGATTTGTAAATCTAACATTAAAAGCTCTGTCTAGAGTCACGTGATTAGATTTTAAACCATCCAGTTTTGAGCGACAAGGGGAAAACTGTTCATGTGAGAACACTATGAATGCATCAAAGCTTCAGGATTAGGTTACAAGTTTTACAAATCTAAACTTTTTCTTACTGGGCATTTTGAACTCATATCCATGCTTTCTTTTCTGACTCCCCCCCCCCTTTAAGCAACAGAAGAAACATATGTCTGCTAGAACAAAGCAGGTGTTCTAGGAAGGCATAATAGCACAATGATAATAACTGTTAATCTCCATTTACTCTAATGCTTTAGATTTACAGGTACAGTTTTGAAAAAGAAGCTATTGACTCAGAATCTGCAGGGCTCTGTTAACACTGCTTGACAATCTTTCTTTAATTGTGCCAACTAAATTTTGAATTATTTGAAAGGATAACATTTCAGATTTCTGAAAACCATTATCATTCTTCGAAGGAGCTGATAACTAATTCTTAGGTATCGACCTTCTGTGCAGATGGTAATAAAAACAGTCTTCAGATTCCCAGTTGTTATAATTTCTTTGAGATATCTGGGTCTCTAGTCTCCCGGGAGCCTTTTCTATTTGGGATTATCAGAATTACTGCAGTTCATCTAATTCTGAAACTCCCAAGTGCTATATACCTTTTTATGTACAATGAGGAACAAATACTCTTTTTGTCAGTGCCAAAATACTGATAAACAATTCATCTAATTAACATACATTTCCTTGCATTGGACTTTGCCAGGTTTATTTTACTTTTAAGTTTCACTGGTAATATTGATAAGAAAATAATTTCCAACCTTTGCTGTGGTTTCTGCTTTGCATCTTTTGTGGTTGAAAAAAGAGATAGCTGGCCATGAGATCTGAAAGTCTATATTCTCATTTAGAAGAAGAAGAAGAGTTGGTTTTTATATGCCAACTTTCTTTTCCGCTAAAGAAAAACTCAAACCGGCTTACAATCACCTTCCCTTCCCCTCCCCACAACAGACACCCTGTGAGGTAGGTGGGGCTGAGAGCTCTTAATAGAACTGTGACTTGCCCAAGGTCACCCAGCTGGCTTCATGTGTACGAGTGGGGAAACAAATCCAGTTCACCAGATTAGCCTCCACCGCTCATATCGAGGAGCTGGGAATCAAACCCGGTTCTCCAGATCAGAGTCCACCACTCCAAACCACCTCTCTAAACCACTGCACTATGCTGTATGTGAGAATGTTCCTTCCAAACTTGTAGTGGCACCTCGCCACTCGGTCACAGATGGATCTATGACTGAGTTGGGGTGTGTGTGTCACTGTATGTTTGGAAGGAACACCAAGACCTGATTAGAAGTAGTAATCATTGCAAGGAATAATAGAAATTATTGGGTATTGGAATTAGCAAATCTTAAGCAGTCAAATAACACAAACTACCCAATGCCCAAAGTACCCAATAAAGAGAAAATTATTTCACATCCCCCGAAAGCTAGTTTTCATTCAAGTAGAGAGACAAGAGTGGAAGGGGAAGCAAGATTTATAGCTTCTGATCTTAAAAGTCCAACTCAGTCTCCAACAACAATTAGGAAATTGAAGCTTCAGGGCAGTAGGTAACTCAAAAGGAACAGAGCAGGGGTACATATTGTGTCATACACTGGAGTCCTGCAGTTGCACAAACATTGGTAACTTGGAGCCAGCAAAAATGTCACTGTGGGGAAAGATTCTGTTTACGGTTATAGGTCAAGCAGTGATAGGACCGGACATGGAAAGAGGAAAGTGGGCAGTGATAGGGGCCAAATGTATATCATTACTAGGCAAAGGGAGATGGGTAGCGGTTTGGGATCATGGGAATAATTCAGATGAAATAAAAGAAAGGTGGGTTCTAGGAGGTGGGGGATGTTGTCTGGGATAGCTTCAACCAGTGCAAAGAAGTGGGGTTTGGGCAATTCAGATGATGTAAATTGGAACTTTTAGACAGCTCAACCAAAAGCAGAAAACAAAACTGAGGATGACCTAAACATAGGCACAGTTCCTGTGATTAGGTAATGCAAATGATTATCGTGGCAGGTTCTTCTAGTGGCTAAAGCCACACTGATTAATTTCCGGAGTCTTTGATTAATAATCTGAATGCCAGGAACTAAAGGTAAAGCTTTTCAAGATGACTCCTATTCAGCTCCAGTTAGCATGATTGAATTACATGTGGTCCTCCTCCTTTTTGCTCTGCACTGACCACAAGCTTGTTTAGTTGTTCTGTTGCCAAATATGGAGACAAGTGAGTCTCAACCGCAAAATGAAGGTGATAGAGTAAAAGATGGGTAAGGTAATTTATTTATAGATCTTCTTTCAACAAAGAAAAAGTTCCCAGGGTGGTATACAGCATATAAAATATAATAAACATTAATAAAAATAAGTTTCCCAGTAGTGCCATCCCCCTACACGTCATTTCTTATTATTCTAACCCATAGGCACGTCCGGTGTCTTGATTGGGGCAGGACGCCTCCTCGAGGACACAACTCCACTAATGCGTAGCTTATCCTGGCTACCAAATGCCTTCTAGGTGGCCTTCAGGCCTGGCCTTACCCTTTGAATTTTGAGTCCTGTCTGTTTGAACAGGCATCTCTCCTCCTGTGAGTTCATCTGCCCATTAAGATCAGCAAGAGAAATTCTGCTCCACATACATTCTGTAAGAGAATCAGATTTGGAGTGTGTATGGAACAGGAAGTTCTTGGCTGATATGCGATTTTAGTGGCAATGTCTAGGGCTTTAAACTTGGTTAATTGTGGTATGGCCATCACTTATGTAGTTTCAGGTTTTATTATTTTATTCCACCCTTTGGTTTCCTGGAAAGTGTATTTGTGTATAAACTTAACTACCAGAAACCCCATTTATTTTGATTTGTCACGGATATCATTCTCTTAATTACATCTCCTGAACTGTCACATTTATGAAATGAATTAAACTGAAATACATTATAACAATGAGAGATATCAAAGCTGATAATTTTAATTGAAAGATTATTTTGTATTTGCATTACGTTGTTCACTTTAAATATACCAGAGGGGCAACTGTGTTAATTTGCTGCTACCAAAGAAACAAAATCTTGTGGCACATTAAAGACTAGCAAAATCATTGTTGTTTGAGCGTCCTTAATCCAACTTCATCAAATTCATGTTGTATTGCTTTCAGTTAGTAGAGATATGTGCACAAGTTTACAAAGGATTGAGGGTGGATTATTACTAGTGAGTAGTTTCTTATGGTTAGGAGGCTGGCTTTCCTTCTATACACATATGTGTATACTGTTCACCTTACTGTGCCAATTCACCAGTAGCTGGGAATGGTCCATGTCCATTCTGATTGGATTGTCTACCCTCTTGACTAAATTTCAGTTTCATCTGGACTCTGTACATCCCGCATCTTGGAATGTTGGGCCTTCCAGCCTCTATCTGTAGTAACATCCCACTCCCATTCTGTTTTACCTTTCTGTATATATACTTTTTTAAATTTGGGGGGTGCAGCAGATTCTTTGACTAACACAGCTACCACTCTGGCATACATAGTATAATGCTTTTTTGAGTAACATAGTCTAAACACTTTTCAGTTGACTTGCGGTGCAGTTGTTGAAAAGGTTGACCATCATTGCTTTATACATATATGAGATTGAAGAAAAACTCTGCAGGATTTGAGCAGTGGGTCTGTCTAGCCCAGGGGTGTCAAACATAAGGCCTGGGGGCCAGATCCAGCCCTTGACGGCTCTTATCCGGCCCACAAGCCAGCTAAGGCAGCCACCCCCCCACTCCCGATCTGGGCTGGCGAGTCCGCTGTGAGCTTGCCAGCCAGCCACCCCCCCCAAGTCCCAAGGTGTCAATGATTAAAGACTGTTAAATAAAAGAAAATACTGTACAAGTGTTATTGTGTTAATCATGTTTGTATTTTAAGTAAAAAATAAATTAAAAATAATATCATTAATTCGCTTTGCAAAAATAACAAAATTTTGTTATCTCCTGTATCTGGCATTAAATTTTATGGTATGCATGGCCCAGCCTGACAAAGTGACATTTATGTCCTATCTGGCCCTCATAATAAATGAGTTTGACACCTCTGATCTAGCCCATCATCATGTTTCTTACAGTGCCCAACTAGGTAGGTCTGAGAAATTCAGAAGCAGAGAATAAGAGCAATAGAGGGAGGGCTATTGTTGCTTTTTCCTGGGGGCACCAGCACTTCCTGTTATACAAAGAATGCTAAACTCTTGGTTCAAGTTTTTTTTTTTTAATTAAGAGCTGGATTGAACTTTCTGACCCAGGTCTCCTTCCCTTTGCCCCAGCTTCAATAAAGAGAATATAAGGGACTGTTAATTCTAAGATATTTTTCTTCAAATCCTTGTCTGTTTTCTGTTTTTACAGCATTCATATTGCTCTCTTTTATTGGGAGGATGAAATTGGAAATATACAAGGCAATAGATCACTACATTAAGCTTGAACAGCTGTAGTTCAGCTTTTTTATTCTGCAATGCTGTGGGATTGGCTGGAGTTCATTTGGATCCCACCAATTCTTCATGCATTTGGCCTTTTGTGTTCCCATTGGCTCAGATTCTGAATAAAAAGTACTTTCTAAAAATTACTTAAGCTGTAATATTTAAAGTAAACAGGCTATGTATTGCTGTGGAAACCAGACAGCACCCATGAATTGTATTTGCCTCGGAAACCCTTACATACGCAAGTAGTTCATATCTGAAGACAGTCATCATTAGTGTTTGTCTTGCATCTGTCCCAAGTATACTTTCCCCCTTTGTAACATTCTCGCTATGTCACTGGCATACTAAATTGGTAATGAAAATAAAAGGTGACCTGGGAGTGGGGGAGGTGAGGGTGCATAAGCACTTGAATGGCTGAAGTCTCTTTCTACAGAAATCAAGCCAAATTCCAAAGTATTTCTAGGCAGTTTTTAAGCATTTTCTTGACAGTGTCAAGAGAGTCAACTGATACAGCAATAAAAGTCCTAGAGGCCTACAAGAGGAGGGGTTGTGCCTCAGTAATAGAGTGCATACTTGGGTCATTTATGCACGGGAGTTTTACCTGGGGTTCCATGCTTGCTCGACCCACACTTTTCTCTTGCGAATTCCAAAACCGCTATGCACCAGCAAAAAATGGCTAAGCTCAAATCTGGAAGTTCCCCCCTCCCCCCCCCGGAAACCTATGTGCCTTGTTAAAAAGCATTAATACAAAACAAAATGGAGCTCCCTAAAAGGAATCGGCGGGGGCGGGGGGCAAACCCAAGCCTCATTTTTAAAATCCTTTCTTCTGCTCAGAAAGAACTCTGAAGAAGCAGGAAGCATTTGAGTCCCCGCACCTTGACACACTGCTTTGCAATTGGTTGTGGTGCTTACTGGGAGAAAGACATCAAGCTTCTGTGTCCCGCACTTTGGCTTATGCATGGAGACTTCACCAGGGAGTGATTGAAGAATTGGGCTAAAACAGCAACGGAAAGACCTGGGATTTGCAAGGGCTGGGCGTGAGGTCATCTCTAATGGACAGAATACTCATGCATAACTCCAAGGAACAACAGAGTCAGACTGGCTAGTAATAGCTTTTCTAGTTGTCCTAAAGCCAAAGTCAGATTAAGAAAATGTTCTTAATTTTGAATTGTTTGGCTATCATCCTAAAAACCATTGGCTATTACAACTGATGAGGAGACAAGAATGTTGCTGGAACATTTGTGCTCTATTATGGATTGGCTTTTCTAGCTTAGACACTGACCAGATAGGGGGAAAGCCTGTATCACTGACTTTGCACTATTTATTACTAGTTTTTGTTTTCTGGACTTTCTAAAACGGGTTCTCAACATGTTGCCCGCCGATACTTTTCCTGGTGCCCACCAAGTGTTTTTAGAAAGTGCATGGGACCAGTTGAGGCTCTTGCCTAGCAGAGCTTCTGACTGGCTACTAAAGATTGGATTGGCTGTTCAGATTAAAATAATGGTGTTTCAGCAGCAGCTGTCACCACAGTTTTGGTTTTATTCTCAGTCTTCTTTCCCGGTGTATTTTGTAAAATACCCCTCTTCTCTCTTGCACCTCCTGCGACAGCCATTTTGTGCTTGGCTGTGCCTCCTGAAGCAGCTGTTTTGTGGTTGTGGCCACTGCCCTGTGTCAGAATTCCAAAATTGCAAGTTTTAAAAACCATGGTGCAACATTCTCTCTAACAGAACTTGGTCCAATAGCCTGTCATTTGTTGCTTTATGTCCATGAATGGCTATCCCTCATTAATTCTGTAGTGTAGTGGTTAATTAATTAATTCTGTAGTGTATTGTGGTGTAGTGGTTAAGAGCGGTGGTTTGCAGTGGTGGAGTCTGATCTGGAGAACCGGGTTTGATTCCCCACTCCTCCACATGAGCGGCGGTTGGCTAATCTGGTGAGCTGGATTTGTTTCCCCACTCCTACACATGAAGCCAGCTGGGTGACCTTGGGCAAATCACACTCCGCCCCACCTACCTCATAGGGTGTGGGGAGGGTAAGGTAAGGTGATCGTAAGCCGGTTTGATTCTCCCTTAAGTGGTAGAGAAAGTCGGTATATAAATGCCAACTCTCCTCCTCCTCTCTGTAGTTTTCTTGAGCCACTCATTCTTAGCCTTCACAGGGTTGTTGTAAGGATAGAATAGAGAAGAAAGAACCATTACTCTGCCATGTCTTCCTTGACGGAAAGGTTTGTGTGTGTGTTAAGTGCCATCAAGTTGCTTCCAACTCATGGCGACCCTCCAAAATGTCCTATTTTTGACAGCCTTGCTCAGATCTTGCAAATTGAGGGCCGTGGCTTCCTTTATTGAGTCAATCCATCTCTTGTTGGGTCTTCCTCTTTTCCTGCTGCCCTCCACTTATCCTAGCATGACTGTCTTTTCCAGTGACTCTTGTCTTCTCATAATGTGACCAAAATACGATAGCCTCAGTTTAGTGTGGAAGGATGAGGTAACGCTAAACTGTAGCTATCAGCCTTGTAATCGTGGATATGGCTGGCAGCAATTCCTTTTTCTAGCCACTGCAATAATGAGAATCCCAGAAGACCATGTGTATGATAGTGTAGTTTGCACAATGTGTTTGTCTATAGGAATGATTATCCAGGAATATTCGCATGACTGTTCATCTTCACATGACAAATTTTCCCTAAGATCATATAGATCTTAATGAATGTGTGATGGGGATTTCCCCCCCACACACAGCGAATTGGAAACTCCCTGTTTCACACACATATGTTGAAGCACATGTTTTGGAATACCAGAAGTAGCACTAAGAGAACAGAATTATATTAGCATGGTAAACTTCCTGAATATCGAGTCTGGTATCCAGGGGAAACGCCATGGTTTTCGAATTGTTGAAGCCTCTGTGAGTCTTTGATAAGACTAATTTTGCTAATACAATTTAATTTTCCCCCTTTATGATTGACACGCCAAAGAACATTCTGAAATATAGAAGAATTTACATATTTATGTGCAAGAATTTGTCAGACTGGGGTATTACAGATAAATTTCTGTTTTAGCAAGAATCCTCTTCAAATCTCTTTAAAAGTTATACAGTGTAATTTATACAGCCACTGATTTAATTGCAGAAGATTGTGCGTATAGAAACAGGAATAAGCATGTGTAATCAGCAAAGCTCTGTTCGGTTTGCTCAGCCTCTGGTAAAAAAGTCTTTGGAAAGTAACAAACATCTAAGAAATAAGTGTTCACAAAATTAATCCCTCAAGCTTTTATCTGAAGTAAATTAATTTGTAACCCATTATGAATAACGTGTATGACTGCAAATTTCATGAAAGAGGTGTTGATAAGCAAGGTGTTGGTAAGATCAAGCATACCTTTTCTATTTGCGTTTAATTAACAAGTGCTGGCTTTTTCTAGTGTGGGTCACAGTCAAAAAGATATGTAAGTGAGAATGGAAAATTATTAAGCACACATCAAAAGGCTGCATTTTAATCATTTCTTTATTTAATGCATTTCTATACCATCTTTCTGTTGAGACACTCAAGACATTTTACAGTTTAAGATATGAAAATGCGAAGCAATAAAATAGTATTGAATAGCAGAAATTATCCCTGGCTATTGGTTGGCAGGAGTTGGTGGGAGGGCGTTCAGTAGGGAAATGAGGGGAGGGATGTCTCAACTGAATTCTCTCAGGCCACTGAGTAGAGTCTTCAAGAACTAATGACATAAGCACCTTGGCTTGGACTTCTCTTTTGCCTTTCTTTCTGGCCACACAGGTCTTTTAGTAGTCTAAAGCAGTGGTTCTCAACCTGGGGCCATATGGCCCCCTGGGGGCCCCCAGGATATTCCAAGGGGACCACAGGTGAAAATTGCGTAAATGGGGGGCCACGGCACGAGACTAGGGGGCCACAGAGGGAAGTGAAGAAAACAAACACATGAAAACCTAACGCATGACTTTCTTCATTGCACTTCTATGCATCATTTGCATCTGTGGATTTTTGTATCTCTGTAATCTTGTGCAACGGTGGTAGAGGCTTTGTTCTCCCTTGTATGTGAACATTGTTGTTTATTAGCGTGCTGTATTCCCTTTTCGTGGGGCATTTTTTGTAAATTTCAGTTTTCCAATAAGAACTGCACGTGTGCATTTTGTGTGGCTGTTTATGCTTCTTTGTTCCTCGGCTATTTACAAACAAAACATTTAAATAGCTACCTTTCTAGGTAGGACAGGGGGGCCACAGGAAGAAAACAAGGTCGGAAGGGGGCCACGGTTGGAAAAAGGTTGAGAACCACTGGTCTAAAGGAAGTTAAGAGAACGTGCTGTTTCCTGCTTCGTATGATACAGACATTCCTACTGCTGAAGAAGAAAACCACTAGTCACTTTTAAAAGCAGCTTATCTGGATCCAGTTTATAGCTACCTTTGTTTCTGTGTCTGATCCATACACACCAATCATCTTTGACCCCAGAGATGCTCTTATTTATTTTATTTTTTACCACCTGAGATCATTCTTAAGACTTATCAGACTGGCTGCCCCAGGTCTGCCTGTTATTTCACCCTTCATAAATGAAGCTGTGTGCTTGTGTGAGAAATGGGGCAGATCTTTCTCCCTGCTCTGCTTTCTTTAGGATGTGATAGAATATCTTGAAGTGGCTGTGAAGTGGGGAGGATAATCTAATAAGCCTCTCTACTCCTAAAGAACACATTATGTTGGTTTATGTCTGTGCACTCACACACGGCAGATTTTGGGATTAATCTATGAAAAGGTGAAAACTACAGAATCCAGAAAAAAGGAAAGCATAGCAATAAACTATCTAAAAAACATTATCCTTTCAGTCCATCTTCCAGACTTGGAAGCAGGATCAGCCTCCTCCCCCACCCCCCCAATCTGGACTTGACAAGGTGACAGAAGATTGCTTCTTTGAGACCCACATTTCAGGGGTTGCGCAGGATCGAAAAGTTGGATGTCCATCAAACTCCTCCTGGAAGAAGACTTAACCAATGAAGCTTTTCCTTAGGATGCTAGAGTGATTTGTGCATGACCAGAAAATGGTGGAGTCTGCAATCAAGGGTGAGGTGTAGAGAGAAGATGAGGTTATGGATGAGGGGTATGCACCCCGCCCCCCCAAAAAAATCAGTATGTTCTGGATTCAGTTATAATTGACTGGAAAATTTTCGGTAAAGCTGAATCATCGTGCCAATATGGGGGTTTACTGGCTTTTTTTTTTTTTTGATATTCAAACATTTTCGGCTTCATTATACTCTATGGAGAATCTTTGCAGGACTTGGGGCGTGTTCCTTAAGGTAAAGGCATCAAATTTGCAGCATAGCCGCTGGTAACTCTTAGAAGAACCCCCAAGTTTGGTAAAGATTGGGTCAGTGGTCCAATTTTATAGGCCCCCCAAAATGGTTTCCCATCCATCCTCCATTGTTTCCAATGGAGGAAAAATGGAAGCCCAAAAATTTAGACCCCCTGACCTTAGCTTAATCAAACTCAGGGGTTCTTGTAAGGAGAGTTACCAGCAGCCATACTGCAAATGTGGTGTCTCTACCTTAAAAAACAGCCCCCCAGAGCCCCACAAAGATTCCTCAAAGGGTTCAATGGATAAGTGCTCTTTAAATTTTAAAGAGCTGCTGCACCTGCAACCCAGTGTGAATCGGGCAGCGGAATGGGGGTTGGGGTTGGTCGGCAGCTCTTTAAATGCATTGCTCCAAAATTTTCCTATTTGTCCTTTTAAGATGCCTCTTCCCTCCTCCCTCCTGTTGCCAGGAAACAAGCCAAAGGGCAGGAAAAGGGCAAAGGAGGTTTTTTCCTTGTTCAGAAGCAACTCCAGCACAGAAATCTTGAGCAAATGGGGGCACCTTTGCTAGCCTAATAGAAGCCCAAGGTAAGTTTAAGTTGTTTTTTAAAAAAGTTTAAAACCCTTCACAAGCCTTGTGAATGGGCTCTAAACTTTTTTTAAAGTCGCCCTTTAACAGCAGCCTGGAAAAGCTGAAAATTTTCGGCTTTTCGGCTTTTGATTTTTTGGCTCCAGTCAAATAGTGCCTTTGTTTCAGTTCACCCCTATTATGGAAATACTACAGTGATCCACCACTGGGTTAACAGGATACACTGACAGATAACTAAAATGTGACAACTGTAGGCAGATTCTCTCCCTCCTAGGGTTGCCAACTATGGGTTGGGAAATTCCTGAAGATTTTGGAGTGGAAGCTGGGGAAGGCAGAATTTGGGGAGGGATCTCAGTGGGGTATAATGCCATAGAGTCCATCCTCCAAAACAGTCGTTTTCTCCAGGAAACAGATCTCTGTAGTCTGGAGATCAGTTGTAATTCTGGGAGCTCTCCAGGCTCAACCTGGAGGTTAGTAACCTTACTCCCTCCCCACTGCAGGATGCTGATGTGCTGGGCCTATCTTGATGAAATGGGGGTTTTGTGCATTACTGCAAACTCAAAACAAGATAGTACAACACTGTCACTGTGTACATTACCCATACCACTGATTTTACATTTGTGGTATTTTGCACGTGTTTAAAAACAGCCTACAATGCTGTTAGAAAGTAGCAGAAAGAGGGGACATGTTGGTAAGAAACTGTTGCATTTGCTGAAGAAATGTAGAAAACTTTGCCACAATAGACAAAAACTGGAAAACACTGCACGTAGGGCACATTCTTGATTGCATTGGTTCTTGAGGTTCTTGCAGCTCAGAGTACAGCTGCAGAAATTAGTGTTCATATTTTTCTGCTATGGATATGGTAACTAGGGTGCTCCAATCCAAAAACACCACTTAAGTAACTTCTAACCTTTTTCTTCTTACTTTTTGCTATAGACTAAAACAAAATGTAACATTTGTATGAAAACTGATTGTTAGTCACATGCTAGGAGTTCAGGCACATTAGTTGTGTCTAATGTAGACTTTGTACACAACATACAAGTTGAGTTAAGTCCCCAATAAATAAATCAAGGAAATGGCTGCCCCTTGAGTACCATTTCTGTTCATCTTGGCACCGCTGTTATTATTCAGTTTGCACACATCTAAATATAATAAAATTCTAGATATCAGAGATTTTCTGTGACTGTTTCATTGTATTAATGCACTGTGCACGGATAGACCAACTGAAATAGTACTGATTCAAAAATGTTTTAACCGATGTTCGTACCTGTGGTTGGTGAGGTGGCTGATTATTGTTACCAAGCTTGAATTGGACCTTTGTTTTGAAGGAGCATTAACACCTAGGCACTGGGCAGCAGGGTCATTATTTACATAGTTACCACAAAATATCACCGTGTATTTCACTGAAATTTAACAGCGACAGCTCTGGAAACAGTGATAACGCTGGCTTGCTAGCACATTATATCCTGCCAGACTGTGACTACATATTTGAATCTTGAAAGCTAAACGGGGTCAGAGCTTTGGAGCACAGACATTCAAGGAAACTCCTTTTCCCGTCACAAAAGGACTGCTGGTTACCATGTATGGCACTCCATTTAGTCTCTTAGTTTAGGAAGGAATTGGGTATGATGCTGATCATGAGATTGCCTTGTCCTCTTTCTCTCCGCTCTCTCCGTGTTTAACAAGGGAGTCGTATGGTGTTATGCAGAGCAAAACAACCATGTTCAAGGTAGAAGGTATTAAATAGTAATTTTCATCACTTCATTTTTTGAAGAGCATTATTTGGTATACTTACTTTCATTGTTGTGATATGTTCCGTCCTATATGTGTGCAAGGTACATTATAGAATGCAGCAGTAATGTGACACCCTCCCTGTGGAATTAGTGGCTAGTTCCTTGACCCCAGTCATACTGTCATTTATCCAGTGGACTTGATTGCAAATGATGCCTTCTTGGAATACCACCCCTTCTCTCCAAAAACAGGTGTATGCAAGCTGTCTACAAACCCTAAGGAAACCCATGAAGCAGCTTCCGATATATATATGTGTGTGTGTGTGTGAAGTCCCATTGAGCATTTGTGTATGTCTGGTTACCAAAATGGCTTGCTTGCATGAAATGCCATACAAATGAGATAGCAATGACAGAGCTTTCACATCGTCTACGGTCATGGCTAATAATTGAAAATGGTAGTTGTGGGGCATTGATGTATGTGCATATATGAATGTACAGTGAACATGCTTCAGATTATGGTATAAGTGACCAAATAGAGGGGGAAATGAAGGGTGAGGGTTTGATAAGAGCATAGCAGGCATTTGAATCCATTCCAAGGTAGAGACTATGGATTATGCTGGAATGCTCTTCAATTAATAAACACTTGTTGTGGCTAATTAAACAATTGTATTCTAAATCTTCTGCTCAGATATGTACTGGTATTGAGGGACAATTAGCTGATGAAAACCCCTTGCATAAGGGGTTGTTTATTAGCCCCACTCTTATTTCATATCATCTAATGACTTGACCTCTCATTTGTCCAGTTACACAGCCAATGTGCCAGTGCTGGCGGGACAGAAATTGCCACTTTTGCTGAATGCGGACAACATACTTGTGTTATCATTCACTCTGCTTTATTTATGTAAACTATTAAAAGCACTTGCAGAAGACTGTGTAAAAGAAGGACTAGTTATAAATACGTGAAAATAAAAAATTATGGTGTTTGCTAAATCTTATTCTCCCCGCCAGTATATAAGTAGTTCATAAATGGGCAACCAATTGAACAGGTAAAGCAATGTAGGTATCTGGGGGTCATATTTCAATCAAATTTGAGCTGGAAGGCCCATCTGACTAGTGCTATAGAAAAAGCTAGATTCACCAATAATGCAATTACTTGATTTTTCTTCATCCAAGGTGGCAATTATATACCAGGTGCTATCCAGGTATTCAGTTCTAAGCTAGTATCCCGATTTTTGTATGCAATTGGGATCTTGGTAGTAGTGGTGTATAGATCATTTGATAATTTGGTGTAACAGCCATGTGTTATGGGTGTTTGATTAGTAATTGTTGCTGCTGAAAGGTTGTGTGATTTTAATTGAGCATCTTTAGGAATATGGATTAAAGTTGACAGACTGTTAGGGCTGTACAGACAGATGTTGACCTTTGACTTTTGAAGCTAGGTTCTAAGCACCTCTGTGTTTGGGTCAAGTATAGTTCAATTGCAAACCATGGGAGTGGTAACAACATGTAGTCCCTGAACCCAACATTGAATTAAAACTGTTGCCATGTCCTTACACTGTTTGGTTTGGACTTTTATAGAAACTCTAACAAAGAATGAGTAATGGAACTCTACAACTTTCCAGAAAGCTCTTAAAGAATATGACAGGAATGCTAAAGTATCCTGATAGAAAGGCTATTATTTGTTTACTGGTCAGCAGTCCAAGAAATTGTTCACATTTTCCTCACATACTTATTGGTATATTGTCAGCAAAATGTAATCAGAGTGGTGTCACTTGCCCTACACAAGTAATGCGCATAAGAATGTTAATGTCAAAAATTATTTTTTCCAAGTAGTAGCTAAAATGCTTTTAAAACTCTTGGGCCCTTGAGTAGATCTTTGTCTCTGAGGGTTAAATCCAGACTAAACTGGCCATTTCACCAGTTCTCCCTTCCTACTGTAGATCCCCCACATAGACTCATAGAGGTGGAAGGGACCACCAGGGTCATCAAGTCCAATCCCCTGCACAATGTAGGAAATTCACAACTACCTCCCCCCCCACCCCCCCAGTGACCAGAAGGTGGCCAAGATTCCCTCCCTCTCATCATCTGCCTAAGGTCACAGAATCAGCCTAAGGTCACATGTCTTTCCTCATGGTTACTTATTCCCCAGGAGCAGCATTTTATGGAGATCAGAGTGCTACAGTGGGAGGGAGGAAGCAGATAGAAAATTAAGCTGATAGGAAATTTGGTATGGATCCAACCTTGAAACTTTAGCCCATTTTCTCCAATAAGGAAACTTTCAGTAATGATCCTAAGATTATTTAGAGACATTTCACTTGACTGATTTATTAATCAATACCTAGCAATTATGTGACTTCTCAGAAAAGGGTTTTCAAAAAGGCATTTGCTTACTAAACTTGGCACTTTGGTGAACAAAGGGGAATTCTGAAAACTGTTACTATAACAACATCTATCTGTATTTGCAAAATGGGGAAGTATTATATTGTTTGGATTTCTCACAAAGTCTGATTCAAAGCACCAGGGGAAATATAGTTTAATGCAAAACAATATTTTATCTAGCTCTAGGTATAATAATTTCCCCTACTTCTTCTGCACCTTAACAGGGATGGTACTCGTTATAAAAAGGCAATTAAAATTGGTTCTTGTAGGTTATCCGGGCTGTGTGACCGTGGTCTTGGTATTTTCTTTCCTGACATTTTACCAGCAGCTGTGGCAGGCATCTTCAGAGGAGTAACACTGAAGGACAGTGTCTCTCAGTGTCAAGTGTGTAGGAAGAGTAATATATAGTCAGAAAGGGGTGGATTTGAGCTGATTAAAACAATTAAAGGCAATTAAAACATTTTAGAGTAACCACAGTGGGACTATTTTTTTTTCTTTTGAATTACTTGATAAGCATTTCCCGAAATAATTTAGCAACATGGTTCTGGTTAAATTTATGCAGCAAGATTTATTTGGTAGGTGCCAGTATAGTTTTAGCATAACAAAGAGAGTGATAATTAAGCAGATTTTGATTTTACTCAGTTCAATTTTTTTGTTTATTATTACAATAGGTTAGAATTCTAATTAAGCATTTTTAGTACCAGCTTGTGGATAGCCTGTATTTGGTATATTAATAAAATGCCTAAAGAAGCCAAACAAGGCACAAGGAACAGTGTAAAGCCATACATTTTGGGATTTGTAACAAATTAGCACTCAAGAAGCTATGGGATGCTCTTAAAATGTGTGTCATTGAGATACACCCCCCAGCAGAACTGTTGACAGTAGGGGAAGGAAGCAATAAAATAAAATTAGTTCCTTTGTTGCTACTACCCTTTATTTTTGGGTCCCAAAAGACTGTTATTTTTGGTCCAGTTTTTCATTCATTGGGAAATGAATGCATGTATCTAAAATAGCCTCTTCTATCAATAGGACATTTTTGGAGGTTGCTTTATGAAGTCTGTTGAAGTTGATGTGATTATGCAGAGTTAAAGAATAGTTTATTCAGTAGAAGACATGGCTCACATTCACCATTCTTCTGTTGAATCATACAGCCTGAATTCCTTGATATAAAAATCTGAAGATGCCATAGAAATATCTGGCTGTCCTCCACCAGGACCAGGGCTTTTTCGGCCCTGGCCCCAGCCTGATGGAGCTCTCTCTTGAGTGAGATCAAGGCCCTGCAGGACTTGGTTCAGTTCCACAGGACCTGTAAGACGGGGATGTTCCACCAGGCCTATGGTTGAGGGCAGCGACGATTCACATTAGCTGGCCTCCCTTCCTCCCCGTCCCTTCCTTCTTTTCCCCTCTCTTCACCTTCCCTTCCTTTCCTCCTCTTTCTCTCTCTCTCTTGCCCTGTTGTCCCATAGGTCTCCCTACTATTGCTCTCTGGGACTAACCTCACCCACACTAAGGATCCATTTAAATTATATACAGGCTTAAAATTATATATAATTAGGGAAGTATTACTAGGGTGGCATTGAAAGCAACTTAGAATTTTAATGTTTATCTATTGATGGTGTTATGTTTTATATCTAAATTAATATGTGATGTAAATTATATATGTTGTTAGCCGTCCTGAGCCCAGCTTGGGCCGGGAAAGGGTGGGGTAGACATTGAATAGAATAATTTTCTTAAGTACAATTCTGAGTTGCTTAAGCCCCAGTGAAATATGAAGATACCTTTTAATGGTTGGTCATATCCATAGTATGTGCACCAAGTTGAAAGGGACTCTCAAGATAGGCGCAGAACCCCCCCCCCCAGAAATCTTCATTTGTTTTCATTATATTCCTTATTGCACAGTTTCATTTAAAATTTTCATTGATTTCAAAAGGTTACACACTTTTGTTCTAGATCTTTTGGTGGTGTTTTCTGTCCAGTTGGCATGATGTTATCTGGAACTGGACCCTTCTCACCCAAGGGGGATCCTCCCTGCAAAATATGAGACAGGAACAAGAAAGTGACCCAGTTTTATTAGCAAAGAAGAAGACTCTTTTTGGAAACCCAAGAGAGCAGGCTGCTCTGCAGGCTACAACCCCTCCCCTTTGGCAGCAAATAAATAGGATCTTGCTAGTAGGTAGAAACTGTTGCATATGGGAGTGGCAATGTAAATTAAGCTTTAACACACTATAAAGATATTTGTAGTTACAAGCTATTAGTAAGTGCTAGTCATTTTCACTAAATTCTATTGGAAGTTCAGAAAGATCTTACAAATGGGGGGGGGGTGCCAGGGACACAGGGTATAGCTATTTCAAATGAACCCAGAGCTATTACTCATACTGGAAAATTGTTTGTAGTAGTCAGTTAAGGAACACTTATATTTTGCCTCAGTCTAGGCATTATCTCATGCTTATTCATATTCACGGGGGTATACATTGACTTTCCAAGTTAGAAACCAAAATAAAAGCTGAAAAAGCCCCCCCCCCCAATTGTTGAGACGTTAACTCTCTGATTTCTGTATATTCAAGAAGAGTTGGGCTTAAATTACTGCACACTACTGGCATATTAATTTCAAGGCTATGTCTAAGAGGCACTTTATATAGTTTCCATTACTTCTCAAACTAAAAGGTCAACACCTGAAAGGGAAGTAGTTCCCAAGACATGTTCTCTGCCTACCTGACATTTATTACTCTAGACATTTCAGTATGTATTTTATTAAGGCTTTAAAAAAAATCAGTCTGGATTTTGCGTTTATGAATGTAATCAACTGAGAGTGAGGGTTTAAGATTCTTCAAACTGTGTGGCAGCTACTGCATCATCTGATGGTTTTTTAAGTACTAGAACTATTAATCATAACTTCTGTTAATTTTATTGTGTTTTGGCAATAAATCTCTCGCATGGTATCAAGACTAAATCGCCATTTTTTTTGGTGATCCTGTAATTTAAAAATTATTTTTGATCGAAATAATTCTATTCATTTCCTCATCACTCAGAGGGGCTTGTGAGTAACAATTATAAAACATTACAATTTAAAATGAATAAAATAAAACACCAGATGCCCCTCCCAAATGACAACTGCAGGGGCAAATAAAATGGATTTGCAGCACCCCCCTGAAGATGTGTTATGATGGTGCTCCTATAATCTCTTCAGGTAGTCCATTCCACAACGTGAGAGTTACAATGGAAAAGGCACAGGCTCGGGTTGATGCAAGGTGGGCTACCTGAAGTGGGAGAACAGCCATAAGACAGCAACCTGAAGACTGTAGTTGGTGCCCAAAGACTTATGGGAGGAGGAAAAAGAAGAAAAGTTGGTTTTCATATGCCGACTTTCTCTACCACTTAAGAAAGAATCAAACAGCCTTACAATCACCTTCCCTTCCCCTCCCCACAACAGACATCTTGTGAGGTAGGGGAGGCTGAGAGAGTATGGAGCGAACTGTGACTAGCCCAAGGTCATCCAGCTGGCTTCATGTGTAGGTGTGGGGAATCAAACCCGGTTCTCCAGATTAGAGTCCACCACTCATAGCTACCACTCTTAACCACTACGCCACGCTGGCTCTCCATGCTGGAGACTGTGATTATGAAGGTGGTAGTCCATGAAGGGCTTTAAAGATCATAACCAGATCTTTGAATTGAACTCAGAAGCAAACTGGCAGCCAATATAGCTGTTTTAATCTGGGAGAGGTATGTTCCCATCAGCCTCGGACAATCAGGCTACGGCATTGTGAACCAGCTGCACTTTCTGGTTTGTCTTCAAGGGCACACCAACATAGAACACTTTAAAATAACCCAGTTGTGATGTTACAGAAGCTTGGATCAGATTGACTATCCCCTGCTATGCTTCCCTCCCACATTCCATCTTCTGCCAGCATCAGTTTAGTAAACCACAAACTAGAGCACGGAAGAGGATGCGAAAGAGCGACCGTGTTTAGGTCCCCAGCCAGCCCATCGTTCCATCCAGCTACAAGGGCCTCCAAAGTACCACTCAAAACAAATCCCAGAGTTTCCTGGAAACAAATGGGATCCATTAATCTTCAAGAGCAGACCATCCAAGTTGGAAGAGGCAGGGCAGAGGCGGCAAGCTCGACCATGCCTTCAGAAAACAGTGGTCTGACTGTGACAAATGTTGAACATTTAGCCCCCTGTAGCCCTGGCAATAACAGAAAGATCTGGCATATGTCTTTTTTCATGCCTGTTTTAACCTGAGACATACCCATGGTAGTCAATGGTGGCTGCGAAGTCCAGAGCTTCACCTGACAATGCAGCCTTGGCTTTTATTTTCTTTCTCCCCTCACAGGACAACTAATAGTATGGGGTTGGTACTGGTTTCAGTCAATGGAATTTCTTGGAGAGAAAGGGTTAAATCCCCTATCCCCCTCCACTGTCACCCAAATCTGAATAGGGTGCCTGCATAGCTGTTTTTTCAGTTAAAAACAAAAACAGAAACTGGGAAGACTTCCCAATGTTATGGCTACCTAAGTCCGAAGAGAACAATAGAGTATGTTGAATCTTTGGGCTATATCCATCATAGGAGAGTTCTGCTGATCAAATACTAGTCAGATATATGAAATTCATTTTGCATTCATATAATAAATAAGCTGTATCAGTGAAAGCAAGTTACTTAATAATAAATGTTTGGTATATTCACTTTAACTGCTTTCTTCTTGATTCCTCCTAAGATGTTCAGTAGGGGAAATCAATAAGATATTTTTTGCTAAAATAAAATGTTTATTTCCCCACCACCACCACCACTTACCATTTTATCAAAGGAAGACATGGGAAATGCAACACACACAGCAAAGCTTTGCATTAAAACAATCCTGATATAACCCAGTGGGGTTTTTGCTGGTGAAGTAGTAAGAGGATTGGAACTGAAGTTCTTAGTTGCTACCATGGATATTTAGTACTCTTCTTCCTAGAATTTGCCGACATACAAGCTACTTTTGCTTCCATAGTTTCATCAGCAGGTTGTGTAATCGTCTGTACACTGGTTCTTTGCTACACCCAGAAATGACATGGTTGCTGCTGAACATTATCCCTGGAGATAGTGATGGCACAACTTAAAAAAACATATCAAGGCCACTCACTGATTAACTTAGGAAATAAAATGGCATAATCTTTTCCAGATGGATATTTGTAAAAAACAAGTTTTTCATTGTGTAAAGTTTAAATAAGAACATTTGGAAAGTGCTCTTTTAAACACAAGGTAATGCTTTTGAAAGGACTTGTTTAATTAAAGATTTGGAATCTCATATTTGTAGCCTCAACAAAACATGAAGTTCATATACTATAAACCTTGCATCATAATACGCTTTTCTGAACAAAACATTTTTTCATGTCACAGTTTTTTTGGTGTGGAAAGCACAGAACACACTCCTGTACCAAAGTGATTCTTCTTTTTTTTTAAATGCTTGAATAAAATTTTATTCAGCAAAAGCTTACAAGTTCAGTTTCAATTCTATAAAGAAATGATATAGATGTTATTATTATTATTAAGTTCAATTCACCATCCTAGTCAGAATAACACCCCATTTATCAAACATCTAACCTTTTACCGTGCAACATCAGGTTATTTTACTCAACTGTACATGTTCCTTTAGTTTCTCCAACCACTCCTCTTTATTTGGAGTTAAGTTTCTTTTTCAGTATCTGGCAAAGACTAATCTTGCAAAGGTTATAGAATTTAAAACCAACTATTGAGTATCTTCGGGTAGAAAGTCTACATAATTCAGCAGGAAACATTTTGGGTGAAAGGTAACTCTTTACCCATTCCTTGAGAAATAGCTCTAGAAACCATTGTCCAATATTCTTTGGCTCTAGTACATCTCTACCACATATGTATAAAACTGTACCAAAGTGTCCCTGTCTACAAACATACGGTCACCTTCAAAGAAGTGTTGGTGAGAGAAAACATACCTTTGCTGAAGATATGTGTATTCTTAACAAGCTTAGTGTTCTTAGTGTTCAAGACGTCTAGCTTTAATCGTGTCTTTCACCTTGGACAGAAGCTAAGATAACACATCTGGAATGTCTCAGACTCTGGAGATATACATAGGGTAATTAAATATGTATTTTAAATTGGAATTACATTTACTGTATTCTAATCTTCTGACTTCAGTAAGAACTGAGCCATTACCAGCAAAAACAAGACACCATACCATATAAAATATTGTTGAAGGCTTTCACGGTCAGAGTTCATTGGTTCTTGTAGGTTATCCGGGCTGTGTAACCCAGATAATACCAAGACCACGGTTACACAGCCCGGATAACCTACAAGAACCAACCATACGGTATGTTTGCAAGTTCCAGGCAAGTGCCTAAATCCATGCACAATCTTGCAAAATGTGCTAGATGTATATTGTATTTAGCTTGTTATCTGCAACATTAGATTGATTGATTTTTATCCAGAGCTGTAACACTGAACACACTTCTTTACTAGAGTTACCTGAACTTGTTTTTCTGAATACCAATAATAATTATTTTTTTGCAGTCAAGTCACAGTTGACTTATGGTGCCTCCAAAGGTTTTTCAAAGCAAGAGACATTTGAAGGTGGTTTACCATTGCCTACCTCCATGTCACGACCCTTGTATTCCTTGGAGGTCTCCCATCCAAATACCTGCCAGGGTCAGGGCTGAGAGTGCATGACTGACCCAAGGTTACCTAGCAAGTTTCTATGGCGCGAGTGGGGGTTTGAACCTGGGTTTCCCAGATCCTAGTCCGACACCTTAACCACTACACCACACTGGCTCTCCCAATATCAATACTACCGGCATTTAAAGTAAGTACAAACACCTCTGTAGAATGAAGTAGTACAGGACATGCAGTTAAACAGTAAAGGGAAAGTTTGAGGTACTTCAACCTAGTGTCTGACCTGCCATCATATAAATCCTGAGAGGATTCATGTTTCACTGCAACTTACATAGAATTTATGCACACGTGTATGTGTCATTCTACAGTGATGGGAAAAGCAGGTCCCCCCCCCTCTTTATTTAGCTATGAGTCTTCTTGGGGCACATTTATAAGAAGGGTCTGGCTTGGATCCTGTGAGTTCCATGCATACTAGATAACCAATGTCATGGGGTGTGCTTCCTCTTGTAATAGCTCTTCCATTTATGCAAGGGTGCAAACCATTAATCCAAATGGAAATACTTGCACAAGAGGAAGAGTACTGTGTGGTAGAGGTTATCTAGTATGCATGGAACTCATTCATAGGATCCAAGCCTTTGTCTTTGCTAACTGTTAGATCATGCCTCTCCCCTCCTTTCCTTTCTCTATGTCCTTTTATGTATGGCGATCATCCCCCCCCACACACACACACACACTACTTTGGGGCTTCGTTTTCATTATGCATGTCTTTTCCGAACTTTAGAAGACACTTTGCTATCTCCTCTGGAGGCATCCAGAAAATTCAGGGAAAACATGGGGAGAGAGCGAAGTGACTTCTAAAGGTCGGAAAATATATGCATAATGAAAACAAAGCCCCGAAGTAGTCGGGGTTCGCCATGGAAAACTGCAGCTTACCACTCTGTGCCACGGGGCTCCTAGGAGGCCTCTGGGGGAACTGCTTATTGCAAGGAGTCAGGCCCAGCTGGAGTCCTTGAGCCGGCAGGCTGCAGGCACAGTGAGCCATCTTCTGACTTTGGCTATTACTTCTGCGACTGTCCCTCTCCTCTGACTTCTATTTCCTCTTCATCAGAGGAGGTCTCTCCGCAGGCTGTCTTATGGCAGGAACAATTTGAAATATAAAATTGTCATTTTATATTGTATAACAGTTACCACAGGGCATTTAAAATGAAATTATAATTGGATTTTCATTTGTAAGCTATAATTTCACATACTGGCATACTCTCAAATCAATGGGGGAAAAGGCTTCTAAGCATACAGGGAAGATCCTCCATTAATCACAGTCATATTCATCTAACTTCATGGATCGCATCTACCAAGTAAATGCACAGAATAGAAATATTAAGAAAAACTAAGTGAAGAAAATTCCTTGGAGAACACTTTATGAAGACAGAGCAACAACTATTAATATCATTAAAACTCACAGTTTTAAAGGCAAGTGGGATAGTATATCCAAGGGATTAAGAGCAGTATACAGTGATAATTAAATATGTTTGTTGTAACCTACGACTGTAAATCAAATGCAAGTTTTTGATGTCAGTAGGAGCTTTTTCTAGCTCATCATGAATTGAGCTTCATTATGCCTACCTGGAATTGTATTTCTCTATGGGATGTGTAGGAATGATCATTAATTGTGCAATGCAATATTTTTGCCATTTGGCAACAAGTAGGCTTTCTTTATGCAAGGTTCAGCTCTCTGCATCAACTGCGCTTAGGAAAACTTGCAAGACTGATTTCAGAAGGCATTTGTTAGAGGGTAATCTGTTTAGGCAGACTTGATTTTGGTTTTTAATCTCCGTGTTGGATTTTAATCTGTGCAGTTGTTTTTTAAAAGTGAAAGGGAAGTGAATCTAGAAATAGTTTTTATTTTATAGGGGAAAGGGCATCAATTATTGGTGGCACTGTATCCCTTAGGGTACCTGTTCAGATTAGACTAGGCATGCTTGCACAGAATTTATCCCCAACACACTTATATAAAAGTAAGTGGTATTTAAATAAATAGGACCTACTCACCCAATTAAGAGAACAATGACTCTACAGACATCACATTGTACAGAAAGAGATTTTGTTCAAAAAAATTCAGAAAGACTGGTGCTACGTAAGAACTTTTAAGAACTTCTGTGTACCTTACAGTGTTCTACTGTTTCTATTCATTTTCATTAACATGTTATAGTTGTAGCAATCAAACTTGCCGTGGCTTCTAATTTGCAGTTAAGCACTCCCAGTTCACTTCTTGACTGCTGTGTGGCCAACATGTGTCTACTGGGTATCCATTTGGACCCACAACTACTAGTTTAAAAATGCCCTAGTTACCCAAATGATACAATGCCCTAGTTACCCAAATGATACAATTCCTTCTCTGTCTTATAAATCTGTTTACATTGTAATTTGGTCATTTTTCTTAATAATTACTGTTCAGAAAGTTGATAGAATGCTGTTAGCAGCTGAAAAGGTCAACGCTCTGCAAGAGGCATGATAGGCCATATTATTCTATCTTAATGAGTGCACCCTTGAAGAGGTTTTTTGATCATTGCAAATAGGGAGTTTTGGAGGAGCTGGCTCAGTACATATGCATTCTTATTATTTAATCAGAATAACAAACAAAAGAGAGTCTGGATTGAGAGTCAGTTGAGTTCATTGCCCCCTGGGTCCACTTAGCACAGTGACATATTTATTGGACCCCCAAAAGCTTGGTGTTGGGTCCTTGCTTGTTGAATGTTTTTGTCAGTAATCAAGATGAAGACTTAGAGAGCACATTATTTACAACTGCAGAGAATACAAAACCAGATAGCTGCAAAGCGCTGGAGGGACTGCAGGAACAGATGAATGGACCTATAGAGAGTTCTTGTCAGATCTTAGAAGCTAAGCAGGGTCAGCCCTGGTTAGTATTTGGATGGGCAACCTCCAGGGAACTCCAGGGTTGTGACGCAGAGGCAGGCAATGGCAAACCACCTTCAAATGTCTCTTGCCTTGAAAACCTTACGGAGTCGCCAAAAGTCTGCTGTGACATGATGGCACACACATACATACAAATAGAGAGTTCAGAAATGTGCAAATATTAATTAAATTAGATTTGTCCAGGGGGGTGAAATTTAGCACATTTTAGAAGGAAATGGGGAGATTGGGATGTCGGTGGGGGGGGGGAAGAAACGTGATCTACCTCAGTATTGCACTGAGATTTTCTCTATTAAATCTACACTTTCAGTCATCTCTAGAAAGTCAAAGAATAGTGTTCTGATATGTTTTCATGCAGTTTTTCTTTGTTTTGTAAAATGATGTCTTGAACAATTCAATTTCCTCATTGTCCACCTTAAAGTTGAATAATTCTCCAGTAGTCATTACTTTTGTCTTCTTGATGTTGAGTTAGTCCAAATTTGGCACTTCCTCCTTTAACTTTCCGCAGTAGTCGTTTCAAGTCTTCGATATTTTCTGCCAGTAATGTAGTATCATCAGTATATCTCAAATTGTTAATGTCCCCCCCCCCCAGTTTTCACTCCATCTTCATCTAAATCTAATCCAGTTTTCCTTATGATATGTTCTGCGTACAGATTGAAGAGACAGGGAGATAAAATAAATCTTTGTCTAACACTTTTGCCAATCGGAAACCATTCTGTTTCTCCATATTCTGTCTTAACAGTAGCCTCTTGTCCTTAGTAGAGGTTATGCATCAAAACAATCAGATGTTGTGGCATGCACATTTCTTTTAAAACCAGCCAAAGCTTTTCAGTCAAAAGATTTGCTGTAATCTATGAAACACAAGTTGGGATAGTAGGTGTGGAGAAATCAGCACTGGTAATGAGACAGGAATCCTAAGGCTCTATTCAGTCCTGGACAATGCATTGTCTTGAGCCTCTTTATTAGCTGGAATTCAGCAGTCTCTCTAATTTCCCTTTGAAATTCCTTTGTAAGAGAACTGCTGCTCTTAAGTCAGCAGAAGAAAAAAAAATGTGCACAGCACCAGAGGTTTCAAGACATTTATATAACAGATTGTAGCTGCTATGAGAACATACAAAATAGTTGTAACAAACGTTCAAAGAAATTGTGAGAGAAATTGCAGTACACATATAATGAGCAAAAACAGAAGCGTTGATAATATTAAATAAAACCACAAGAGTGTTGGGGGGGGATGCCAGCTAATGTCCCATTTCTTCGGACTGTAACCTTGGGATTCTACAACAAACAAAAATATAGCAAGTACAGCCTTCACATAATATATACATATAACCAATTTACAATTAGTTTGCATAGGATTTATTGTAGTTATTATCCAAACTGAAGAAATTATCCTTTGTGACATACAAATCTGTAACAAATTAAATAAAGTATACATTAATTAGTAGGCAAACACACATATAAATAAAATGGAAAATCTCTCAAACCCAGTTAAGAAGCTCATAGTACACTATATATTATGTGAAGGCTGTATTTGCTATATTTTTGTTTGTTGTAGAGTCCCAAGGTTACAGTCCGAAGAAGAGATATCGAGACATTAGTCAGCATACCCCCATCATTGTTGTGGTTTTATTTAATATTATCAACGCTTGTTTTTGCTCATTATATGTGTACTGCAATACATGTCTCACAACTTCTTTGAACTTTTCTTACAACTATTTTGTATGTTCTCATAGCAGCTACAATTTGTTATATAAATATCTTGCAACCTCTGGTGCTGTGCACATTTTTTTCTTCTTCTATCAGAAGTTTATCTCCTCTTTTTTTTTTTTTTTTTTGCTCTTAAGTCAGCAACTGAATGTTGTGGAAGGTTAAAACATTCCCCGCTGTTTTTTGAATGTTCTGGTTTCTGGTGTCAATCTTATGTCCGTTTAATCTTTGTCACAGGGACCAGCCTGTTTGTCCAATGTAGACAGCGGAAGGGCATTGCTGGCATGTGATAGCATAAATGATGTTAAAAGATGAGCAGGAGTATGAACCTGAGATAGTATGGCTGATGTTGCTGGGCTCAGTGATGTAGGATCTACATGAGATAAAGTTGGCACTTTGGTTTGTTGCAGGCCTTGGAACCAGAGTCCATAATGTTAAGTAGTTTATCATTGCGAGTGAGAAGTTGTTTTAGGTTAGCAGGCTGTCTGTAAGCAAGAAAGGGTCGGGCCCTCCAGTGCCTTAGCGAGGGAAGTGTCACAATCCAGCATTGGTTGTAGGTGGTTAATAATACGTTGCATTGGCTTGAGTTGTGAGCTGTATGTGACCACCAAATATGTTCCATTGTCATTTTCTTTGGGCTTGTCTTGTAGCAGACTGTGCCTGGGTATCATTCTGGCCTTTCCAGTCATCTTTCTTACCATATCAGCAGGATTGTAGTTGCAAAAATGCTTGCTGTAGGTCCTTCAAGTGAGTATGTCTGAATGGTTGGGGCAAATGCAACTAGCTTAGCTATAGACAGTGGACTGTTTGATATGGTTGGGGTGGCAGTTGGAGGCATGTAGAGGTCAGGTGGTAACGAGAATTCTTTGCAAACTCTGTAATGTCACAATTGTTTTACCAAGAAGTGTAGCTTATTACACTTTTGAATTCTGTGTGAGATGTTTAGAAGAATCTTGATACAATAAATAAGACATATTAATGAACCAAGCTAGGGGCCACTGCCAGGCAACCTAGGGAGAAAGTCCTGAGAGTATTTGTAGCGTTTTTTACATGGTTAGTCAGTATTGATAAACACAAACTTAGAAGGATTGTAGGAAGTTTAGAAATATTTTAACCACTGAGTTGGCCAATAACAAAGAAAGTTGTCATGAGAGATATAGAGAGAAACATTTGAGTCCAGTAGCATCTTAAAGACCAACAAGATTTCCGGGGTATAAGCTTTCCAGAGTCAAAGCTCCCTTTGTCGGACAGGTATATATTTATCCTACACACACTTGTGAAAACTTTCTCTGTGCTGTTTCATGGTAAGTTTTTTTTTGGGGGGGGAGAGCATACCTTATATTCCTTGTTTTAGTGGAACTCTTTGCAAATTAACTTGAAAGAAATCCTTCTCCAATGTCCAAAGTCCAACTCAGGATGTCAAAAAGATCTCCTTCAGTGAGAGACAACAAGCAAAAACTTTCAATTGGATGTGACTTTGTGTACAAAGCTTCTTCTGGCGTTGTTGCCATTCTTAATGGGAAATCATTTATATAGTGTAAATTGCATATGTGTGATTGACAGTGTTCCAGATCTTTTCTAGCCAGGTTAACTCAGTTTTCCCTTTTGCCCTAGTTTAGACTTGGATCGTTGGATCTACAAAAAGTCTCAAGCCCAGCTGAAATCATTAGAGAGATGATTAGCTATTGCCTAGACAGCGTAATGGAATTGCAGACCAAAAACAAACACTTACGAAAAGAGAATGAAAGACTTTTAAGTGATGTGGATGAGCTGCAGGGGCAGTAAGTTGAAAAATTACATTCATATGATATTCTCGGTTAGGTCTTTCCTTCCTGTATTGATTCTTGCATTCTGCTTACCTAGCAAACTCAATACTAACAGATTTTGTTATTATAAATTTAATTCTAGTTATGCAAATATTGAGATAGGCACATGAATCTGAACATAAATCTCTTTATGTATATAACCTGTGGCTGAATACAGAAATACCTCTGATTGTTTGCGGTGGACAAACCTGGCTCATTGCTGTAATCATTCATCCCCCCTCCCTCCTCCCCTCATGCACATAGCACGATTACAAGCTGGTTTTGAAAGCATTCAACCAAATGGTAGCCAAATGCTGGTACTAGTCAAAGTGGAATTTGTTTCTTCCCCTCCGACTTGGATTTCAAACCAGGATTAAAATGTGATTTTGTGAGATCACACTCCAATTTGACCAGGCATTTTCATTGAGACATGGCAAATTGGCATTTGATCCAAGTCTTCTGAAACTAGGAAACTTTCCATCAATGCTTTTGTGCATGAGGGGATGAGGGGGAAGAGTCTGAGAACAAGACAACAAACTAGTTTTGAGCCTGTCATGAACAACCAGAGGTTTTTCATGGTGTCTAAATATAGCCTATATTTCTTTGGTACATGTGTGAGGGGCAGATACCTAGGAATTTGAGGCCGGGGCCTCTAGCACCTCATTTCTGCTGGCCCCACAATATAGAAGTGGGGAGGGGATTCCAGCACCCTTGGTCTCCTTTGCCTTGGTTTAGGCTCATCTAAAGAAAGCTAAGCCTACCCATCTCCTCCCTGGCCTTTTCTGGAAGGGGTAGCATGTGTGTTGGCCCATTAGGGGCCTTCCCTCTCTTTATGAGGAAGAATGATCCTTGCAAGAGTCTCCAACTGGGCAAAACAGCCTCTCACTCCCACCCCTTTTCCTCTCTGGCTATGACCAGAAACGTCTGGAGCCCAGTTGGTAGAGGTGTGGACTGCGGTTCTTCAAAGTGCTGTGTTTTGGCCCACAGCCCCACCATGGCCATGCCTGCCCGCCTGCTTGTGTGGCATCTTCCTCAACTCCACTAGGCAAGGAGAGCAACGCCAGACTTCTTGTTGGGCTCTAGATCCTCTTTCCCTATATTTTGCAGCACCAGCGAATGCAGGATTGGTAAACACACCCCTGGACAACATATATTGAATACTGATAGACATAGTCGTGAATTTTTTACATACAAGCTTCAAATATGTGAATACCTCTAGTTCTGTGGAGTGAATGTAATCTGTGTCCTGGCATCTCACCACTGTCCTGTTCTTGGTTTTTACAGGGTTTTTAAAAACCACTGTATGTGTAGATTAGAACTAAATTCCCACTCCATATGTGGTTTGGTATTTGCCAACATTTATTTTAAAAGGGCTGTCAATTAGTAATGACAGATCACTTGAACTATAAATTGCACATAAAAATGCAGCTTGGGTGTTGTGGCAGTTGAATAAATTACCTGAAAATGATTGCCAGATACTGGCATAGCAGAGAATCTACAGACAGCGCCACCACTTCTAGGGGAAAAAAAGAGGGCAGCAATATAGGACATAATGTAACAAAGGATGAAGGAAAGAAAATGTGTTTTTTAAAATGTCACTTTTCACAGCCACCCATGTACAAAATCCAACATCTTTTTGTCATTTCTAAGAATGCGATCTCTTTTTCAAAAAGAAAAAATTGGCTTCTGGAATCACTGTATGCCATTGCTGCACATTAAACGAGTGTTGCTGACATTACTGAATTCTGCTAAACATCAAAACAGGAAAAACCATCAAAACTATATGATGATGATTGTGGTTTATCATCTAAATGACTGTAACTCAAATATTAAAAATATATTTTCATAGTGATAATGTGCTATGCTATAACTTGTATACGAGAAGAGCTGAATTTTTTTAACCATTGTGACAGAGTAGAAAAGTTCCCAGAATCAGCAAATATTTTGAAACATTTGTTTTAATTTTCCCAATGAACAGTATAAAAGTATTTCTTTTAATGTTAATTTTACCATTTCTATGCAGCCCCCTCACCACTAAATAGTTAAATTTGATTTATACATGAAAATACTTTTGGTAGTTGATTAGTACATATGATCTTTCTGTTAAAGACTTATTGAACTGATCTGTATGGTAATGATGCTCAATCATTTGCATTTAAATTAGATGAATTATTTATCAGCTATTGAACATATTCATAAAACATCCAAGCAGACTATCTTAATAGTTCGTAAGATTATTTTAATGAGCATTTATTATGTAAAGCTGTAAACTCTATATTTTGCTGGTACTGTTTATTGTGCTAGGATTCAAATGATTTCTCTACATTTTAAAGTGTAATGTTGGGATTTTATAGTCTTTGAAGAGACTAAATTTTCAAGTTCATATTTATAGATTTAAATTTATTTAAAATGTTTCTAAATCACCTTTTCACACTAACATGGTCTGAAGGTGGTTTACACTATGCATGTAACATAAGCAATCAGATCAATAAAAACAAAGCACACTATAACCACACAGTAAGTAACGTCAGTTTAAAAACCAGGTATATCCTCCATAAATGCTAGTCCAAAACCTCCAGGTACAAAAATGTAACCTAAAGCTCTTCTAAATAAAACTGCATGAATACGTCCTGTGGAAAGCTGGTAAGCATAAAGCAGCTCTCGCTTCCACTGGCAGTAGTTCAGCGCATCGGAGAAACCACCCCAAAAGCCCTAGAACAGGCCTCCACTGTCTGGATCCCTCTCTGTTGAGGGGCAGTGAGGAGAAGATGACACAATAAGGTTAACTGGCATGCACGTTCACACCTTTGCCACCAATAGGTTTCCATGCATTGTATTAATTCAACAGGCTGCTGTGCAAGGAAAGCAAGCCTTCATTGATTGATGGGGAACAGGGTGTGCTACCTGATCTGAATCCCTATGCAGCGCCAGTAGAATACAATGCAGCCTTCCTAGTGTTCTTTGGATTAAAATGTCACTCACTGTGCCATAACTGTGTACCAAGCTGAGCCTAGAGAAGATCCAGTATTCATTCTGTGGTTCAGGGTTGCTTTGCGTTCTGAAGAGCAGAACTTTATGACTTGTGAAAACTCAACATTCTGATTGGAAGGCCCTGATGTACTTCTGCTAAGGGCCTTCCGATGAGAATGTTGAGTTTTCACAAGTCATAAAGTTGGCCAACACTGCTAGCCTAGAGGTAAGGGTGTCCAGAGCTCCTTTAATGACATGAATAATAATTAAAGCAGGTTTGCAGTGACTTTGGTGACATATTGTAGAGGAAACTTGGCTCCCAGTCCTGTGCTCAGTGGTTGGCCTTTGAAAGTGATCCCTTTGTGTCTGGAATCACCAACATCTGATAGCTACTAAACACAGCAAGGGCTCATTCTCTTGGTCAGTTAAGCACATTCACATTAGCAAATAGTAGCAGTGATTTATTGACTTTGACTGCATGGTCTAAGCATGTGCTGAGCTGCGTTTTCACACACCACTGCAGTGTATATAGTTGTGATTGGTATTCGAAAAGCACATCTTGGCTTCACTCAGTATGTGGCAGGTTACCATAGCTCACTGAAGGGACTGGCTCTACTTGTAGGAAATTGCTTAAAGGCGACAAGAAACCATAGCTTACATATGTTATGTAGTTATATAGGTTTACATAGCAGTCTAAATGAGCCCTGAGTGATTCTATTAATGTGTAGCTTTTGGAAGTAAAATGTTGGGAAATCTCAACATTGGAATAATTATCAGATCCACTGTTCTGTATTGTTTAATTCCCTCCCCGTCTTTTCAGCCATTAAATTGCTGGCCTTTACAGTTTCTTGCAACCTAATGGATGAACTTTTTAGCAGCTTGGTACTAAATTCTGCCCTTGCATTCAAAATCAAATTCTTTTGCTCTTCCACAACAAACTTGGCTTGGAGCATGCTTTGCTTGTACAACAGCAGGGAAGATGCAGTGTTCCAGCCTGTTGATCGTATTGACTGTGTAATCCGCCTTGAGTCTCAGTGAGAAAGGCAGACTAGAAATAAAGTAAATATAAATAAATAATTAAATTTCTCCTTGGCCTGCAGCCCTTCCCCATTGTCATGAAAGTTTGCATTCATCTCTAAATGGACAACACACCCAAATCTTTTTCATTTTTTAAAAAACCACTCAGGAATTTTAAAGTTCTAGTATATAACATGTAACATTAATATTCCACTGCCTACCTGTGACCATCTAGTCTGTTATTTTTTTCTTGTATTGTAGTAGTTGCCTTTCACCCCTACTGTGTTTTGCA